>NC_053028.1:53500634-53869721 GCF_003073215.2 Triticum urartu | reverse complement strand
GGGGGGGGTCAAGGGTTAGCCCCGGCGGTGGGGGAGCTGTCGAGCGGGCGAGGGAGGCTGGGAGGCGGCCGGTCGTGCTGGAGGAACATAACCGATGCATGTCCTCTAAAAACATGTAAGGATGGGCTCTTTGGCGACATGACAGGCTTTCTACTGGACAAAGACAAGTCGGTCATACTAGAGGTTGGCCGACCCAATTTCCCAGCCCATCGAGGCTAAATTTTCTCTCAAAAATGTGAGCAAACTGTCTGGAAATGAGCCATTATCAATGAGATCAAATTGGAAATGTCTTTATTTGATTGTATTTATTTTCTAAAGAAGATGCTGTCAACGTCCAAGCACATAGTCTAGACAGGTTTTCTTCCGTTATGTCTGGGACGTCATGTTTGGTTTGGCTGATGTGATGACCCAAACTCTATCCCACACTCTATGGTCTTTGATGAATAAAACTTGGTTTTACCCCTAAAAAATCTGGGAAATGAGCAGCGAGCAACAGATGGACCAGCCCAAGTAGCTAGGATTGGTTTTTCTTACAATATTTTTCAGTTTGTTTTCCTTTTTTTGTTTTCTTTGTTCACTAGTTTTCCTTGCTTGCTTTCTTTCTTTTTTCCTTTTTCTTTTTCTGTTTCTTTTTTCATAAATTCAACATTTCCTCTTCAAACATTGTTGGGAATATGATTTTTTTCATTTTTCTAGAAAATGTCCATGATTTGAAAAATGTTTGAAGTTTTTAAAAATCTTTCACACTTTTAAGAAAGTGTCCACAATTTGAGTGAATTTTCTCTTTCGTTAACTCTAAGACGTCACGTTTGGTTCGGCTAATTCCAAGATCCGAACTCTATCCCACACTCTGTGGTGTCTGATGAATAAAGCTTAGTTTTACCTCCCCCACCCCCAAAAAAACTAGGAAATGCGCAGCGAGCAAACTGCATATGGACCAACCCAAGTAGCTAGGATAGTTTTTTTTCTACACTATTTTTCAGGCTTTTTCCCTTTGGGTTTTATTTCTTCACTAGTGTTCCTTTCTTTCTTTCTCTTTTCATTTTTCTTGTTTATTTTTTTTAATAAATTCAACATTTCTAAAAAATGTTCAAAAAATTACGGAATTTTATTTTTCTTCATTTTTTTCCCAAAAATGTTCGTGCTTTGAAAAACATTTGAAGTTTTTCAAAATTCTTTCACGTTTTTCAAAAAATGTCCACAATTTCGAGTGTTTTTCCAAAAATGTTCAAGTTTTCAATTTTTTTATAGTTCTTAAAAAGTATTCATTTTAAAAACAATCATGTTTTGGAATTTAAAAAAGGTTACATTCAGAAAACAAACGCGTTTTGAAATTTCAAAAAAAGTTCAGATGTGATGTTGCGCATAGACATAGTTTTTAAAGTTCAACGGGGCCTAGTAGTTAGCAGAGTTCATCCGCGTGAGTGGCTAGCCATGCGCCCTTTGCTCACATGTCACTTTTTATATTTTGACCAATTTGTGCTAGAGTGCAACACACTGCTGGGTCGGCCCACCAGGACACACCCCCTTTGTGGCCACCCTCCTATTTTACGCAAGGAGGTCTCCAACTATCTAACTAACAGGTATCCTTCCAGAGGCTTCCACAGAGGTCACTTTTAGGCCCCGAGAGTGCATCAAGTGATGCGCCCAGCTACTGCCACGTGTCGTGCGCTGGGTACACCCTTAGAATTTTTTTTCCTACACATGTTTATTGTTCTTTCATGAAGCCATGCTTGTCTGTGGGAAAGACAGCTTCCCGAGAAGGAAAAAAGCACAATTTTGCTTCCGTGACTGGCAAAGCACAACTATAATTTCCCCCCAAAAGGGAAAGCATAGCATGTTCTTGGATGAGATGCATAGGTAGTGCTTCTCTGAAAAGGGAAAACACATCTATGCTTCTCCAAAAAAAGAGCACAACTGTGCTTCCCAGAAAAAAAAAGAGAAGCATGGCATGTGCTTCTTGAAAACGGAAAAGCATAGCATGTGCTTCCACGAGAAGCAAAACCGTGTTTCCTGAAAAGGAGAAAGCACAACTGTTCTTCCAAATATTATGAAAAAGCACAACCGTGATTTCGGGTTACGTTTTTTCGGTTTCGATTTTTCCTTCTTTGGTTTCTGTATTTTTTGTTTTCATCATTTTTTTTATTTTTGATTTTTCATGAAGAAAAAGTTCATCGAAACATGGGACCTAGTTTTAAAGATCTCGACCCGAGAAATCCAACGATGAAAATGGTTCGTGATTTAAATGCGCTGTTCAAGAGATAAAATAATTTTAAAAAAATGAATCCATGAAGAAGCATAGTTTAAAAAACTGAACCCGAAATCGAACCGGAAAGGTTGCCGGTTCAGGTTTTTACTGGTCGAACCGCCAGTTCATCGGTTCGATAATCGGTTTTTTAAGCAATAAAGTAATATATGTTGATTAATATATGTGGTAATATAGTCTGAAACAATGGTCAAATAAAATTATATCCATGTAGGACAACAAAGTAGCACAAACCAAGTTGGTTATTGGGCCATGGGCAGGCCCCGTGTACTGCTCACACGACTTAGGATCAAATCCCAATTTCCCAATTTCTGTTAAAACATTTTTCCTGTTTTTCCCGGTTCAATGGCCCGGTATTTTCACCAGTTTTCTAGAAAACTGGCCGGTTCGACCGGTTTTCTCCGGTCTGATTGCAGAACGGTCTTATTATCTTAAAAAACTACTGAGGCTATCGATTTCGATTTTTTCGGTTCAACTGCCAGTCCGGTCTGGTTTTTTAAACTATGCGAAGAAGGGGAAATTCCCATGTGTGTGCCACTTGTCAGCACCAATGAAGGTGGGGAGTGCCTTTGCAAAAAGGTACCCCTTAATTAGTGATTTCAGAAAGAATAGGCTAAATAAATCCATTAAAGTTTTCCCTACAAATTACAATAATCCAAATAAATTATATATTGATTTCTTTTACAATCAAAAGTATATACTGATTAACACTACCACATTGCCGGTTGATCACGGCACAAACCAGCACATAAAGGCATCTACAATGCTTAAAGGTACACCCTCAGATGTCCACGCTATCCTTTAAATATCCGCCCTTCCCATTTAAAAAATATTTCCACTAAATATTTAAAATACACGGATTGTTAATTTTTTAGCTAGAAATCTAGGAAATTTACAAAACTTGGGAATTGTCCATCTAATATGGTCTACTTTTTGTGAAAATTGGAGTGGTGCAATTTTGCACCCTGTTTTTTGTACCCGCTTCCCAAGAAACACCCATTCTTGACACTTACTCCCTCCGTTCCAAAATATTTGTCTTTTTAGACATTTCAAATGGACTACAACATACGGATGTATGTGGACATATTTGAGAGTACAGATTCACTCATTTTGCTCCGTATGTAGTCACTTGATGAAATCTCTAGAAAGACAAATATTTAGGAACGGAGGGAGTAGAAAATAGAAAATGATTTTTTTGTACAAAAGGTTGGAAACTCTATTTTGCAACATTATTTGTAATGGTAATATTCACCTATATGTCTAATTTGGGCACATTATAATAAATTATGCAATGAATATGTCATCACCTTGGTCGTTTGACTTGAAAACCATGAATGTTCAAACACGATAGCCCGTTTTGTGAAGGATATTTTTCTTTCAAAATTTTCATATCGAAAGTTTGTTATTTTCATCCTAACTAATACACATAAAAGGAGTCCATACGAAAGGATTGCATTTTTTGGACTTGTATCCTTTTTGTTTCATTTTCCCCAAACAAGGGCAAAACGGCCATTCATGGTAAGGGGCTGAATCTCTCAAACTTTAAGTGGTTCTTTCATATAATTACTACTTGCGTACACTTGAAGTTCAAATTTGAATTTAAATGTGCGAAAGTAGCTAGAAATCTAGAAGATCCAGAAAACAGGGGAATTTTCTAAAAATATGGTCTACTTTTTGTGAAAATTGGAGTGGTGCCATTTTGCACTATGTTTTTTTACCCGTTTCACAAAAATATCCATCTTTTACACTTAGAAAAATGCAAAAAATATTTTTTGTACAAAATGTTGCAAACTCTATTTGGCATCATTGTTTGTAATGGCGAGATGCACCTAAATGCCAAGTTTAGGCCCATTGTCGTAAATTATACAATAAATATGACCATCACCTTATTAATTTGAGACATATTTTGGCATGGCAATAAGTGTAAATAACATGGCCTAAAATGAAAAAGTTCTCAGGCAATGAAAATTATTCGTCTCGTCGAAATGAAAAACTTTGATTTTGGGATCATCTTTACCCAAGGTCGTATGCAATCTCGACAAGCAAAATAGTGTAGTGCATACCCCCTTTTGCCAAGTGTAGTAGTCGGGAAAGCACATTTTGCGCGAGTTCCAATATTTTGCCGAGAGTTTTTTCCACGACACTCGGCAAAACACCCGTGGGGGAGAAGGCGGGTGGGGCCAGGCCATGCAGAAGAGAGGGCGGGAAGGGGCAAGCTCGCAACCTTGGGGGGGGGGTCAAGGGTTAGCCCCGGCGGTGGGGGAGCTGTCGAGCGGGCGAGGGAGGCTGGGAGGCGGCCGGTCGTGCTGGAGGAACATAACCGATGCATGTCCTGTAAAAACATGTAAGGATGGGCTCTTTGGCGACATGACAGGCTTTCTACTGGACAAAGACAAGTCGGTCATACTAGAGGTTGGCCGACCCAATTTCCCAGCCCATCGAGGCTAAATTTTCTCTCAAAAATGTGAGCAAACTGTCTGGAAATGAGCCATTATCAGTGAGATCAAATTGGAAATGTCTTTATTTGATTGTATTTATTTTCTAAAGAAGATGCTGTCAACGTCCAAGCACATAGTCTAGACAGGTTTTCTTCTGTTATGTCTGGGACGTCATGTTTGGTTTGGCTGACGTGATGACCCAAACTCTATCCCACACTCTATGGTCTTTGATGAATAAAACTTGGTTTTACCCCTAAAAAATCTGGGAAATGAGCAGCGAGCAACAGATGGACCAGCCCAAGTAGCTAGGATTGGTTTTTCTTACAATATTTTTCAGTTTGTTTTCCTTTTTTTTGTTTTCTTTGTTCACTAGTTTTCCTTGCTTGCTTTCTTTCTTTTTTCCTTTTTCTTTTTCTGTTTCTTTTTTCATAAATTCAACATTTCCTCTTCAAACATTGTTGGGAATTTGATTTTTTTCATTTTTCTAGAAAATGTCCATGATTTGAAAAATGTTTGAAGTTTTTAAAAATCTTTCACACTTTTAAGAAAGTGTCCACAATTTGAGTGAATTTTCAAAAACTTTTCAACTTTATGAATTTTGTTTAGAGTTTTTAAAAATATTCGTTTTAAAAACAATCATGTTTTGAAAATTTGAAAAAGGTTGCATTAAAAAATAATTGCTTTTTGAAATTTCAAAAAAAGTTCATGTAGAAAAAATTGTTCAAGTTTTCAAAAATTTATTTATAAATTTGAAAAAAGTTTGTGTTCCAAAAAATATCCATTTTAAAAACCATTGTGTTTTGAAATTTCAAAAAAAAAGCTTAAATGTGATGTTGCGCATCTATAATACCCAATAATTCATCCTCACTACCATATTTCTCTTGACATGCAGCCTATCCACATCAGCAATGAACATGTAGCCATCGATGTAAGCAAATCTGCCACGTTGGCAATCCTGCTTTTTTCCTTTTCAATGAAAGGAATCGTGTAATTTTTTACCACCGTCGCACCGATTGTTGCCTCTTCCTCTTATTGCCTCTTCTCCCGATGATTCCGTTCATCTCCCCTTCGCCAATAAATCTCTATTGTCTTCCCGATTCTTCTCCTCCCCTCTTTTAGCTCTCCATCTTTCCATAATGCATCACCGTCGGCAAAGCCGTCTTTGGCCAACAACACCAGAGATCTGCGCGGTGATGCTGTCTCGGAGCCCCATGATTGCCGCCATCGGGTGCTATGCTAGCCCAACACCATGTGATACCACTTGATGTGAACCGGGGCCCAATCTTTCGATGAGAGAGGATAGCTACGATTTTTGTGAGACTTGACCCTCACGATCCGGCTACCAACCGTACAAGGAGAACCGTACACGACTGATATCCACGGCGATCGCTGAACCAACTCCACGGTGTTATCGACCGAGCCAACGGCGCGATCGACCTATCCACGAAGGATTTTTCCTGCAAGCAAATCGAAGAACATGCAAGAAAATAATAGCCAAGCAATCTAAGAATTGCGGATATGCTAGATGAATAAATCTCACAAATTGGGGTTCCGATAGGATGCCTTGACGGTCGCACTAGCCGCTACGAGTGAAGACAAATAAAAGTAGCAATAGCTAAACTTCTCTAAACAAAACCCGAGTCTAAATCCTAACAAAGGCTAAGTATTTATTGAAGATGGCGCCGCCGTTGACGGTCGGTACTGCGCGTAGTCGTGTCCAATATGGACAGGTACATATAGTCGAAGGAATCACCAGCCGGCCCACAAGTTGACCGAATCCCTTCATTAATTAATGAGACCAGTCGTCAACCCGTGCACATGCACACGGGCTAGCATTTTTAAAATTTAATATAACATAGTTGTGAAAATTCGAAATGTCAAACAATAATATCAATATGTTGATGTAGATTATTTTTATAACAGATGCATGTGTACCTTGGTCGGACATAGGGTCCAACGGAGCTACACCGCCTCGACTATTTTGTGATTAGATTGTTTGCATCCAATAATATGAGTATTGTGACGTAAATTATTATAATAATACATGCATGTGTACCTTGGCTGGACATAGCTAGGGTCCAGCAAACATACATCATTTCAAATATTTTAGCATATATCTTCCTTTCGTACCCTATCTAAAAAATTATATAAATCTTCCTTTTGGCCATGGAAGCATCATAGTATTATACAGTCTGTTTCTATACACAATAGTGGGCACATGCTTGCCCGGGTTTCTATCAAAATATGTGATATCAAAGCAAATAATATACATATTAAAAAAATTATTGTCTTATATTCTCATTATACCATATATTATTAAGATTAGAAGTTCTTGCCTGAACCAACAAATTCTTAAACAATATATTTTATGATTCACATAGATAGAACTTTTTAAATATTTGTCATCCATATTTCGCATAGACAATGATGTGTTTACATTAGATCTTTGCGGCGGATGATACATCCAGTTTATTTTACAGAAGTAATATATATGTATTTACAATTGTTTTAATGACTAATTTTTTATTTGTTATATTTGTTATAAGGACAAAAAAAGACATGCATAGACATACTATATATGCAAATACGTATTAAGAATCTGCACCTCGAAAGAACCATTTGAAACCATGTAATTCACGAACCGCACGCACATCAGGCAAAGCAGTATATCCCTAGAAAAATACATAATACTAATCGATGCCCCAAATGATTCTACACATATGCATCACAACACCACTACCTTGCACATGGCGAAACTGGATGCAGATGAATCTGGTTCGCTCCTCTACAACATAACTGGGTAAAGTGTGCTCAGAAACATGCATGTATATATCAATTTTTCACATGATCGGAGGCTTGATATCATGATATTTGATTGGGATTCGTCTGGCATCCGACAGGCTAAAAATCAAGCAGCACATTCAACAAATTTTGGAATAGGTTTTACCTGCATGGGACTTGTCTTGTAGAACCGATGACGAACTCAATGACATCGAACAGATAAATCGCTGTTCTTGCTGTCCGATGTAGGTTCGCCAATGGGCAGTGTATCAATTACCACTACAACACGATCTACTTTAGAGCACCATCGGTACACCTCATCCTACGTTGCATCGACCATTATCATCGTTAGATTGTAGCCTGCTCAGAATTTTAAGCCATGGAGAGTTTTAGAAGATGGATTTGATAGTTGGCCTTTGTTAGATCAGAAACGTTGGTGTACTTTGAAGCTGGCTATGGATGTAAAGAGGAAGACGCGGCGATCCTGACAAAGAGGAAGATCAATCGACGCTTGTCGTCGCTCATCATCCCTTGCGGCACGTGGCTTTGGGCTCCTTTGTGGTTCGTTCATGGCCATGCGGGTGGGAGAGCACACTTGATGGTGATGGGGACATCCTTCACTGAGAAAAACTGCCACCAGCTGCCATAGATAGGGGAGGAGTCAGCGGCCATGTGTATTGTTTTTGTCATGGGCCCTTGTATTGTTTTTGTACACATGCATTTATGCAAGGACACATTTATGTGTACATATACGTGCATGAGTGGTACTTTTTGTTCTATCACATTGGACTTTTTCTTAAAAAAACATGTCACGTTGGACTCCAATCACGTATGTCCTACGACTTGTAGTATGGATGAACTCTCGAACATGCGTTTTTTTTTGTGAGAATTTTCTATTCATATCACGAATCAGTACAAAGAAGTTGACCCTTACAAACACACTGAAGCGCAAACACAAATGACCATGAACACCTAGAGTACCCTAAGACAACCATAACACAAGAAGATCTCCGGAGCCCTGTGTCATCATCCCTAAATCTTGAGTGAAGACCCCTGCAGCAGAAGGATCTGCAACCAGTCGCAAACATGTCATCATCTTCGACCACGGTACAATTGCCGCCACGCTGCTTCCTCTTTTCTTGACACCAGCGCTGAGAGGGCATGGACATTAATCCAACACACCTGCAACAGCCGTCGCCAACTTTGGCTTTGAGTACCGCGAAAAGTGTCCCTTCCGGAGGGAAGAGAACTCGAGTCATCCGACCGGTCCAGCACCGCGGCCGGGCCATCCGCCCGGATAAAGCAGGATCTCCCACCAGCATCAGCACAGAGGAAGGAGAAGAACAGCAGCAACAAATCATACCAACAAGGAAGAAGAAGGGTCTTCGTCTCCCTGAATCCATCGCCCATCTGAGGACCCAAACGGCCAGTGCCGACGGACCTCCAGCCGCCAAAGCCCGCGACCTCGACGAGACCCGGGGATCCCCAACTCCGCTGGCTCCTAGACGAAGGCAAAAGCCTTGCCTGACCGCGAACGGAGCCCGAAGAAACTTATTCCGACGCGACACCACCGCAACGGCCTCGGCAGTGTCTCCCTCAACCCTAACCCTACCACACACCCACCTAACGAACAGACCCGAGGTTCCCCCTCCCTCCCGCCACCGGAGCGGCCGACGGAGAGAGAGGGAACCGGAGGCATCACCGGCGGCGCGCAAGGGCCTCGTCGCCTCCTAATCGCCTCGTGCGATCTGATCCTACTTTTCCGGCTGGAGGCTGGCCCCGTGACAAACATGTGTTTTAACTTACCATGTTGGACTTAAATCACATACGACCTGTAGCTTTTTTCTTTGCGCAATGACAAATCGTACCATATATGGACTCTCTACTTTTAGAATGCAGACAGATGCGCTCTTTATGGGCTTGCTTTTTTTAACTTGTCAATTTGGACTTACACATATTACGTTCAGCATACCTATTGAGGGAAAAAAATCTTCACTTACCAACGTGAATATTCCTTTTTTTAATCAAACAGATCTACGTTTTTTCGTTTACATCGCTGGGGTTTTTATGGAAGGAAGATATCTTTTTTTAAGGCAACGATGGATGCTTTCTTTGTTTGAACGTGTCAGGAGCCTTTTTCAGACCACTTGTGTTACGTAAGTTTTCTTTTTATCTCCGGCGTTAAATATTCAATCCAATGGTGTAATTAATTTCAGTGATGTGGATTAATGAGAAGGATTTAAAGGTGCCTCCAATTAGTATAAGATAAGATATAGGATATAAGATGGGCTGGTGTGTACGTGGCTCTAGTCCATTAAGCCCAGTCCTGTTTCTCTTGTCTTGTATATATTTGGAACATTGAGCACGTAGCATGCAATATGTATGCCTCGGTTGATTCTGTGCATGCATCTAAATCCTTGTAATCTTCTCTTGCCCTCTCTCCAACACCTTTGTTCCTGAGTACAAGCAAATCACAACATGAAGGCAGTATCAACTTCTTATTAGTTAAATCACATGCACCGAGGAACAAAAGTACCTGGTCTTTTATTTGCCGTGAAATATTCGCAGACGTTTTTATGATAGCTATGTCCGCATCACCATGGATTCAACCCGACCTTCAGGCGAGCCACGCATGCCATTGTTGGAGGTGAGTGGTCTCTTTCCCCTCTATTACTTCGACCTAAAAAGTCTTTCTTATTTAGTGTGGAGGATCTGATTTCCAGTCGAAGTAGCTGGGAAGGTCAAGAGCGCTGGTCCCCAGGTTTAGTTTACTGTTTACTCGGCGGCGCTGACGGTGCGCGGACACACAACGCATCCTTCTGCATTGACTTAACATGATCCCCACCTGTTCGCATGATGTGACATACATGCTGCCTGCACTCTCACCTCCTCCTTGCATCCAACATACTTGGTTATTGCAATAGTTGTGAATAAGTGATGGATCATTAGATTAAAAAATGCTGTTCTTTCCCCTCTACAGTTCTCCCTTGAAAGTAAAGGAAGATGATTTTCATAATAGTAGATTAACACCTAAAAACGATCCAACTGTACTTATCCATCACCATCCCCGGAAGTTGCCAGGTAGATTAGCCGATCTTTAAGAGTAAGTGGCACTTTCTTACAAGCTGAAATTACATGCTATTGGCTTCTTGATACAGTTAGTGTTAGTGCAATATACTGTAGTACAATTTTCCTACTAATAAATGTTGTTCATATGCATTCTGTCACACGTATGTCTTGGATCTACTACACTAAATGCCTGCATGCCGGAGAGTTAACTATGGAGCCCTGCTACTTCAAATCTGCAAATTTCTAGGACAGAGCTATCACACAATTACAGTTCAAATTGAATTAATTTCGAGGAATCATAATAAAGTCATTTAAATGTGTGAAAGTAGCTAGAAATCTAGAAAATCCACAAAAAATGGGAATTTTCTAAAAAAAACATGGTCTATTTTTGTGAAAATTGGAATGATGCCATTTTGCACGCGATTTTTTTACCAGCTTCACAAAAGTATCAATTTTTTACACTTCAAAAATAGAAAAAATATTTTTGTACGAAATGTTGGAAACTCTATTTGGAAACATTGTTTGTAATGGCAAGATGCACATAAATGCCAAGGTTAGGCCCATAGTCATAAACTATGCAATAAATATGACCACCGCCTTATTCATTTGAGACCATATTTTGGCATGGCAAAAAGTGTAAGTAATATGGCCTAAAATGAAAAGGTCCTCAACATGATTTTTTTTGAACGGTCGAAATGTAAAACTTTCATTTTTGGATCATCTTCATCCGAGGTTGTATGCAATCTCGACAGCCAAAACAGTGAGCGCAGTGCATACCCCCTTTTGCCGAGTGTAGCACTCGGGAAAGCACATCTTTGCCAGAGTTCCACTATTTTGCCGAGAGTTATTTCCAACACTCAACAAAGCACCTTTTAGCAACTATAACTTTTTTGCCAGAGTTTTTTTCCACGACAGTCGGCAAAGCACCTATTTACCGTGTTTCAGGATTACACTCGGCAAAGATATGTTTGCCGAGTGCCCGACAAAATGCACTCAGCAAAGACACTGACACTCGGCAAACATGAATTTTCCCGTAGTGATAAAAAATAAGACAAATCTTAATGAGAGAGCTGATTGTGACTGTCGTTATCCTGAAACCCCATGGGAACATGACTGTGTTACTCGACTCTAGTTCCGAGGGGACTTTGAGAATCCTTTTATTTTGTAGGTTCATCATCCCAGTGAATAGGACCTTGGTTTCAGCCACCTAAGCAAACAACATGGATACACTTCCGGTTGTTTTTTTACTATGAACGACATTTCTATATATATGTAACCTAACTTACTATTTGGTGCTCTCCTTCATTTCTCATTTCTCCCTTAATTTGGTTTGGGAAAAGATTTTGTTAATGTGGCTAGAATTCCGATGTGCCATGCATCATGATGACCTTCTAGTGCAGGGAATTAGGAATGTTGTTCCGGAAAGATTAGAATTCACCAACGACCGCATCGGTGAAAAGATGAGAGGAAAGAGTTGCAACATACCACAGTAGCTGGTGGACGCGATGCCATGCAGCATGTAGGTGACAATGTAGCAAGGCTTACTGGTTCCTTGCAAGAGCAGGTTAGTTCTGTTTGTTGAGCTCGTCCCTGGAGCCTCCCTCCTTACATTATAGCCACATGCTCCCTTTTAGCTAGCTACATCATTGTCCATGATAATGAGCATTATGTGCAGAACAGAAGTATATGTATGCGACTATTCTATATGAAATGAATTCCTCTTTGATGCTCTTACTGTACTAGTAGTTGACTGGTGACAAGATATGTGCTTACGAAATAGACTCGACTCATGTTATTTTATTTGTGCGGGCATATCCAATGTGGTGCTGTTAGAGCATTATAAGTCTACTAGAACCCTAGCTTCTTATTTTCTTACGGACATATATCGTTGCAGAAGTAACTAACTAGAATGGTGTGATGATGGCCTTGTTGAGCCTTCTGAAGGAAGACCCAAAATTGGCTTCCAGAGCATGTGACTGAAGCTACTGCACTAGCTTGCTCGTACGTTACAAATGTGTCTGTCACCACTCATGCCGTCTCCAGTAGGTTGGGGCAGTGGACTGGAAAATCTTCTCGAAATACCAAATTATTCCTACGATGTTCCTTTGAATGTAAAAATGTCCCTATTATGCACAATTCAATAAACAAATCGCTTCCTTGACTGGCTATCTGATAATCTTCCAGGATTGAAGTTATGTACCCATTAATAAATAATTATGAAAAATAGAACTGTCCAATGATATAAATTCCTCAACAACAGAAGTACATGCATACTATGAGAGGACACATTCGTTTGAAAGCAGGTAACAACTAAGATAATTCAGGTTGCTCAAGTAATCTTGATTGTCTCAATGTCTTCCGCATGATACTAGATGAAACCATGCGGAAGCTTTGTAGAAGTTGTGGTTGTTCGTGCTCCTGTCGACAAACTAGCTGCACATTTCATAAAAATAGTATGAATATAGAAGTATCATATAATTGCAGAACACATTAATTCAAACAAGTAACAAACATTTATGTCAAATAAAAATAAGAAGTCATGACCATTTTAATATGAATTAATGGTTTCAATCTATATTGGCCTCCACATTCGCTCTATGTTGTTGTGTTAAGAAAATTCTACATTCTAACCATGAGCAACAAATGTTCTTCAGCCAACAACAACATTAATAACAGATAGTATATATTTATTAAGATAACAACTCTAAAATAGGAAGGTGTGTTAAGCTTATTGGTTATACAATTAGGAATCATCATGAACAATCTGATTGTTTGAGTCGTTGCATTTTGTAATGAAATTCTTCTCAAAATACTACTGACATAGATGACTGAAGGCAGTTACAAGTGGTATCCTCGCACAATTAGAAAAACCTATGTGGCAAGAAGAATTACTCGAAGTTTGCGCCTTCGTCCTTTTTCTTTTAGTGGGCCATCTATAATCTGCAGAAATTATGCTCAGCTTAATTTATAATCTTGCTCTAGACATAAATAAACAAACAAAAAATTAAGAAAAATGATTAACTGTGAGAATACAATAGAACAACACATATATGCAAGTATACACTATGGAAGTTATTTTCACAAGAATATCATTACACATAACTACCTTGATGTATGCTTTTGGATATTAAATCATCACCCAAATAATGCTGGCACAAATGATGGCTAGTGTGTCACAATATTAAATGCTACCAACAAGTTACATACTCTATGAGGTATATACAAATTATGTTATTTTACAAGAAGAATTTCTTGAAGTTGTGTCCGTCATGATTCTTCTTTTAGACATGATGATATGCAACTATTTCACGAAGCACTGTAAAACCATGTATCTGCAACCATGAGGAGGCCCCCATGAACAGTTATATAAAACCTTATCTCACCTCAAAAAAAACTTTTTCTTTATCATGTCATGAGTAACCTAAATGTCATTGCAAATATTAATTCATGTAAACTAGGACAGTACTGGTTAATTGTGTTGTGTATGTGGACATTAATGTCTATTTTTCTCTCCATGAATATTTATTATATTTTAGTTTCAATTAGATTTCTCTGTATAGTAACTATAGTAGACAAAATAATATCCAAATGCATGGGGCCAACTGGACATACCCTGAAGATTGTTCGTAGAAGTATCAGATGATCTCTGTGCAAAAATAGGATACCATGTCAAATTAATACTTTAAAGTTAATACAAAAAACATATACATCTTCGCATAATTACTATATGTTTGAAAGTCAAGTATTTAGGCACCTTCTGTACCGGCTTCCCTTCCACAGTTCCATTTCGTATGAACTCAATAACGTTGCGTTTGGAGCAAACTTTGTGACTATATTCCTTATGAAGGTAATACTGAAATAAGCAAAACAATATACTTAATTTGTCATATAATATATGATTTGACATATAAGATTGCACAATAGTTACTACTGTAATCAAGGAGAAAAATGTTCTTGTGATATCGCACGATAAGGCGTTGTATACTACAAATTGACCCATTTTCTTTATTATATTCTCGTGGTGCATGTTCATATGAATTATGGTTAAATGCTATAATGAACGAGGATCAAAATGTGAGTGAATAGGTCAAACTAAACCTGTTCATGGACTACCTGGCTCAGAGGCCCGATCCCAAAGCCCGACATCTGGGGTAGGCTTGGGCTTCAATTTCTTGCCCGAAGCCCGGCCCAAAAGCCCGAAATGGCAACAAATGTAAATTTTATTCAAAATATAGGTATATTATATCATTTTAATATCCCGAATATAATTAGTTAAATTGAGAAGCCATTGTTCATGTGCTTTGAGCCGGGCCAAGCCGGGCTCGGGCTTGGAATGTTGACTCTAGGCTTTGTGAAGCCCGACCCAAATCCGTCCCGGCCCGAAGGAAGATCTGGTTTAGATCAAGCTCATATTGGTTGAAAGTGGGAGGTTTTCCCTTCTTCGGCGAATTTAATTGTATAATTGAATGCGAAAGAATTAGAGGTAGATGCACTATTTTTAGAAAAAATGGATATTCATCATCGGATCAGATTGTGAAACATAGCATGAATAGACGAACATGTGTGAATTATTTTAACCAGTCACTATAAGAAACTTCTACAATAACTTGAAACCAATGTTAGTAGATCAAAGGAAAAAGGATGGGCTAGTTGATGAAAAAATATCATGTGTTTTGGTCGTCCATGCAGACCCTATTGGCATGTTGATAAAAAGATGCCATGTGTTTTGGTCGTCCATGCAGACCCTAATTTGTATTCTCTCCGGTGTGCACCCGGAGAGAATACCATTCTCGATCACATTCCATTTCTTGCATCATCGCTACTTTAGGTTTGCCACGCCGCCATATCCTTCTCCAGGTCAATCTGTTCTAGTCAGGTAACCTTCACAACATCCAAGAATGGCGAGACTTATCAATATCTTTAGTGCATCCTAGCAGAAGGCCAAAAGCAGAGATCCTGGCAGATTGGTGTCTTATGAATGCTAGTACATTTGGATATAGTGCAAAAACAAGATTCAGTCAGTGGCTATAACAACACTGTAGAATGTGCGGCAGTAAGTGGCGGAGCTTCATGTAGAACAACAGGGGCCATGGCCCCCCTCAATTTTTGCACCCATCAATGAATATACTATATTTTAAGCCTAACTAGTGTTTAAACTAGATATTTGCCCATCCTTCCCTTCTAATTTGCTCCCCTTTAAGTAATGGCCCTCTTGGATTATGCTCAAGCTCCGCCACTGGCGGCAGCACCACATTCATGAGCCATTTTAACATGCTTCCTCTTACCCCATCTTTTCACATTGGAGTTAAGAAGGTAAGATTTAGTCAAGTCCACTACTTAATGCAGTCAATGACTCAGATTTATTTTATACTTTTACGTCTGATGTGAAAAGGGGAGGTAAGAGGGAGCATGTCAGAAAAAATCTCCGTAGTCATACAATAGCACATGAGGAAATTGAGATGTTAACTGATTTCTATCAACCACACAAATGACCATGAGTTTTTCTTACATATATGCATTGTTGTGGTTAAAAAAATACAAGTTAGTGCGAAAACAAATGCATAAAATCATTTTGACGCAAAGGCTGAAAATCTATCAGGTAACTGAAGCAAAACACAATGTCATATTTTGGAGAACCTAGGATCTAATTCGTTCATCATTTGGTCTGAATGCCCATCAAGAAAACACTCCATATGTTATGAGATGATTAACACACAATGAAAATTATTTGATAACAAAGCACACCAGAACATGAGTATATACTAACCTCTTCATGCTTCCCATTTGCTCGAAATTGTTTGAGAGCTGTCCACATCTTTTTGCCTGAATCAATTTTCTCCAGCCACTCAGGGTAAATTTGTATGCAGTCTCGGCGCTGTGCCACTAGAATAGAATCTGACCTGGCAGCATGCCTGTCAGTACGAGAGGCGGAATCAATTTCCAAGCTGCGCGTATAACCATGACTGTTAGATCTCGCCGTGGTATTCTCTCCTACATCAGGCAATACCATAGCAGATTCTCCCTCCAGGTCTCCATCCTGGGTGTGGCTACCACCATACAGGATCCCCACATAACCCTCACTGATTGTTCTCTCGCTATCACTTGAATCTGTTGCTAGCAATACCATAGCAGATTCTCCTTCCAGGTTGCCATCGTGGGTTTGGAAATCACCATACATGATCCCCACATAACTCTCACTGATTGTTCTCTCACTATCACTTGAATCTGCTGCTATTTCATGATATGGCGCCACTTGTCCCACGGTGATTTTATCAGCAGGTGCGGATGGTGTTTTTCCCATAGCTCCTTTTCGATCTTGCACTAACTACTAATTACAAGCTTAATAAGATTAGGACGCAGAAACAAGATGTGGGCATATATTCAAGGATGGTAGATTGAAGCAAACCTGATTTCCCAAGTGTAGAATGGCGAGATGATTGGAGTGAATTTTCCTGCTGATATGGGAAGAAGATGGGAGTGTGTAGACAAACATAAAACTTAGATCTGAAATTGTGATCTGCCCAGGAATATAAAGGGGAGTGAAACCGTGTTGCATGCTATGTACAGCTAATACACCATGTTTTCACCAGCAGAGTATAGCTAGCATATATTAATTCATTAACTACTTGTTGCTAAAAATGGTTTTGGTAGGATATATCCTTGTGTTCACACAATTATCCAAACATACTCCCGTCTGTATACATAGTATAAAACCTGGATCCAATGCGAATATTATTAGGGGAAATATTAATTACTACCATATAATTGGTGTAAAAATTTATTACTTGCTAAAATATTTTTTTTGCGAATCTTGCTAAAATAGTTATTTTTTGCGTGAGAAACTTCCAATCTATTCATCTTCAATCATGGCAGTACAAAGAACACCAGAGATACGAAAAATTACAACCAGGTCTGTGTACCACCTAGCGATGAATACAAGCACTAAAGCAAGCTGTGCGTCGCCATCACCCCCGAAGTCGCTGGAGCCAGGCAAACCTTGTTGTAGTCAATATTCAGGAAGTTGTCGTGCTAAGGACCCATAGGACCAGCGCACCGAAGCAGCAACCATCGTTGATGAAGAAAGTCATAGATCGGAAGGACCAATACTATAAACGCCACTATGACGAACAAAGACCGTGTCCAAACAGATCCACCGAAGACCAACGCCGACCGAATCCTGCGAAATCCGTCAGAGACACACCTCCACACGTCCTCCGATGACTCTAGCAGCACCATGGAGACGGGATAGAACATGGGAAACATTATTCCTACTGAGACACATCGCAACCGCAACACAGCTCCAGCAGGACATTGAACCAAAAAAGAATGAGAACGGGTTCCCTCCCGCCAGCGAGGGTCGGAGGTCCTACTCACCTCCGTGGCCCAAATGCCATCGGAGATGGGGCGGACCAGCTACGACACCGATGGGAGGAGGAGAAAAGCGTGGGACCTTTTCTTGTGGAGGAGGAACAAGAAGGCAAAATATAGTTATGTATATAATCATTGGTCGTTAATACAAAAATGTGGCATATATCAAGTTTGTATTTCACAAAATGTAATACGCAAAGTTGGCCCAACCAAGCATGCACACATATACATAAAACACTTCACTAACAACCAATCATGCACACATATACTGATTTGAAGAAAATATGCCCTCGAGGCAATAATAAAGTTGTTATTTTATATTTCCTTATTCATGATAAATGTTTATTATTCATGCTAGAATTCTATTGATCGAAAACCCTAATACATGTGTGAATACATAGAAAAATACTATGTCTCTAGTGAGCCTCTACTTGACTAGCTCGTTGATCAAAGATGGTTAAGGTTTCCTAACCGGTCGGAGCTAGAAGAAGTTTGACTACATCAACCGTGTTGTCAAACGCTTCCGCTTTCGGTCTACGAGGGTACATAGATACACTATCCCCCTGGTTGCTATGCATCTCCATGGATAGATCATTGCGTGGGCATATGATTGTTTTTGTTTTTCCATGCAACGTTTCCCAACATGATTAACTCTAGTACATTGCAGGTTGAGCACGGCATAAACCAGCACATGAAGGCATCTCCAACACTTAAAGGTACACCCTTAGATGTCCATGCTATCCATTAAGTCTCCGCCCTTCCCATTTTTTTATTTTCACTAAATATTTAAAAAATACACCAATTGTTAGTTTTTAGGTAGACATCTACAAATCTTCGGAATTGTCCATCTAATATGGTCTACTTTTTGTGAAAATTGGAGTGGTGCCATTTCCACCCTATTTTCTGAACCCGCTTCACAAGAAACACCCATTTTTGACACTTAGAAAATAGAAAATGTTTTTTTTGTACAAAAAGTTGGAAACTCTATTTTGCAACATTATTTGTAATGGCATGATTCACCTATATGTCTAATTTGGGCATAATGTAATAAACTATGCAATGAATATTGTCGTCACCTTCGTCGTTTGACTTGAAAGCCGTGAAGGTTCATACACGATAGCCCATTTTGTGATGGATATTTTTCTTTCAAAGTTTTCATATTGAATTTTGGTATTTTCATCCTAACTAGTACACATAAAAGGAGTCCATACGAATAGATTACATTTTTTGAACTTGTATCCTTTTTGTTTCATTTCTCCAAAATGGGGTCAAAATGCCTGGCATGGATAGTCATGGCAAGGGGCTGAATCTCTCAAACTTAAGTGGCCATTTCATAAAATGACTACTTGCATATACCTAAAAAATATTACATTTTTGCTAATTTTTAGGACAGAGCTATCACACACTTAATGTTCAAATTTGAATTTAAATGTGCGGAAGTAGCTAGAAATCTAGAAGATTTTCTAAAACATGTGGTCTACTTTTTTATGAAAATTGGGGTGCTGCCATTTTGCACTATGTTTTTTTACCCGCTTCACAAAATATCCATTTTTTACACTTAGAAAATGGGAAAATTATTTTTTGTACAAAATGTTGGAAACTCTATTTGGCATCATTGTTTATAATGGCGAGATGCACATAAAGGCCAAGTTTAGGCCCATTGTCAGAAACTATGCAATAAATATGACCAACGCCATATTCATGTGAGACCATATTTTGGCATTGCAAAAAGTGTAAATAACATGGCCTAAAATGGAAAAGTTCTGAACATGAAAATTAATCATCTCGTCAAAATGAAAAACTTTGTGTAAGTGCATCTAGTGCCACCCCTAGTTGGTTTTGGAGTATTGACGACAAACCTGATTGAGGGACTAATGTGTTTGTGAGAATTGCAGGATAACACAGGTAGTGGTCCCTCATTGATTTGGTTTACCTACCGGAGATGACCCCTAAAAATGTGTGAAGACATTGAAGACAATGGTGGTATGTGAAGATATTCACAACGAGTCGAGAAGACATTCACGTGAAGACTATGGAGTGCGAAGACATAGCTGTTTCGTAGTTTCCTTTTCTTCTTTCTTGGGTCACAGGAACCACCGTACTGTTAAGTGGGGTCCAAGTGAACAAAGTCATAGTGACTGAAGTGATGCTCAACCAAATCCTAAGTCTTCGAGCGAAGACAACGAGAGCAAATCTTATCCAAAGATGGATGAGTCAGCTTTACTTGCAGCCCAAGTTAAGCTGCCGCGTGTGTTTGAAATCTGACCGTTGGAATACGTGTCAGTTCCTTAGTGACCCAGGGTCATTTCGGACAAATCAGGTCGGTTTGCCTAGTGGTTATAAATAGCCCACCCCCTACACCATAAATTGGTGGCTTCTCAGAGTTAGTGCACGGCTTTTGTCATTTGAGAGCAACCCACCTCGAAGCCTTTAAGAGAAAGATCCTCGCGAGGACAAAGCCCAAAACACCCAGAGCCAAAGAGTGTTAGGCATCACTGAAGTCTTTCTGTCCGCGTGACCTAAAGACTTGTTACACTTGAGGACTGTGAATCCTCCAGCCGGTTAGGCGTTGCGTTCTGAGCATCCAAGAGTCATTATGGATTGCCGGTGAACGAAGTCTGTGAAGGTTTGGAAGTCTACCTTGAAGACTTACCAGAGTGATTGGGCAAGGACTGAGTGTCCTTAGCTCAAGGGGAATAAGGTTAAGACGCGGTCTTCTAAGTTGAATCTCAGCCTCTCTAACCAGACGTACAGTTGTCACAGCAACTGGAACTGGTCCAACAAATCCTTTGTCTTCACCAAGAAACTGGTTCTATCTCTTCCTTCACTTATTTACAGTTTGTCTTCATGAAGTCTTGCTTGTTTGTCTTATCTGTTTGACTTCACTGTGTGACGACTATTGTTGTTTGGCTTCACACTATCTTCCATCTTGATCCATACTATCTAGCTGCTAATAGTCTTCATGCTTTAGCTTCATTACTTGCTTGACTATGGCTTGTCTAGTGTAGTCTACCTTCCGCTGCATGTCTATAGGTTCATTTCTATCGTTTGTCTTCGAAACTCCTATGTTTTGCAGACTTTCATAAAAATCGCCTATTCACCCTCCTCTAGTCGATAATTAGCACTTTCAATTGGTATCAGAGCAAGGTACTCCCTTGTTCTATGTGATTCGGTTTAACCACCTGGAGTTTTAGCTATGTCGACTGCAGGGATAATCAAAGTCTCCGCCGCGTGCCCTGTCTTCGATGACACTGATTACCCTTACTGGAAGAATAAGATGCGTATGCATCTTGAAGCCATTGATGTCGACCTCTGGTATGTCGTCAAGAACGGCGTTTCCAAGGGCGGTGAAGGTGTCACCCCTACCGATGTCAAGAAGTTAATTGAACTGGACTCTACTACCAAGAACATCATCTGTGGTGATCTGACCAAAGGACAATATGGCCGTGTGAGTGCTCTGCAAAATTCGAAGCTAGTCTGGGACTGGCTGTCCAAGGTCAACGAAGGCGTCTCAACCGAGGGAGACTCAAGGATCAGTGTTCTTCACAACCTCTTCAACCGCTTCAAGAGAAACGACAATGAGAATGTCCAGCTCACGTTTGATTGCCTCACTGACATCACAAATGAGCTTCATGCTCTTGGCACCACAGAGATCACCAAGCATGAAATCGTCAAGACACTCCTGAGATCACTTGACAACTTGTTTGACACCCTAGCCTTAATGATCCAAGAACGCCCTGACTTCAAGACTCTCGATCCGTCTGACATATACTTGAGAGGCTCAACACACATGAGTTCCAGTTATCTGAGAAAAGAGAGATCTATGGTTCTAGCTATGGACGTACTCGCGCTTTGAAGGCAAAAGCTGTTTCCTCATCTGAAGAAGAATCTGATTGCAGTTCTGGGGATCCTGAAGACATTGGAAAGGAGCTTGCTATGCTTGTAAAGAAGTTCCAGAAATTCACTAAGAAGAAAGGCTTCAGAAAGTCTTCAAGATCCAGCTCAAGAAATGGTGAAGCTTCCACTCATAACCACAAGAAGAGAACCTGCCACAAGTGCAAGAAACCTGGTCACTACATCTCTGAGTGTCCTCAGTGGGACAATGAGAACAGCAAGAAGAAGAAGAACAAGGAATATGATTCTAATGACAAGAAGAAGAAGAGATCCTCAAAGTCTTCTTCCAAATCTTCCTCCAAGTCTTCATCACATAAGAAGAGCTCATCTGGCAAGGCTCGTGCTTTTGGTGGCAAGGAGATGGATTCAGAGGAGGAGTCTGCTTCTGAGGAGGCAGAGGTGGAGTCCGAGGAGGAGTCCAACTCTGGTGTTGCAAGTCTGGCTCTAGCCACAGCCTATGTTGCCAAGTCCATCTTCAACACTGAAGACAATGGCTCCTTCACCAACGCTGATGCTAATGACAAGGTCGACTCTGCCCCCACCTACTGCTTCATGGCACATGGTGCCAAGGTAAACTCACGCGATGCCTACTTTCAAACATCAAGTGAAGATGACTCTGATTGTGAATCCAAACCCATCTACAAAACACTTGCTAAAATTGCAACTGAACAACAGAAAGCTATGGAACATATTCAAAAACTGTTAGACAAAAGCGATGACCTGCTGGACGCGGAAATGACCTGATCTCAGTCCTTAATCGAAGACATAAAAAATCTTCATGTTAAGTACGAGGAACTTGAAAGTCTTCATAAACGCTCTCAACAACTCATGAAAAGCTTTCCTATGATTATCTTCAAAGGAAGCAAGAACTTGAGAAATTGAGAGCAGTTCATGAAGATCTTCAAAAAGAGAACGAGTCACTTCGCGCTCAACAGATCAGTCCCGCTCAGGAAGGATTTGAACCACCATGTCTAAAATGCCTTGAGCGTTGAGGGAGTCCTGGATTAGGGGGTGTTCGAGTAGCCGGACTATACCTTCAACCGGACTCCAGGACTATGAAGATACAAGATTGAAGACTTCGTCCCATGTCCGGATGGAACTTTCCTTGGCGTGGAAGGCAAGCTTGGCGATGCGGATATTCAAGATCTCCTACCATTGTAACCGACTCTGTGTAACCCTAACCCTATCCGGTGTCTATATAAACTGGAGGGTTCTAGTCCGTAGGACAACTTCATCATACAACAATCATACCATAGGCTAGCTTTTAGGGTTTAGCCTCCTTGATCTCGTGGTAGATCTACTCTTGTACTACCCATATCATCAATATTAATCAAGCAGGAGTAGGGTTTTACCTCCATGGAGAGGGCCCGAACCTGGGTAAAAACATCGTGTCCCTTGTCTCCTGTTACCATCCGGCCTTGACGCACAGTTCGGGACCCCCTACCCGAGATCCGCCGGTTTTGACACCGACATTGGTGCTTTCATTGAGAGTTCCTCTGTGCCGTCGCAATCAGGAAGGATGCCTCTTCCCGTCTTTAAAGACGGCGTCGTTGCTAAGGGAGCCTTGGCTGTCGGCCAAACTCTCCGGCTAGGTGGTTTCCTCATGACCGCCTGTTCGGCCGTTGCGCCGACAGTGACCTCTAGGGTCATCAAAAGCAACCTTCACGTTACCTCGGAACTTATCAAGCAGCTGGATCCGAAGGAGCTCTCTTCCGTAAACGAGCTCTTGGATCGCATCGCCACCCTGGGGGTCGCCACGGATTACGACCAGGTTGGGCTTAAACCCGATCTAAGAGAAATTAACTCTCCCCAGGCCACCCACCACTTCGCCGTGGTAGAGGCGCAGTGCGGCGACCCTTCATCTATTTTAAGGACTAGTTACGTCCAAATTCCCGACCCCTCCTAGCTGGATACCCGCGGAGGGAAGGATGTGACTCAAGACCTGAGCTTAGAATCAGGCAATGGGCCAGACTCATTGGACAACATCCAAGAATCCGAACCTCAGAGTTCGGAAGCTCTTCAGCCTCTGAATCTTAGAACGGGCGAGGTTTCAGATTCAACGCCACCCGCCCACCCGAACATAAGCGATCTTTCCCAATCAGGCAAAAGCCCGAGGAAACAGTACATCATTACTGGGCCAGATTCCTCCTGGTTATGAACAGGATAAAGGATTGCCGCGAGGGAGACGCAATCTCAATCTTCTGCAGTAATTGCACGGACGAGGGAATCCTCAACGCCATAAGTCGTCGTGATATTACACGCTTCGCTAACTTGGCGTCCATAGTACAAAAGTACTGTGCGATGGAAAGCGCCTGGAAAACCGAAATAAAATTTTGGGATAATCCGGCCCCGAATAGCAATCCCGTCCGAAATAAAAGGGTGCATCATCGTCAGACACCCGGGTTAAACACCAAAAAACCAAAACCCTCTACAGGGCATGGAACCGTACTGGAAAGATGGCTTGATGGACCCTGTAAAATTCATAGTACAGAGGACGCCACACCAACTCACAGCCTTAGAGCATGTTGGATACTCCGGCAGGTGGCCAAAATTGGCGAGGACCTCTTAATTTTGGAGACCGTAGAAAGCCACCCCGGGGACACCAGTACCGTTCTCACAGTCTTCGAGACTTTCGCATCAAACAATATGCGTAAAAGAACACTCTGCAGCCTGGCCGAAGTCTACCAAGTAGCAACAATAAACCCATGGAGCGACACTGCTATTACCTTCAATGCAAGTGATGAACCTAAATTCCGAACAGCCCGAGCACCAGCCGCATTGGTCCTCAGTCCCATAGTGGACGGCTTTCGCCTTACCAAGGTGCTCATGGATGGAGGCAGCGGACTGAACCTCATTTATGAGGAAACCCTTCAAAAAATGGAAATAGACTGGAACCGCATCGAGCGAAGCAGCACAACCTTTAGAGGAATAATCCCCAGTAGGGAAGCGCGCTGCACAGGAAAAATCACACTAGATGTGGTGTTCGGCATGCCGGATAATTACATGTCCAAAGAGGTCACATTTCAGGTGGCCCCGTTCAGAAGCGGATATCACGCTCTGCTAGGGTGGGAAGCATTTACAATCTTCCAGGCAATACCCCATTACGGGTACATGAAGCTAAAGATGCCCGGGCCGAACGGAATTATCACTCTCGCTAGTGATCCGGACATAGCGCTCCGCGCCGAAAACAAGACAGCCGCATTGGCCCTTGAGGCACTATCCGAAGCCTTAGCGGCTGAGGAACTGAGTGTGCTGCGCTCCACGGTTAACAGGGATGATGTGATACTCGACAAGAGATCCAAATCCACATCCTTCAAGCCAGCAGACGAAATAGTCAAATTCCAGGTCCATCCAACAGACCCTAATAAAACAGCTTCCATCGGGGCACGATTAAACCCTGATGTGGACGCCGCACTGCGAGAATTTCTATGTGAAAATTGGGACATCTTCGCCTGGCACCCTTCAGAAATGCCAGGAATCCCACGCAGGCTGGCCGGACATAGCTTAAATATCCTAAAAGGATTCAAACCTGCCAAACAAGCCCTTCGGTGTTTTTCTGAACCCAAGAGATAGGCTATGGGAGAGGAGTTAGCCAAGCTATTGGAGGCCGGATTCATCAGAGACATAAAACATCCGGACTGGCTAGCAAACCTGGTGATGGTACCAAAGAAGGACAAATCCTGGCGCCTGTGTGTCGATTTTAAAGACCTTAACAAGGCTTGCCCAAAGGATCCCTTCCCCCTCCCCCGTATCGATCAAATTATCGATGCCACCGCAGGACACGATTCGTTGTGTTTCCTCGATGCATACTCCGGTTACCATCAAATCAAGATGGCAGAATTAGACCAAGCCGCCACGGCATTCATCACACCATACGGCCCATTCTGCTTCAACACAATGCCCTTCGGGCTGAAAAACGCCGGCACAACATATCAGCGCATGATTCAGACAAGTCTGGCAAACCAGATCGGCAAGACAATAGAGGCGTACGTGGATGATGTGGTCGTCAAAACAAGACATGTCGAATCTCTAGTAGACGACTTGAGGCTAACATTTGACAACCTCCGGAAATACGACATCAAGCTCAACCCGGAAAAATGCGTTTTCGGCGTTCCTGCCGGAAAGCTTTTGGGCTTCATTGTATCCGGAAGAGGAATTGAAGCAAATCCGGCCAAGATCCGAGCTTTGCCGCAACTGGATATCCCAAAGGACCTCAAACAAATACAAAAATTAACCGGATGCATGGCAGCTCTAAGCCGCTTTATCTCCCGCTTGGGAGAAAAGGCACTGCCCCTTTATCGCCTCCTTCGACGCACCGAACACTTCGAGTGGACGGAGGCCGCCACGGCCGGACTCGATGAAATAAAAGCCATATTGGCAACAAACCCAGTCCTGGCCGCACTGAATACCGGCGAACCAATGCTATTGTACATTGCAGCAACACATCAAGTTGTCAGCACAGTGCTCGTCGTCGAGCGGGAAACGGACGGACACAAACTCCCCCTTCAAAGGCCGGTCTACTGCGTGTCCACTGTCCTCACTCCATGCAAATCACGGTACCCGCATTATCAAAAGATTGCATACTCAGTATTCATGGCATCCCGGAAGCTACGACACTACTCTCAAGAGTGTTCCATAACAGTAGCCTCGGAAGTACCACTCAACAATATTATCAACAACCGCGATGCAACGGGCCGGATCGCAAAATGGGCCATCGAGCTCCTCCCGTTCGATATAACCTATAAACCACGGCGAGCTATTAAATTGCAAGTTTTGGCCGACTTTGTCGCAGAATGGACGGAGGCCGAGCTCCCTAAAGAGTACGGCACATATTCAAACTGGATCATGCATTTCGACGGCTCCAAAATGTTGGCCGGACTAGGGGCTGGCGTCGTCTTGACGTCCCCCATAGGAGACACAGTTCAATATGTGCTCCAGATCATGTACACGGACTCCAACAATGCAGCCGAATATGAGGCCCTCCTACATGGTCTCCGGATGGCTGTATCCATGGGCATTCAACGCCTAGAGGTACGCGGGGACTCGAACCTCGCGATATCCCAAATAAACGGAGACTTCGACGCCAAGGATCCAAAAATGGCAGCTTACCGCAACGCCGTCCTAAAAATGTCAGCTCGGTTCAAAGGGTTGGAGTTTCATCATATAGCCCGAGAAAACAATCAGGCAGCGGATGTCCTGGCACGCATTGGAGCAAAACGCGATGCAGTCCCCCCCAACATCTTTTTAGAAAGACTGTTCAAGCCATCCGTAGCATGGGAGGGGGAACCCGCAGATAATAGCCCGGACCTAACAGCACCACTCGACGCCGAACAATCTGACACAATTGGAGGCTCTGCCATCGAAATTACACCTTCAGCCCACGTAATAATGGCGGTCATCGCCCCGTGGACAGAACCATTCCTAGCCTACCTTATTAGGCAGGAACTCCCAGAGGACCAAAACGAGGCATGCTGCATAGTGCGGGGATCTAAAGCCTATAAAGTCCACGAGGGAGAGCTTTATAAGAAAAGCACTACCGGAGTCCTTCAAAGGTGCATCTCTGAAGAGGAAGGGCGGAACCTGCTGGCTGAAATTCATGTCGGACTCGGTGGTCACCACGCTGCAGCTCGGTCCCTTGTAAGCAAGGCTTTCCGTACAGGCTTTTACTGGCCGACGGCCCGAGCAGACGCTCAGGACTTGGTCCAACGATGCGTCGGTTGCCAGCTTTTTGCAAATCAAAGCCATATGCCACCCACCGCCCTCCAAACTATCCCCATCACTTGGCCTTTCGCGGTCTAGGGGCTTGACATGGTTGGACCCCTTAAAGGCGGAACCAACAAGAAAAAATACTTACTGGTCATGGTGGATAAGTTCACCAAATGGATAGAAGCCAAGCCTGTTAAGACGGCCGAATCCGGACCTGTGATAGACTTCATATCCGGGGTTGTACACCGTTACGGTGTCCCCCATAGCATCATCACTGATAACGGCACAAACTTCACCGCCGACGAGGTAAAACTCTGGTGCAAAAACATGGGCATCAAGCTCGAGTATGCTTCCGTCTATCACCCACAAACTAACGGCCAGGTCGAACGTGCAAATGGTCTTATCATGAGCGGCATTAAACCCAGACTAGTGCGGTCCCTCAAGGAATCTAACACGCACTGGGTAGAGGAGCTCGACTCCGTACTCTAGGGGCTGCGGACCACGCCGAATCGCACCACCGGATACACACCATTCTTTATGGTGTACGGCGCAGAGGCAGTTTTGCCCTGCGACTTAATTCATGACTCACCTCGAGTGCGCATGTATGAAGAAAGAGAAGCCGAGCTTGATCGGCAGGACAACTTGGACGCCTTGGAGGAGGAGTGTGACGTGGCAAAAGCCCGTTCCGCATTTTATCAACAGCAGGCTCGAAGATATCAAAGCAGAGAAATACATGCCAAAAATTACAATGTTGGCGAACTAGTTCTACGCCTGCCGGATAAGAAAAAAGACAAACTCAAGCCCAAGTGGGAAGGTCCATTCATAATCGACCAAGTCCTGACTGGTGGAGCGTACCGCCTGCGAGATGCATCGGATAACCGACTCGAGCCGAACCCATGGAATGCCGCCCGTCTCCGAAGATTCTATGCCTAGCGCCGGACTCTGTGTTTGTCTCCTTCCTCTATCCAGTTTTTTATATTTTTTGTCTCAAATTTCTCTCCTTCCCCTCTTTTGTCTTATAGCCCTTAAAGGCTCATCAAGTGACGCGCTACCCACGCTCATTAAACCTGGGGGCTTCTTTCACAGAAGCTTATTTATATGGGCTTCACGCCCAACACATGCGTCAAACTTCCGCATGTACCTTTTCTTCACCATTATATGCATCGATATGACTTAAGTTTTGGCCAAGCTGGGTTGCCTGGCTCCTATGCTTACCCCTACGTTCCCGATTGTTCGGCTAGGCGGTAAAGGGAGCACCTCTGCGATTGTTACTGCCGGATCAGCCGGATGTGTACCTCAGACTGGGTGAAGCCGAAAGCTAGCGTTCTTAAGGGAATATTTGGTCGGTGAACTAAAAGATGACCTTTTTTACTTATTCATATACATGCCCCCAGATGATTTTCCTGCATTTGCAGTCCGGACATGCACTTTAGGGCATGCCTCCCAGAGAAAGGAACCCCTAACGGAACTATTCTCTCTGGAAGATGTTTCTTACTAACCATGTAATATAACATAACTAGTTGGGCACTTGTCTGATAAAGCACTAATGACCCCTACGCCTGGTCTCCATGCATACCCCAGTTCTTACATAACCGGTATGGTATTCGGACACACTCCGGACCGTCAGGTCCCGAGGTAGAAGCGAAAAGGTCGGCAATGACAAACGATCTACAATTCGGCTAGAAGGCATTACACATGTCAATTACATAGTCACTCTGACTGATTGTATTCCTCTTCTATACCATCTAACAGGCTGTCTAACTTACAGTCCTGCTGGGAATACTTTGCGGCCAACTCTACTTGGCCGTACACTAGGCTTACAGGGATCTCCTTCCCGTCAGGCCCCACAGGTCCGACCTCGGCCATGTGGTTTGGGTCAGACTTCGTAAACCGGGTCTTCACCATGGCCCAGGCCTCCCTAGCGCCTTGTCGGCAGGCCGATATCTTCCACAACCGGAAGCGCCGCCGAGCTCCCTTCAGCTTCTCCGCAAGCTCTCCAAGGCCCTCGGGCATGGAGTGGGAAGGCCATAAGGCTAGGGCAACGCCTCGCATCGCCTGCCGAACTCGCTCATGCAGTTGCAAGAGCTCGGGAAGAAGGTCACCCATAGAACCGGGCATCTCCTCTACAGGACGACCTGTGAGCATACCTACAGACATTACTCTGTTAGTCGACTTCCTCGCCGAACTCTTTTTTCGAAGTTCGTTCAAGCACTTACTAAATATGCCGCGCCGAAGCCGCTGATTCTCCTTCGTGAAGTCCGATAGCTGGCCACGAACACCTTTAAGTTCAACGCCCAGCTTGGTGTTGGCATCCTGAAGATCATTCTTCTCCTGCCTCACCTTTGTCAGCATACTCTCACCGGCCTCTAGCCGACGTAAGAGTTGCTGCCTCTCCGGATCGAGTCCAGCGCCATCTGCAATATGATTTGTCAGATTTGCACCCACGCTGCAAAATACTAATCTTTCGAAGTGTATCTTACCAGAGGGGGTCTCTTTGGGCTCCCCTACCACGGCTAGTGCGGCCTCCAGTTGGGCTTTGCACTCTTCCAGCTCCTGGGTCAGTACGGTATTCTTCTCTGTAAGAACCTGCATAACAAATGATCCTTAAATCAGTTACTATAACTGTTTCAAGTCTCGGGGGCTACTAGTATATATATATTTGACCAAAATTTTCTTACCCGTATGTCTTTTACATACTGCTCCGTGGCTCTGGCTAAACCATTCTAAGCAGCATGGAGGTACGCATCTCCCGAATTGAAGGCATCTAATGCCTCTCGGGAGAAACAAGCGTCGCGAAGAGTTGTCCGGCGACGCCTGTGGTTCATGGCACTCTCCACCTCAGAATTTGTGGCAGACAGCCTGTCCGCATCCTCTGTCGGAGGAGCGTCCGGTGCGCGCCTTGTGCTCGCCTCCGCTTCCGGGCCAGGCGTTGGAGCCTGGCTGGTGGAGGCGCGATTGGCAACCTCTCCGGATGTAGTCCGGCGAGGTCTCTTCGTCCTGAAGATAGCACGAACGTTAGTGTACCCTGAAGGAATAACACCAGGGAAAAAAGAGGGTGCGCTATACCTTTGCGCCGGCATCTCAGTCCGGACCACATTCCTTTTTACCCCACGGGGCCCTGCGGCCCCTCGTTGGCTAGCCGCCGCAGGTTCGGCCTCCCGCCTCGGAAATCTCCCTTGCAAAACACGGTTGTCGTCAGAAAAACTGAATTACGTGAGAATGGAATCCCTCTCAAGGGAATGAGGCTCCGGTCTCCATCACCTGGGAGGCCGGGATTAACCCTGGGTAATCAGCCGTAATGGCCACCAAGGTATTGTCCTTGCTTAGCTGATGGAACACCCCGTCAATAAGCTCCACCGATATGTCCGGATCCTCTTCGGAGTCCGGATCGAGGGACCGTTCTGGATCCTCGGGCTGTGGAGGACGGTTGTTTATATCCTTTACCTCCTGACGCAGTTCCTGCGTTAAAGTCGTTAGACTACATATTTAATCATGGGAATATAAAACGAACGGGTAAGCGCAATTGTCCACTTACCCAACTTGGAGGGTTGTACATAGTAAATCCGCCCCGCGGGTTGACGCGGAGGAATTCCTCCTTTTCTCCCTTGTACAAAGAGGATAAAATCTTTACTAGAGCGGCAGCTGAGGCTGGCCCCTTACGACCGTAACGGGTGGCGTCGTCCTCCCCGTTAAAATCCCACATGGGGTGGCCTCTGTATTGAAGCGGCTGCACCCCCTGCATAATGCATGCGGCCATGACTCCAATCATGGTTAGCCCGGAATGAGCCAATAGTCTTATCCGGCCCATCAGGTAAAGGACGTCTCTATCGCTTTCTCTCTGAGAGCTCCACGGACGCCAGCTCAAGAGTTTCTTTAACGGAGTGCTGTTGAACTCAGGGAGACCGACCCGGATAGGGTCCGACAGCGGGACATCGTCTATATAAAACCATTCCGAAGGCCAGTCCTCGGACGCCTTCTTTGGGGTTCCGGATAGGTATCTGGTCCCGGCGATGCACCACACTTCGGCTCCGCCCACTTGATATATGGACCCCTCTTGAGAACGGGGCACCAGGCAGAATATCCTCTTCCACAGTGCGAAATGAGCCTCAAACACCTAAAAATAGCTCGCAAAGGGCGACGAAGCCCGCGATATGTAATATAGAGGCGGGCGTGAAATTGTGCAGCTGGAGGCCGTAGAACTCCAGAAGCCCGTGGAGAAATGGATGAATTGGAAATCCCAGTCCCCTTATTAGATAAGGGACGAGGCACACCCGCTCTCCTTTAGAAGGATTGGGGGCGCTCTCCGCTTGCTTTCCGCCATTATAGGTGGCGAGTCCAGCTCGGACCGGGACCATATATGCCTGAGGGAGAAATCCCTTGGCCTGAAGCGACATTAACTCACTGTGCGGGATGGAGCAACTCTCCCAGTCTCCGGGTTTAGGACTGGAAGGGCGAGAGGACTGCTAGTGTGATTTTTCCTGTGCAGCGCGCTTCCCTACTGGGGATTATTCCTCTAAAGGTTGTGCTACTTCGCTAGATGCGGTTCCAGTCTATTTCCATTTTTTGAAGGGTTTCCTCATAAATGAGGTTCAGTCCGCTACCTCCATCCATGAGCACCTTGGTAAGGCGAAAGCCGTCCACTATGGGACTGAGGACCAATGCGGCTGGTGCTCGGGCTGTTCGGAATTTAGGTTCATCACTTGCATTGAAGGTAATAGAAGTGTCGCTCCATGGGTTTATTGTTGCTACTTGGTAGACTTCGGCCAGGCTGCGGAGTGTTCTTTTTCGCATATTGTTTGATGCGAAAGTCTCGAAGACTTGTGAGAACGGTACTGGTGTCCCCGGGGTGGCTTTCTGCGGTCTCCAAAATTAAGAGGTCCTCGCCAATTTTGGCCACCTGCCGGAGTATCCAACATGCTCTAAGGCTGTGAGTTGGTGTGGCGTCCTCTGTACTATGAATTTTACAGGGTCCATAAAGCCATCTTTCCAGTACGGTTCCATGCCCTGTAGAGGGTTTTGGTTTTTTGGTGTTTAACCCGGGTGTCTGACGATGATGCACCCTTTTATTTCGGACGGGATTGCTATTCGGGGCCGGATTATCCCAAAATTTTATTTCGGTTTTCCAGGCACTTTCCATCACACAGTACTTTTGTAGTACGGACGCTAAGTCAGCGAAGCGTGTAATATCACGACGACTTATGGCGTTGAGGATTCCCTCGTCCGTGCAATTACTGCAGAAGATTGAGATTGCGTCTCCCTCGCGGCAATCCTTTATCCTGTTCATAACCAGGAGGAATCTGGCCCAGTAATGATGTACTGTTTCCTCGGGATTTTCCCTGATTTGGGAAAGATCGCTTATGTTCGGGTGGCGGGTGGCGTTGAATCTGAAACCTCGCCCGTTCTAAGAATCAGAGGCCGAAGAGCTTCCCAACTCTGAGGTTCGGATTCTTGGATGTTGTCCAATGAGTCTGGCCCATTGCCTGATTCTAAGCTCAGGTCTTGAGTCACATCCTCCCCTCCGCGGGTATCCGGCTTGGAGGGCTCGGGAATTCGGACGTAACTAGTCCTTAAAATAGATGAAGGGTCGCTGCACTGCGCCTCTACCACGGCGATGTGGTGGGTGGCTTGGGGAGAGTTAATTTCTCTTAGATCGGGTTTAAGCCCAACCTGGTCGTAATCCGTGGCGACCCCCAGGGCGGCGATGCGATCCAAGAGCTCATTTACGGAAGAGAGCTCCATTGGATCCAGCTGCTCGACAAGTTCCAAGCTGACGTGAAGGTTGCTTTTGACGACCCGAGAGGTCACCGTCGGCGCAACAGCCGAACAGGCGGTCATGAGGAAACACCTAGCCGGAGAGTGGCCGACAGCCAAGGCTCCCTTAGCAACGACGCCGTCTTTAAAGACGGGAAGAGGCATCCTTCCTGATTGCGACGGCACAGAGGAACTCTCAATGAAAGCACCAATGTCGGTGTCAAAACCGGCGGATCTCGGGTAGGGGGTCCCGAACTGTGCGTCTAGGCCGGATGGTAACAGGAGACAAGGGACACGATGTTTTTACCCAGGTTCGGGCCCTCTCGATGGAGGTAAAACCCTACTCCTGCTTGATTAATATTGATGATATGGGTAGTACAAGAGTAGATCTACCACGAGACAAGGAGGCTAAACCCTAGAAGCTAGCCTATGGTATGATTGTTGTATGTGAGTTGTCCTACGGACTAAAACCCTCCGGTTTATATAGACACCGGATAGGGTTAGGGTTACACAGAGTCGGTTACAATGGTAGGAGATCTTGAATATCCGCATCGCCAAGCTTGCCTTCCACGCCAAGGAAAGTCCCATCCGGACACGGGACGAAGTCTTCAATCTTGTATCTTCATAGTCCTGGAGTCCGGTTGAAGGTATAGTCCGGCTACTCGAACACCCCCTAATCCAGGACTCCCTCAACGCTCAAGGCATTTTAGACATGGTGGTTCAAATCCTTCCTAAGCGGGACTGATATGTTGAGCGCGAAGTGGCTCATTTTCTTTTTGAAGATCTTCATGAACTGCTCTCAATTTCTCAAGTTCTTGCTTCCTTTGAAGATAATCATAGGATAGCTTTTCATAAGTTGTTGAGAGCGTTTCATGACGACTTTCAAGTTCCTCGTACTTAACATGAAGATTTTTTATGTCTTCAATTAAGGACTGAGATCGGGTCATTTCTGCGTCCAACAGGTCATCGCTTTTGTCTAACAGTTTTTGAATATGTTCCATAGCTTTCTGTTGTTCAGTTGCAATTTTAGCAAGTGTTTTGTAGCTGGGTTTGGATTCACAATCAGAGTCATCTTCACTTGATGTTTGAAAGTAAGCATCGCGTGAGTTTACCTTGGCACCACATGCCATGAAGCAGTAGGTGGGGGCAGAGTCATCCTTGTCATTAGCATCAGCGTTGGTGACGGAGCCATTGTCTTCAGTGTTGAAGATGGACTTGGCAACGTAGGCTGTGGCTAGAGCCAGACTTGCAACCCCAGAGTCGGACTCCTTCTCAGACTCCACCTCTGCCTCCTCAGAAGCAGACTCCTCCTCTGAATCCATCTCCTTGCCCCAAAAGCACGAGCCTTGCCAGATATGAGCTCTTCTTATGTGATGAAGACTGGAGGAAGACTGGAAGAAGACTTTGAGGATCTCTTCTCTTCTTGTCATTAGAATCATATCCTTGCTCTTCTTCTTATTATGTTCTCATTGTTCCACTGAGGACACTCAGAGATGTAGTGACCAGGTTTCTTGCACTTGTGGCAGGTTCTCTTCTTGTGGTTATGAGTGGAAGCTTCACCATTTCTTGAGCTGGATCTTGAAGACTTTCTGAAGCCTTTCTTCTTGGTGAATTTCTGGAACTTCTTCACAAGCATAGCAAGCTCCTTTCCAATGTCTTCAGGATCCCCAGAACTGCAATCAGATTCTTCTTCAGATGAGGAAACAGCTTTTGCCTTCAAAGCGCGAGTACATCCATAGCTAAAAACCATAGATCTCTCTTTTCTCAGATAACTGGAACTCATGTGTGTTGAGCCTCTCAAGTATATGTCAGACGGATCGAGAGTCTTGAAGTTAGGGCATTCTTGGATCATTAAGGCTAGGGTGTCAAACAAGTTGTCAAGTGATCTCAGGAGTGTCTTGACATTTCATGCTTGGTGATCTCTGTGGTGCCAAGAGCATGAAGCTCATTTGTGATGTCAGTGAGGCAATCAAACGTGAGCTGGACATTCTCATTGTCATTTCTCTTGAAGCGGTTGAAGAGGTTGTGAAGAACACTGATCCTTGAGTCTCCCTCGGTTGAGACGCCTTCGTTGACCTTGGACAGCCAGTCCCAGACTAGCTTCGAATTTTGCAGAGCACTCACATGGCCATATTATCCTTTGGTCAGATGACCACAGATGATGTTCTTGCCAGTAGAGTCCAGTTGAATTAACTTCTTGACATCGGTAGGGGTGACACCTTCACCGCCCTTGGGAACGCCGTTCTTGACGACATACCAGAGGTCGACATCAATGGCTTCAAGATGCATACGCATCTTATTCTTCCAGTAAGGGTAATCAGTGCCATCGAAGACAGGCCACGCAGCGGAGACTTTCATTATCCCTGCAGTCGACATAGCTAAAACTCCAGGTGGTTAAACCGAATCACATAGAACAAGAGAGTACCTTGCTCTGATACCAATTGAAAGTGCTAATTATCGACTAGAGGAGGGTGAATAGGCGATTTTTATGGAAGTCTTCAAAACATGGGAGTTTCGAAGACAAACGATAGAAATGAACCTATAGACATGCAGCGGAAGGTAGACTACACTAGACAAGCCATAGTCAAGCAAGTAATGAAGCTAAAGCATGAAGACTATTAGCAGCTAGGTAGTATGGATAAAGATGGAAGATAGTGTGAAGCCAAACAACAATAGTCGTCACACAGTGAAGTCAAACAGATAAGACAAACAAGCAAAAGACTTCACGAAGACAAACTGTAAATAAGTGAAGGAAGAGATAGAACCAGTTTCTTGGTGAAGACAATGGATTTGTTGGACCAGTTCCAGTTGCTGTGACAACTGTACGTCTGGTTAGAGAGGCTGAGATTCAACTTAGAAGACCGCGTCTTAACCTTATTCCCCTTGAGCTAAGGACACTTAGTCCTTACGCAATCACTCTGGTAAGTCCTCAAGGTAGACTTCCAAACCTTCACAGACTTCGTTCACCGGCAATCCACAATGACTCTTGGATGCTCAGAATGCAACGCCTAACCGGCTGGAGGATTCACAGTCCTCAAGTGTAACAAGTCTTTAGGTCACGCGGACAAAAAGACTTCAGTGATGCCTAACACTCATTGCTTGAGACTGGTACACCCTTAAAATTTTGTTTTTTACACATGTTTTTGTCTTTTATTTTCCCTAGGTTTTGATGAAAAAAAATCTTTTTTTTCTGCTTTTTGATGAAGCCTTCCACGGGAAGCGCAGCTTCCCGAGAAGGAAAAAAAGCATTATTTTGTTTCCCTGCATACCCCCTTTTGCCGAGTGTAGCACTCGGTAAAGCACATTTTGCGTGAGTTCCACTATTTTGCCAAGAGTTTTTTCCACAACACTCGACAAAGCACTTGGGGGAGAACGTTGGGTGGGGCGAGGTCACGTGGAAGAGATGTCGGGAAGGGATAGGCTCGTAACCTTGGGGGTGGGTGGCAGGTTCGAGGGCCTAGCTCCGATGGCGGGGGAGCTATCGAGCGGGCGAGGGAGGCTGGGAGGTGGCCCGTCGTGCTGAAGGAACCGAACATATATGGGTCCTGTAGAAAAACAGATAAGGGTGGGCTCTTGGGCAACGTGATGGGCTTTATACTATACAAAGACAAGCCGGTCGCACTCGAGGATGGCTGGCCCAATTTCCCAGCCCATCAAGCTAAATTTTCTCTCAAAAATGTGAGCCAACTATTTGGAAACGAACCATTATCAACGAGATCAAGTTGCTACCGTATTTATTTGATTGTAATTTTTTATCTAAAGATCATGCTATAAATGTCGAAGCACATAATCTAGGCAGGTTTTCTCTTTCGTTAGGTCTCGGACGCCATGTTTGGTTTGGCAAATGGCATGACCCAAACTCTATCCCACACCCTATGGTGTTTGATGTATAAAACTTGGTTTTACCCCTAAAAGAAATCTCTGAAATGATCAGCGAGTAAACCGTAGATGGACCATCCCAAGTAGCTAGGATCAGTCTTTTACACTATTTTCAGGTTTTTCCCTTTTTCTGTTTTCTTTCTTCAATGCTTTTCCTTGATTTCTTTCTTTTTTTTGTTTTCTGTTTCTTTTTCCTTTTTCATAGATTCAAAATTTCTAAAAGATGTTCGGAATTTGTTTTTTTCCATTTTTCCAGAAAATGTCCGTGCTTTGAAAAATGTTTGATGTTTTTCAAAATTCTTTGATGTTTTTAGAAAACGTCCACAATTTTGAGTGTTTTTCAAAAAATGTTCAACTTCCAAATTTTGTCTAGAATTTTAAAACATATTCACTTTAAAAACAATCTTGTTTTGAAAATTTGAAAAAGGTTGCATTAAAAAAATAATTGTGTTTTGAAATTTTGTAAAAAAGTTCGCGTTCAAAAAAATGTTCATAGACTCAAGAAATTGTTCAAGTTTTCAAAAGTTTATTCATAAATTTGAAAAAAGTTTGTGTTCGAAAAAATATCCATTTTTAAAACCATCGTGCTTTGAAATTTCATAAAAAGTTTAGATGTGATGTTGTGTATCTATAATACCTAAATAGTTCATCCCCACTACCATATTTCTCTTGACATGTAGCCTATCCACATCAGCAATCAACATGTAGCCATCCACATAAGCAAATCTGCAACGTCAACAATGCTTCCTTTTTCCCTTTTCAACGAAACGAATCGTGTAATTTTTTTACTACCGTCGCACTGATAGTTGTGCCTTCCTCTTACTGCCTCTTGATACGTCTCCAACGTATCTATAATTTTTGCTTGTTCCATGCTGTTATATTATCATTCTTGGATGTTTTACAATCATTTTATAGCAACTTTATATCATTCTATGGGACTAGCCTATTGACATAGTGCCCAGTGCCAGTTGTTTTTTTGCTTGTTATTTACTTCGCAGAAAATCAGTACCAAAAGGAGTCCAAACGCAGCGAAACTTTTTGGAGAATTTTTCTGGACCAGAAGGATCAACTTGGGCCAAATAAGTACCAGAGGGGTGCCCCGAGGGGGGCACAGCCCACCAGGGCACGCCTGGGGTGCCCCACCAGGGCACGCCTGGGGTGCCCCACCTGGGCGCGCCTGGGGCCCCAGGCGTGCCCTGGTGGGTTGTGCCCACCTCGTGCCCTCCCTGACTGCCTCTTTGCTCTATGAATACCCCGAAAATCCAAATACCCTAGGGGAGTCGACGAAACACAATTCCAGCTGCCGCAAGTTCCAGAACCATGAGATCCAATCTAGACACCATCACAGAGGAGTTCATCATCCCCATTGGTGCCTCTCCGATTATGCGTGAGTAGTTCATTTTAGACCTACAGGTCCGTAGGCAGTAGCTAGATGGCGTCCTCTCTATCTCTCTCTTTTGATTCTCAATACAATGGTCTCTTGGAGATCTATTTGATGTAACTCTTTTTGTGGTGTGTTTGTTGGGATCCGATGAACTTTGAGTTTATGATCAAAGATCTGCACGGTGATGCCATCTCGGAGCCCCATGATTGCCGCTAGCGGGTGCTACGCTAGCCCAACACCGTGGATTCAACCCGACATTCAGGCGAGCCACACGTGCCATTATCGGAGGTGAGTGGTCTCTTTCTTCTGTATCACCATGACCTGAACGGTCTTTCTTATTTTGCTTGGAGGATCTGATTTCCACTCGAAGTAGCTAGGAAGGTCAAGAGCACCGGTCCCCAGATTTAGTTTATTCGGCTACGCTGATAGAGCCATATAAATGCAAGCATCCAGTGCGCGGACACACAACGCATCCTTCTGCATCGACTTAACATGATCCTGATACATCTCTAATGTATTTACAATTTTTGATTGTTTAATGCTATTATATTATCTATTTTGGATGATTTATATGCATTAATATGCTATTTCATATTATTTTTGGGACTAATTTATTAACCCAGAGCCTAGTGTCAGTTTCTATTTTTTTTCTCTTGTTTTTGAGTTCTACAGAAAAGGAATATCAAACGAAGTCCAAATGAATAAAACTTTACGATGATTTTATTTCTTTTTTTGGGCCTTTCTTTTTTTATTTGGCCTTTCTCTTTTTTTATTTGGTGACAATGCTCTATTAAGGATGATCATCGCACTTCTATTTATTTACAACTCAATGATTACAACTCGATACTAGAACAAAATATGACTCTATATGAATGCCTCCGGCAGTGTACCGGGATGGGCAATGAATCAAGAGTGACATGTATGAAATAATATGCATGGTGGCTTTGCCACAAATACGATGTCAACTACATGATCATGCAAGGCAATATGACAATGATGAAGCGCGTCATAATAAACGAAAGGTGGAAAGTTGCATGGCAATATATCTCGGAATGGCTATGGAAATGCCATAATAGGTAGGTATGGTGGCTGTTTTGAGGAAGATATAAGGAGGTTTATGTGTGATAGAGCGTATCGCAATACGGGGTTTGGATGCACCGGCGAAGTTTGCACCAACTCTCAAGGTGAGAAAGGGCAATGCACGGTACCGAAGAGGCTAGCAATGATGGAAGGGTGAGAGTGTGTATAATCCATGGACTCAACATTAGTCATAAAGAACTAACATACTTATTGAAAAAATCTACAAGTCATCAAAAACCAAGCACTACGCGCATGCCCCTAGGGGGATAGATTGGTAAAAAAAGACCATCGCTCGTCCCCGACCGCCACTCATAAGGATGACAATCAAAGAACACCTCATGTTTCAAATTTGTTACACAACATTTACCATACGTGCATGCTACGGGACTTGCAAACTTCAACACAAGTATTTCTCAAATTCACAACTACTCAATTAGCACAACTTTAATATCACTATCTCCATATCTCAAAACAATCATCAAGTATCAAACTTCTCTTATTATTCAATGCACTTTTATGAATGTTTTTATTATATCCATCTTGGATGCCTATCATATTAGGACTAATTTTATAGCCAAAGCAAATTACCATGCTGTTCTAAAGGACTCTCAAAATAATATAAGTGAAGCATGAGAGATCAATAATTTCTATAAAACAAAACCACCACCGTGCTCTAAAAGATATAAGTGAAGCACTAGAGCAAAATTATTTAGCTCAAAAGATATAAGTGAAGCACTAGAGCAAAATTATTTAGCTCAAAAGATATAAGTGAAGCACATAGAGTATTCTAATAAATTCCGATTAATGTGTGTCTCTCCCAAAAGGTGTGTACAGCAAGGATGATTGTGGTGAACTAAAAAGCAAAGACTCAAATCATACAAGACGCTCCAAGCAAAACACATATCATGTGGTGAATAAAAATATAGCTCCAAGTAAAGTTACCGATGGACAAAGACAAAAGAGGGGATGCCTTCTGGGGCATCCCCAAGCTTAGGCTTTTGGTTGTCCATGGATTTTACCTTGGGGTGCCTTGGGCATCCCCAAGTTTAGGCTCTTTCCACTCCTTGTTCCATAATCCATCAAATCTTTACCCAAAACTTGAAAAACTTGATAACACAAAACTTAACAGAAAATCTCATGAGCTCCGTTAGCGAAAGAAAACAAAAAACCACTTCAAGGTACTGTAATGAAATCATTATTTATTTATATTGGTGTTAAACCTACTGTATTCCAACTTCTCTATGGTTCATAACCTCCGATACTAGCCATAGATTCATCAAAATAAGCTAACAACACATGAAAAACAGAATCTGTCAAAAACAGAAAAGTCTGTAGTAATCTGTATCAAACGCATACATCTGGAACTCCAAAAATTCTAAAATAAATTTCTGGACATGAGGAATTTATCTATTAATCATCTTCAAAAAGAATCAACTAAATAACACTCTCCAGTAAAAAGTTGTAGCTAATCTCGTGAGCGCTAAAGTTTCTGTTTTTTACAGCAAGATCAAAAAGACTTCACCCAACTCTTCCCAAAGGTTCTACTTGGCACAAACACTAATTAAAACATGAAAACACATCTAAACAGAGGCTAGATGAAAGATTTATTACTAAACAGAACCAAAAATCAAGAAACAAAAATAAAATTGGGTTGCCTCCCAACAAGCGCTATCGTTTAACGCCCCTAGCTAGGCATTTGGATTTCAATGATGCTAACATGAAAGACAAGAATTGAAGCACAAAGAGAGCATCATAAAACACGTGACAAACACATCTATGTCTAAAATACTTACTATGCATAGGCATCTTATAGGCAAACAAATTATCAAGGCAAGCAAAAACTAGCATATGCAAGGAAGCGGAAAGAAACAATAGCAATCTCGACATAACGAGAGGTAATTTAGTAACATGAAAATTTCTATAACCATATTTTCCTCTCTCATAATAATTAGATGTAGGATCATAAGCAAATTCAACAATATAGCTATCACAAAACATATTCTTAGCATGATCCACATGTATGCAAAGTCGGCACTCTTCCAAAATAGTGGGATTAACATTAACTAAAGTCATGACCTTTCCGAACCCACTTTTATCAAAAACTTCATAAGATTGAACATTCTCCAAATATGTGGGATCTATAGTTGACACTCTTCCAAACCCACTTTCAATATTATTGCAAACATTATTATCAATCTCATAGTCATCATGGGGCTCAAATAAATTTTCAAGATCATAAGAAGAATCACCCCAATCATGATCATTGCAACAAATAGTAGTCATAGCAAAACTAGCATCCCCAAGCTTAGGGTTTTGCATATTATTAGCACAATTGACATCAAGAGAATTTATAGTAAAATTATTGAAATCATGCTTTTCATTGAGGGAGGTATCAAGCATGGGTACAATAGCAACGATCTCATTTTTAACATAAGGAACTATAGCAAATACGTCTTCATAAATATTGGCTTCATGGCCACAAGAATAGCAAGCATCATGTTCATCAAGGGATATTTCAACCAAATCATCGGAATCATCATTATCTATAGATTCATGCATATCATTATTTTCTTCCAAAGCAACGGTCCTTCTTTCAATAAATTCTTGGACATAGACATTATGAGCAAGGTTTTCATTGCAATATTTAAGTATGACGGAATTTTCAGAGTCGTAGAGAGTAGTATCATACTTTTCAATCAAAGAAGCAACTTCATAAGCACCCTTAAAAGCAACAAATTCTTCAATTTGTTCGCTATCGTAGTAACAATAAACACCCTTTGCATAAGAAGATAAGATTTCATTATCATTAAACTCACATAGGTAAGGGATGTGTTTTTTAGGGTTCTTAGAGCAACAAGTAAAATCATAAATTTCACAAAGATTCCAAGCATAACACAACAATCTATTTATTTGATCCCATAAGAGTCTCCCTTTTTCAGACAAACGGTGACGCACAAAATGGGCATGCTGATCTAAAGATTTCCCATCAACTAGACTAGTTGGGGTTTCAGCAAGAGCGCATAAGGATCGAAGATGATCCAAGTAGAAAACTTTAAGTGGATCCATATCAATAGATTTTTAGCAAGCAAAGTGGCAAGCAAATAGAAGGCACATGGAAACACAAACAAAGATACATACGGGAAGAAGGCGAACGAAAAAGGGTGAATAAAATGGCAAGGGTGAAGTGGGGGAGAGGAAAACGAGAGGCAAATGACAGATAATGTAATGCGAGGCATAAGAGTTTGTGATGGGTATTTGGTATGTCTTGACTTGTGCGTAGACTCCCCGGCAACGGCGCCAGAAATCCTTCTTGCTACCTCTTGAGCATGCGTTGGTTTTCCCTTGAAGAGGAAATGGTGATGCAGCAAAGTAGCGTAAGTATTTCCCTCAATTTTTGAGAACCAAGGTATCAATCCAGTAGGAGGCCACACGCAAGTCCTCGTACCTACACAAACAAATAAGAACCTTGCAACCAACGTGATAAAGGGGTTGTCAATCCATTCACGGCCACTTGCAAAAGTGAGATCTGATAGAGATGATAAGATAATATTTTTGGTATTTTTATGATAAAGAATAGAAGGAAAGATTGCAAAATAAACGACGAAAGAAATAGCTAGTTGTCGGAAGATTAATATGATGGAAAAGAGACCCGGGGGCCATAGGTTTTACTAGTGGCTTCTTTCAAGATAGCATAGGTATTACGGTGGGTGAACAAATTACTGTCGAGCAATTGATAGAAAAGTGCATAGTTATGAGAATATCTAGGCATGATCATGTATATAGGCATCACGTTCGCGACAAGTAGACCGAAACGATTCTGCATCTACTACTATTACTCCACACATCGACCGCTATCCAGCATGCATCTAGAGTATTAAGTTCATAAGAACAGAGTAACGCATTAGGCAAGATGACATGATGTAGAGGGATAAACTCAAGCAATATGATATAAACCCCATCTTTTTATCCTCGATGGCAACAATACAATACGTGTCGTTTCCCCTGCTGTCACTGGGATCAAGCACCGCAAGATTGAACCCAAAGCTAAGCACTTCTCCCATTGCAAGAAAGATCAATCTAGTAGGCCAAACCAAACTGATAATTCGAAGAGACTTGCAAATATAACAACTCATACATAAAAGAATTCAGAGGAGATTCAAATATTGTTCATAGATAATCTTGATCATAAAACCACAATTCATCGGATCTCGACAAACACACAGCAAAAAGAGTTACATCGAATAGATCTCCAAGAAGATCGAGGAGACCTTTGTATTGAGATCCAAAGAGAGAGAAGTAGCCATATAGCTAATAACTATGGACCCGAAGGTCTGTGGTAAACTACTAACACATCATCAGAGAGGCTATGGTGTTGATGTAGAAGCCCTCCATGATCGATTCCCCCTCCGGCGGAGCGCCGGAAAAGGCCCCAAGATGGGATCTCACGGGTACAGAAGGTTGCGGTGGTGGAAATAGGGTTTCGTGGTGCTCCTGGATGGTTTCGGGGTATGTGGGTATATATAGGAGGAAGAAGTAGGTCGGTGGAGCTGCGAGGGGCCCACGAGGGTGGGGGCGTGCCTCCCTGCCTCGTGGCCGCCTCGCTTCTTTCTTGACGTCCACTCCAAGTCTCCTAGATCACGGTTGTTCCAAAAATCACTCTCGCGAAGGTTTCATTCCATTTGGATTCCGTTTGATATTCCTTTTCTGTGAAACACTGAAATAGGCAAAAAAACAACAATTTGCACTGCGCCTTGGGTTAGTAGGTTAGTCCCAAAAATAATATAAAAGTGTATAATAAAGCCCATTAAACATCCAAAACAGATAATATAATAGCATGGAACAATAAAAAATTATAGATACGTTGGAGACGTATCAAGTGACAGAAGCTTAAACCCTAGTTTATGCGCTAGTTCGTAAGGGACTGATTTGGATCCAAAAGTTTAATGCTATGGTTAGATTTTATATTAATACTTTTCTCGTAGTTGCGGGTGCTTGCGAGGGGGTTAATCATAAGTAGAAGGTTTGTTCAAGTAAGAAAAACACCTAAGCACCGGTCCACCCACATATCAAATTATCAAAGTAGCGAACACAAATCAAACCAACACGACGAAAGTGACTAGAAGAAATTCCCGTGTACCTTCAAAAACGCTTTGCTTAACATAAGAGACCGTTTTGGCCCGTCCTTTGCCACAAAAGGATTGGGCTACCTTGCTACATATTATTTACCGTGACCGTTACTTGCTCGTTACAAATTATCTTGCTATCAAACTATCTGATACCGACAATTTCAGTGCTTGCAGAGAATACCTTGTTGAAAACCACTTGTCATTTCTTTCTGCTCCTTGTTGGGTTTGAAACTCTTACTTATCGAAAGGACTACGGTTGATCTCCTATACTTATGGGTCATCAAGGCTCTTTTCTTGCGCCGTTGCCAGGGAGTGAAGCGCTCTTGGTAAGTGGAAATTGGTAAGGAAAAATTATTACTACATGCTGAAATTTATTGTCACTTATTATTATGGAGAACAATCCTTTGAGGGGTTAGTTCGTGGTATCTTCACCTTGAATGGAACCACAATTAGTTACCACTCAACCTACTGCACCTACTGAAAATATTGGTTATGAAATTCATTCGGGTATGTGATACGTCTCCATCGTATCTATAATTTTTGATTGTTCCATGCCAATGTTATACAACTTTCATATACTTTTGGCAACTTTTTATACTATTTTTGGGACTAACATATTGATCCAGTGCCCAGTGCCAGTTCCTGTCTATTGCAAGTTTTTTGTTTCGTAGAAAACCCATATCAAACGGATTCCAAACGGGATAAAAACCGACGGAGATTTTTTCTGGAATATTTATGATTTTTGGGAAGAAGAATCAACGTGAGACGATGCTCGAGGGGGCCACGAGGCAGGGGGCGCGCCCCAGGGGGTCAGGCGCGCCCTGGACCCTCGTGGCCACCCCGTAAGGCAGTTGGAGCCCTTCTTTCGCCGAAAGAAAGCTAATTTCCGGATAGAGATCATGTCCAAAATTCAGCCCAAGCGGAGTTACGGATCTCGGGTTATAAAAGAAACGGTGAAAGGCCAGACCTGAGAACGCAGAAACAGAGAGAGACATAGAGACAGATCCAATCTCGGAGGGGCTCTCGCCCCTCCCATGCCATGGAGACCAAGGACCAGAAGGGAAACCCTTCGCCCATCTAGGGAGGAGGTCAATGAAGAAGAATAAGGAGGGGGGCTCTCTCCCCCTCGCTTCCGGTGGCGCCGGAGTGCCACCGGGGGCCATCATCATCACCGCAATCTTCACCAACAACTTTACCGCCATCATCACCAACTCTTCCCCCCCTCTATGCAGCGGTGCAACCCCTCTTTTACCTGCTGTAATCTCTACTTAAACATGGTGCTCAACGCTATATATTATTTCCCCATGATGTATGGCTATCCTATGATGTTTGAGTAGATCCATTTTGTCCTATGGGTTAATTGATGATCGTGGTTGGTTTGAGTTGCATGTTTTATTATTGGTGCTATCCTATGGTGCTCTCCGTGTCGCGCAAGCGTGAGGGATCCCCGCTGTAGGGTTTGCAATATGTTCATGATTTGCTTATGGTGGGTGGCGTGAGTGACAGAAGCATATACCCGAGTAAGTAGGTTGTTTGCGTATGGGATAAAGAGGACTTGATGCTTTAATGCTATGGTTGGGTTTTACCTTAATGATCTTTAGTAGTTGAGGACGCTTGCTAGAGTTCTAATCATAAGTGCATATGATCCAAGTAGAGAAAGTATGTTAGCTTATGGCTCTCCCTCAAATAAAATTTCAATAATGATTACCGGTCTAGTTATCGATTGCCTAGGGACAAATAACTTTCTCGTGACAAAAAGCTCTCTACTAAAACTAATTTAGTTGTGTCTTTATCTAAAAATCCCCTACTTTTTATTTATGTGCTCTTTACTTTCTTGCAAACCTATCCAACAACACCTACAAAGTACTTCTAGTTTCATACTTGTTCTAGGTAAAGCGAATGTCAAGCGTGCGTAGAGTTGTATCGGTGGTTGATAGAACTTGAGGGAATATTTGTTATAGCTTTAGCTCCTCGTTGGGTTCGACACTCTGACTTATCGAAAGAGGCTAAAATTGATCCCCTATACTGGTGGGTTATCAGTATGATAGAACAACTGTTAGCTAATCCTTATGCAGGAGATGGGACCGAACATCCTGATATGCACTTGATATATGTAGATGAAACTTGTGGATTATTTAAGCTTGCAGGTTTACCCAGAGATGAAGCTAAGAAGAAGGTTTTCCCTTTATCTTTGAAGGGAAAAGCATTGGCATGGTATAGGCTATGCGATGATATTGCATCTTGGAACTGGAATCGATTGAAATTGGAATTTCACCAAAAATTTTATCCTATGCATCTAGTTCATCGTGATTGGAATTATATATATAATTTTTGGCCTCGTGAAGGAGAAAGTATCACTCTAGCTTGGGGGAGGCTTAAGTCAATGTTATATTCATGCTCCAATCATGAGCCCTCGAGAGTAATTATCATTCAGAATTTTTATGCTCGGCTTTCTCGTGATGATCAATCCATGCTTGATGCTTCGTGTACTGGTTATTTTATGAAGAGGACTATTGAATTCAGGTGGGATGTTTTAGAAAGAATTAAACACAATCTGAAGATTGGGAACTTGATGAAGCGGCCAGCGGCGCGGCGAGGAGAAGGCGGGGCCGCGCGGAAAAGATGGCTGGAAGAGACAGGCTCGCACGGCGGATGACCTAGGGGGGGGGGGGGGGGGGGGGGGGTTCGAGGGCGTAGCTCCGGCGGCGGAGGAGCTGTTGAGCGGGCGGAGGAGGATGGGCGGCGGACGGTCGTGCTGTAGTAACAGAACAGATACGGTCCTAAAAAGAAAAAAACGGATAAGAGTGGCCTCTTGGGCGACGTGACGGGCTTTCCACTAGAGTAACGACGGGCCGGTCACACTGGAGGTTGGCTGGCCCGATTATGCAACCTACCGAGACTAAATTTTTTCTCAAAAAAATGTGAGCAAACTATCTGGCCAACGAGCCATTATCAGCGGGATCAAATTGCAAGCGTCTTTATTTGATTGTAATTTTTTTGAAGGTTGTGCTATTAATGTTGAAGCACATAGTTTAGCCAGGTTTTCTTTTTCGTTAGGTCTGGGACGTCACGTTTGGTGTGGTTAGTGCCACGACCCGAACTCTATCCCACACTCTGTGGTGTTTGATGAATAAAACTTGGTTTTACCTCCCCCCGCCCCCCAAAAAACTGGGAAATGCGCAGCGAGCAAACCGCATATGGACCAGCCCAAGTAGGTAGGGTAGTTTTTTTTTCTACACTATTTTTTCAGGCTTTTTCCCTTTTTGTTTTATTGCTTCACTAGTTTCCTTTCTTTCTTTCTCTTTTCATTTTCATTTTTATTTTTTAATAAATTCAGTATTTCTAAAAAATGTTCAAAATTTGTTTGGAATTTGATTTTTCTTCATTTTTCCCAAAAATGTTCGTGCTTTGAAAAACATTTGAAGTTTTTCAAAATTCTTTCACGTTTTTCAGAAAATGTCCACAATTTCGAGTGTTTTTTTTTCCAAAAATGTTCAAGTTTTCAAATTTTTATAGTTTTAAAAAGCATTCATTTAAAAAAAATCATGTTTTGGAATTTTAAAAAGGTTACATTTAGAAAACAAACGCGTTTTGAAATTTCAGAAAAAGTTCAGATGTGATGTTGCGCAAAGACATAGTTTTTAAAGTTCAACGGGGCCTAGTAGTTAGCAGAGTTCATCCGCTTGAGTGGCTAGCCATGCGACCTTTGCTCACATGTGCTAGAGTGCAATACACTGCTGGGTCGGCCCACCAGAACACACCCAGCTACTGCCACGTGTCGTGCGCTGGGTACACCCTTAGAATTTTTTTCTTACACATGTTTATTGTCTTTTCATGAAGCCATGCTTTTCTGTGCGAAACACAGCTCCCCGAGAAGGAAAAAAGCACAATTTTGCTTCCGTGACTGGCAAAGCACAACTATATTTCCCCCCAAAAAGGAAAGCATAGCATGTTCTTGGATGAGATGCATAGGTAGTGTTTCTGTGAAAAGGGAAAACACATCTATGCTTATCCGAGAAAAGAGCACGACTGTGCTTCCCAGAAAAAAAAGAAAAGCATGGCATGCGGTTCTTGAAAACGGAAAAGCATAGCATGTGCTTCCACGAGAAGCAAAACCGTGTTTCCTGAAAAGGAGAAAGCACAACTGTTCTGCCAAATATTATGAAAAAGCACAACCGTGATTTCGGCTTCGATTTTTTCCTTCTTTGGTTTCTGTATTTTTTGTTTTCATCCTTTTTTATTTTTGATTTTTCGCGAAGAAAAAGTTCATCGAAATATGGGACCTAGTTTTAAAGATCTCGACCCGAGAAATCCAACGATGAAAATGGTTTGTGATTTAAATGCACGGTTCAATAGATAAAATAATTTTTAAAAAATGAATCCATGAAGAAGCATAGTTTAAAAAACTAAACCCGACATTGAACCGGAAAGGTTGCCGGTTCAGGTTTTTACCGGTCGAACCGCCGGTTCACCGTTTCGATAATCGGTTTTTAAGCAATAAAATAATATATGTCATAATATAGTTTGAAACAATGGTCAAATAAAATTATATCCATTTAGGACAACAAAGTAGCACCACCAAGTTGGTTATTGGGCCATGGGCAGGCGCTGTGTACTGCTCACACGACTTTGGATCAAATCCCAATTTCCCAATTTCTATTAAAACATTTTTCCTGTTTTTCCGGTTCAATGGCCGGTATTTTCACCAGTTTTCTATAAAACTGACCGGTTCGACCGGGTTTCTCTGGTCTGATTGCAGAACGGTCTTATTATCTTAAAAAACTAGTGAGGCTGCCGGTTTCGGTTTTTCCGATTCAACTGCCAATCCGGTCCGGTTTTTTGAACTATGCGAAGAAGGGGAAATTCCCATGTTCCAACAAGTGGCACACATGCAGTGTGCCACTTGTCAGCACCAATGAAGGTGGGGAGTGCCTTTGCAAAAAGGTACCCCTTAATTAGTGATTTCACAAAAAATAGGCTAAATAAATCCATTAAAGTTTTCCCTACAAATTACAATAATCAAAATAAATTATATATTGATTTCTTTTACAATCATAAGTATATACTGATTAAAACTACGACATTGCCGGTTGAGCACGACACAAACCATCACATAAGGGCATCTTCAACGCTTAAAGGTACACCCTCAGATGTCCACGCTATCCTTTAAATATCCGCCCTTCCCATTTAAAAAAATATTTCCACTAAATAATTAAAATACATGAATTGTTAAAATTTTAGCTAGAAATATAGGAAATTTACAAAACTTGGGTATTGTCCATCTAATATGGTCTACTTTTTGTGAAAATTGGTGTGGTGCAATTTTGGACCCTATTTTTTGTACCCGCTTCCCAAGAAACACCCGTTCTTGACACTTAGAAAATAGAAAATGATTTTTTTGTACAAAAGGTTGGAAAATCTATTTTGCAACATTATTTGTAATGGTAATATTCACCTATATGTCTAATTTGGGCACATTATAATAAATTATGCAATGAATATGGTCATCACCTTGGTCGTTTGACTTGAAAACCATGAATGTTCATACACGATAGCCCGTTTTGTGAAGGACATTTTTCTTTCAAAATTTTCATATTGAAAGTTTGTTATTTTCATCCTATCTAGTACACATAAAAGGAGTCCATACGAAAGGATTGCATTTTTTGGACTTGTATCCTTTTTGTTTCATTTTTCCCAAAGAAGGTCAAAATGGCCATTCATGGTAAGGGGCCGAATCTCTCAAACTCTAAGTGGTTCTTTCGTATAATTACTACTTGCGTACACTTGAAGTTCAAATTTGAATTTAAATGTGCGAAAGTAGCTAGAAATCTAGAAGATCCAAAAAACATGGAAATTTTCTAAAAATATGGTCTACTTTTTATGAAAATTGGAGTGGTTCCATTTTGCACTATGTTTTCTTTACCCGTTTCACAAAAATATCCATCTTTTACAGTTAGAAAAATGCAAAAAATATTTTTTGTACAAAATGTTGCAAACTCTATTTGGCATAATTGTTTGTAATGGCGAGATGCACCTAAATGCCAAGTTTAGGCCCATTGTCGTACATTATACAATAAATATGACCATCGCCTTATTAATTTGAGACCATATTTTGGCATGGCAATAAGTTTAAATAACATGGCCTAAAATGAAAAGGTTCTCAGCAATGAAAATTATTCGTCTCGTCAAAATGAAAAACTTTGATTTTGGTATCATCTTTACCCGAGGTCATATGCAATCTCGACAACCAGAATAGTGTAGATCATACCCCCTTTTGCCGAGTGTAGTAGTCGGGAAAGCACATTTTGCGCGAGTTCCAATATTTTGCCGAGAGTTTTTTTCCATGACACTCGGCAAAACACCCGTGGGGGAGAAGGCGGGGTGGGGCCAGGCCATGCAGAAGAGAGGGCGGGAAGGGACAAGCTCGCAACCTGGGGGTGGGGGGGGGGGGTCAAGGGCTTAGCCCCGACGGTGGCGGAGCTGTCGAGCGGGCGAGGGAGGCTGGGAGGCGGCCGGTCGTGCTGCAGGAACATAACCGATGCGTGTCCTGTAAAAATATGTAAGGATGGGCTTTTAGGCAACATGACAGGCTTTCTACTGGACAAACACAAGTCGGTCATACTAGAGGTTGGCCGACCCAATTTCCCAGCCCATCGAGGCTAAATTTTCTCTTAAAAATGTGAGCAAACTGTCTGGAAATGCGCCATTATCAGTGAGATCAAATTGGAACCGTTTTTATTTGATTGTATTTATTTTCTAAAGATGATGCCGTCAACGTCCAAGCACATAGTCTAGACAGGTTTTCTCTTTCGTTAGGTCTGGGACATCATGTTTGGTTTGGCCAATGCAATGACCCAAACTCTATCCCACACTTTATGGTCTTTGATGAATAGAACTTGGTTTTACCCCTAAAAAATCTAGGAAATGAGCAGCGAGCAATAGATGGACGAGCCCAAGTAGCTAGGATTGGCTTTTCTTATAATATTTTTCAGTTTGTTTTCCTTTTTTTGTTTTCTTTCTTCACTAGTTTTCCTTGCTTCCTTTATTTTTTACTTTTCCTTTTTCTGTTTCTTTTTCTTTTATCATAAATTCAACATTTCTAAAAAAATGTTCAAACATTGTTGGGAATTTGATTTTTTTCATTTTTCTAGAAAATGTTCATGATTTAAAAAAGGTTTCAAGTTTTGTAAAAATCTTTCACGCTTTTAAGAAAATGTCCACAATTTGAGTGAATTTTCAAAAAATGTTCAACTTTATGAATTTTGTTTAGAGTTTTTAAGAATATTCATTTTAAAAACAATCATTTTTTGAAAATTTGAAAAAGGTTTCATTAAAAATAATTGCCCTTTGAAATTTCAAAAAAAGTCCATGTTGAGAAAAATGTTCAAACTCAAAAAATTGTTCAAGTTTTCAAAAATTTATTCACAAAATTTGAAAAAAGTTCGTGTTCCAAAAAATATCCATTTTAAAAACCATTGTGTTTTGAAATTTTGAAAAAGCTTACATGTGATGTTGCGCATCTATAATACCCAATAATTCATCATCACTACCATATTTCTCTTAACATGCAGCCTATCCACATCAGCAATGAACATGCAGCCATGGACGTAAGCAAATCTGCCACGTTGGCTATCCTGCCTTTTTCCCTTTTCAACGAAAGGAATAGTGTAATTTTTTGCCACCGTCGCACTGACTGTTGCCTCTTCCTCTTATTGCCTCTTCTCCCGATGATTCCGTTCATCTCCCCTTTGCCAATAAATCTCTATTTTCTTCCCGATTCTTCTCCTCCCCTCTTTTAGCTCTCCATCTTTCCACAATGCATCGCTGTCGGCAAAGCCGTCTATGACCAACAACACCAGAGATCTGCGCGGTGACGCTGCCTCGGAGCCCCATGATTTCCGCCAGCGGGTGCTATGCTAGCCCAACACCATGGATTCAAACCGGCCTTCAAGCGAGCCAGGCATGCCATTGTCGGAGGTGAGGGGTCTCTTTCCCCTCTACTACTTCGACCTAAACGGTTTTTCTTATTTAGTGTGGAGGATCTGATTTCCAGTCGAAGTAGCTGGGAAGGTCAAGAGAGCTGGTCCCCAGGTTTAGTTTACTATTTACTCGGCCGCGCTGAAGGTGTGCCGACACACGACGCATCCTTCTACATTGACTTAACATGATCCCCACCTGTTCACATGATGTGACATACATGCTTCCTGCACTCTCACCTCCTCCTTGCATCCAAAATACTTGGTTGTTGCAATAGTTGTGAATAAGTGATGGATCATTAGATTAAAAAATGCTATTCTTTCCCCTCTACAGTTCTCCCTTGAAAGTAAAGGAAGATGATTTTCGTAATAGTAGATTAACACCTAAAAACGATCCAACTGTACTTATCCATCACCATCCCCGGAAGTTGCCATGTAGATTGGCCGATCTTTAAGAGTAAGTGGCGCTTTCTTACAAGCTGAAATTACATGCTATTGGCTTCTTGATACAGTTAGTGTTAGTGCAATATACGGTAGTACAATTTTCCTACTAATAAATGTTGTTCATATACAATCTGTCACACGTATGTCTTGGATCTACTACACTAAATGCCTGGATGCCGGAGAGTTAACTATGGAGCCCTGCTACTTCAAATTTGCAAATTTCTAGGACAGAGCTATCACACAATTACAATTCCAATTGACTTAATTTCGGGAATCATAATAAAGTCATTTAAATGTGTGAAAGTAGCTAGAAATCTAGAAAATCCACAAAAAAGGGAATTTTCTAAAAAAAATATGGTCTATTTTTGTGAAAATTGGAGTTATGCCATGTTGCACTCGATATTTTTTACCAGCTTCACAAAAGTATCAATTTTTTACACTTCAAAAATAGAAAAATTATTTTTGTACGAAATGTTGGAAACTCTATTTGGAAACATTGTTTGTAATGGCAAGATGCACATAAATGCCAAGGTTAGGCCCATAGTCATAAACTATGCAATAAATATGACCACCACCATATTCATTTGAGACCATATTTTGGCATGGCAAAAAGTGTAAATAATATGGCCTAAAATGAAAAGGTCCTCAACATGAAAATTATTCATCTCGTCGAAATGTAAACCTTTGATTTTTGGATCGTCTTTATCCGAGGTTGTATGCAATCTCGACAGCCAAAACAGTGAGCGCAGTGCATACCCCCTTTTGCCGAGTGTAGTACTCGGGAAAGCACATCTTTGCCAGAGTTCCACTATTTTGCCGAGAGTTATTTCCGAGACACTCAACAAAGTACCTTTTAGCAACTATAACTGTTTTGCCAGAGTTTTTTTCCACGTCAGTCGGCAAAGCACCTATTTACCGTGTTTCAGGACTACCCTCGGCAAAGATATGTTTGCCGAGTGCCCGACAAAATGCACTCAGCAAAGACACTGACACTCGGCAAACATGAATTTTCCCATAGTGATAAAAAATAAGACAAATCTTAATGAGAGAGCTGATTGTGACTGTCGTTATCCTGAAACCCCATGGGATCATGACTGTGTTACTCGACTCTAGTTCTGAGGGGACTTTGAGAATCCTTTTATTTTGTAGGTTCATCATCCCAGTGAATAGGACCTTGGTTTCAGCCACCTAAGCAAACAACATGGATACACTTCCGGTTGTTTTTACTATGAACGGCATTTCTATATATATGTGTAACCTAACTTACTATTTGGTGCTCTCCTTCATTTCCCATTTCTCCCTTAATTTGGTTTGGGAAAAGATTTCGTTAATGTTCCTAGAATTCTGATGTGCCGATGCATCATGATGACCTTCTAGTGCAGGGAATTAGGAATGTTATTCCGGAAAGATTAGAATTCGCCAACGACCGCTTCGGTGAAAAGATGAGAGGAAAGAGTTGCAACATACCACAGTAGCTGGTGGACGCGATGCCATGCAGCATGCAGGTGACAATGTAGTAAGGCTTACTGGTTCCTTGCAAGAGCAGGTTAGTTCTGTTTGTTGAGCTCGTCCCTGGAGCCTCCCTCCTTACATTATAACCACATGCTCCCTTTTAGCTAGCTACATCATTGTCCATGATAATGAGCAGTATGTGCAGAACAGAAGTATATATATGCGACTATTCTATATGAAATGAATTCCTCTTTGATGCTCTTACTGTACTAGTAGTTGACTGGTGACAAGATATGTGCTTACAAAATAGACTCGACTCATGTTATTTTATTTGTGCGGGCATATCCAATGTGGTGCTGTTAGAGCATTATAAGTCTACTAGAACCCTAGATTCTTATTTTCTTACGGACATATATCGTTGCAGAAGTAACTAACTAGAATGGTGTGATGATGGCCTTGTTGAGCCTTCTGAAGGAAAACCCAAAATTGGCTTCCAGAGCATGTGACTGAAGCTACTGCACTAGCTTGCTCGTACGTTAAAAATGAGTCTGTCACCACTCATGCTGTCTCCAGTAGGTTGGGGCAGGGAACTGGAAAATCTTCTCGAAATACCAAATTATTCCTACGATGTTCCTTTGAATGTAAGAATGTCCCTATTATGCACAATTCAATAAACAAATCGCTTCCTAGACTGGCTATCTGATAATCTTCCAGGATTGAAGTTATGTACCCATTAATCAATAATTATGAAAAATAGAATTGTCCAATCATATAAATTCCTCAACAATAGAAGTACATGCATACTATGAGAGGACACATTCGTTTGAAAGCAGGTAACAACTAAGATAATTCAGGTTGCTCAAGTAATGTTGATTGTCTCAATGTCTTCCGTATGATACTAGATGAAACCATGTGGAAGCTTTGTAGAATTTGTGGTTGTTCGTGCTCCTGTCGACAAACTAGCTGCACATCTCATAAAAATAGTATGAATATAGAAGTATCATATAATTGCAAAACACATTAATTCAAACAAGTCACAAACATTTATGTCAAATAAAAATAAGAAGTCATGACCATTTTAATATGAATTAATGGTTTCAATCTATATTGGCATCCACATTCGCTCTATGTTGTTGTGTTAAGAAAATTCTACATTCTAACCATGAGCAACAAATGTTCTTCAGCCAATAACAACATTAATAACAGATATTATATACTTATTAAGATAACAACTCTAAAATAGGAAGGTGTGTTAAGATTATTGGTTATACAATTAGGAATCATCATGAACAATCTGATTGTTTGAGTCGTTGCATTTTGTAATGAAATTCTTCTCAAACTACTACTGACATAGATGACTGAAGGCAGTTACAAGTGGTATCCTCGCACAATTAGAAAAACCTATGTGGAAAGAAGAATTACTCGAAGTTTGCGCCTTCGTCCTTTGTCTTTTAGTGGGCCATCTATAATCTGCAGAAATTATGCTCAGCTTAATTTATAATCTTGCTCTAAACATAAATAAACAAACAAAAAATTAAGAAAAAGGATTAACTGTGAGAATACAATAGAACAATACATATATGCAAGTATACACTATGGAAGTTATTTTCACAAGAATATCATTACACATAACTACCTTGATGTATGCTTTTGGATATTAAATCATCACCCAAATAATGCTGGCACAAATGATGGCGAGTGTGTAACAATATTAAATGCTACCAACAAGTTACATACTCTATGAGGTATATACAAATTATGTTATTTTACAAGAAGAATTTCTTGAAGTTGTGTCCGTCATGATTCTTCTTTTAGACATGATGATATGCAACTATTTCATGAAGCACTGTAAAACTATGTATCTGCAACCATGAGGAGGCCCCCATTAACAGTTATATAAAACCTTATCTCACCTCACAAAAAAACTTTTTCGTTATCTTGTCATGAGTAACCTAAATGTCATTGCAAATATTAATTCATGTAAACTAGGACAGTACTAGTTAATTGTGTTGTGTATGTGGACATTAATGTCTATTTTTCTCTCCATGAATATTTATTATATTTTAGTTTCAATTAGATTTCTCTGTATAGTAATAATAGTAGACAAAATAATATCCAAATGCATGGGGCCAACTGGACATACCCTGAAGATTGTTCATAGAAGTATCAGATGATCTTTGTGCAAAAATAAGATACCATGTCAAATTAATACTTTAAAGTTAATATAAAAAACATATACATCTCCGCATAATTACTATATGTTTGAAAGTCAAGTATTTAGGCACCTTCTGAACCGGCTTCCCTTCCACAGTTCCATTTCGTATGAACTCAATAACATTGCATTTGGAGCAAAATTTGTGACTATAATCCTTATGAAGGTAATACTGAAATAAGCAAAACAATATACTTAATTTGTCATATAATATATGATTTGACATATAAGATTGCACAGTAGTTACTACTGTAATCAAGGAGAAAAATGTTCTTGTGATATCGCACAATAAGGCATTGTATACTACAAATTGACCCATTTTCTTTATTATATTCTCGTGTTGCATGTTCATGTGAATTATGGTTAAATGCTATAATGAACGAGGATCAAAATTTGAGTGAATAGATCAAACTAAACCTGTTCATGGACTACCCGGCTCAGAGGCCCGAGCCCAAAGCCCAACATCTGGGGTAGGCTTGGGCTTCAATTTCACGCCCGAAGCCCGGCCTGAAAGCCCGAAATGGCAACAAATGTAATATTTTATTCAAAATATAGGTATATTATATCATTTTAATATCCCAAATATAATTAGTTAAATTGAGAAGCCATTGTTCATGTGCTTTGAGCCAGGGCAAGCCGGGCTCGGGTTTGGAATGTTGACTCCAGGCTTTGTGAAGCCCGACCCAAATCCGACCCAGCCCGCAGAAAGATCTGATTTAGATCAAGCTCATATTGGTTGAAAGAGGGAGGTTTTCCCTTCTCCGGCAAATTTAATTGTATAATTGAATGCGAAAGAATTAGAGGTAGATGCACTATTTTTAGAAAAATGGATATTCATCATTGGATCAGATTGTGAAATATAGCATGAATAGACGAACATGTGTGAATTATTTTAACCAGTCACTATAAGAAACTTCTACAATAACTTGAAACCAATGTTAGTAGATCAAAGGAAAAAGGATGGGCTAGTTGATGAAAAAATGTCATGTGTTTTGGTCGTCCATGCAGACCCTATTGGTATGTTGATAAAAAGATGCCTTGTGTTTTGGTCGTCCATGCAGACCCTAATTTGTATGCTCTCTGGTGTGCACCCGGAGAGAATACCATTCTCGATCACATTCCATTTGTTGCATCATCGCTACTTTAGGTTTGTCGCGCCGCCAAATCCTTCTCTAGATCAATCTGTTCTAGTCAGGTAACCTTCACAACATCCAGGAATGGCGAGACTTATCAATATCTTTAGTGCATCCTAGCAGAAGGCCAAAAGCCGAGATCCTGAAAGATTGGTGTCTTATGACTGCTAGTACATTTGGATATAGTGCAAAAACAAGATTCAGTCAGTGGCTATAACAATACTGTAGAATGTGCGACAAAAACTGGCGGAGCTTCATGTAGACCAACAGGGGCCATGCCCCCCCCCCTTAATTTTTGCACCCATCAATGTATACATTATATTTTAAGCCTAACTAGAGTTTAAACTAGATATTTGCCCATCCTTCCCTTCTAATTTGCTCCCCTTTAAGTAATGGCCCTCTTGGATTATGCTCAAGCTCCGCCACTTGCGGTAGCACCACATTCATGAGCCATTTTAACATGCTTCCTCTTACCCCATCTTTTCACGTTGGAGTTAAGAAGGTAAGATTTAGTCAATTTCACTACTTAATGCAGTCAATGACTCAGATTTACTTTATACTTTTACATCTGATGTGAAAAGGGGAGGTAAGAGGGAGCATGTCAGAAAAAATCTCCATAGTCATACAATAGCACATGAGGAAATTGAGATATTAACTGATTTCTATCAACCACACAAGTGGCCATGAGTTTTTTTACATATATGCATGGTTGTGGTTAAAAAAATACAAGTTAGTGCAAAAACAAATGCATAAAATCATTTTGACGCAAAGGCTGAAAATCTATCAGGTAACTGAAGCAAAACACAATGTCATCTTTTGGAGAACCTAGGATCTAATTCGTTCATCATTTGGTCTGAATGCCCATCAAGCAAACACTCCATATCTTACAAGATGATTAACACACAATGAAAATTATTTGATAACAAAGCACACCAGAACATGAGTATATACTAACCTCTTCATGCTTCCCATTTGCTCGAAATTGTTTGAGAGCTGTCCACATCTTTTTGCCTGAATCAATTTTCTCCAGCCACTCAGGGTAAATTTGTATGTAGTCTCGGCGCTGTGCCACTAGAACAGAATCTGACATGGTAGCATGCCTCTCAGTACGAGAGGCGGAATCAATTTCCAAGCTGCGCGTATAACCATGACTGTTAGATCTCGCCGTGGTATTCTCTCCTACAGCAGGCAATACCATAGCAGATTCTCCCTCCAGGTGTCCATCCTGGGTTTGGCTACCACCATACAGGATCCCCACATAACCCTCACTGATTGTTCTCTCGCTGTCACCTGAATCTGTTGCTAGCAATACCATAGCAGATTCTCCTTCCAGGTTGCCATCGTGCGTTTGGCTATCACCATACATGATCCCCACATAACCCTCACTGATTGTTCTCTCACTGTCACTTGAATCTGCGGCTATTTCTTGATATGTCGCCGCTTGTCCCACGGTGATTTTATCAGCAGGTGCGGATGGTGTTTTTCCCATAGCTCCTTTTCGATCTTGCACTAACTACTAAGGACGCATAAACAAGATGTGGGGCATATATTCAAGGATGGTAGATTGAAGCAAACCTAATTTCCCAAGATGGTAGATTGAAGCAAACCTGATTTCCCAAGTGTAGAATGGCGAGATGATTGGAGTGAATTTTCCTGCTGATATGGGAAGAAGATGGGAGTGTGTAGACAAACATAAAACTTAGATCTGAAATTGTGATCTGCCCAAGAATATAAAGGGGAGTGAAACCATGTTGCATGCTATGTACAGCTAATACACCATGTTTTCACCAGCAGAGTATAGCTAGCATATATTAATCCACTAACTACTTGTTGCTAAAAATAGTTTTGGTAGGATATATCCTTGTGTTCACACAATTATCCAAACATATCCCATCTGTATACATAGTATAAAACCTGGATCCAATGCGGATATTATTAGGGGAAATATTAATTACTACCATATAATTGGTGTCAAAATTTATTACTTGCTAAATTTTTTTTGCGAATCTTGCTAAAATAGTTATTTATATAGTTATTTTTTGCATGAGAAACTTCCAATCTATTCATCCTCAATCATGGCAGTACAAAGAACACCAGAGATACGAAAAATTACAACCAGGTCCATGGACCACCTAGCGATGAATACAAGCACTAAAGCAAGCTGTGCGTTGCCATCACCCCCGAAGTCGCTGGAGCCAGGCAAACCTTGTTGTAGTCAATATTCAGGAAGTTGTCGTGCTAAGGACCCATAGGACCAGCGCACCGAAGCAGCAACCATCGTTGATGAAGAAAGTCATAGATCGGAAGGATCAATACTATAAACACCACAATGCCGAACAAAGATCGTGTCCAAACAGATCCACCGAAGACCAACGGCGACCGAATCCTGCGAAATCTGACAGAGACACACCTACACACGTCCTCCGATGACTCTAGCAGCACCATGGAGACGGGGATAGAACATGGGAAACATTATTCCTACTGAGACACATCGCAACCGCAACACAGCTCCAGCAAGACATTGAACCAAAAAAGAATGAGAACGGGTTCCCTCCCGCCAGCGAGGGTCGGAGGTCCTACTCACCTCCGTGGCCCAAACGCCATCGGAGATGGGGCGGACCAGCTACGACACCGATGGGAGGAGGAGAAAAGCGTGGGACCTTTTCTTGTGGAGGAGGAACAAGAAGGCAAAATATAGTTATGTATATAATTATTGGTCGTTAATACAAAAATGTGGCATATATCAAGTTTGTATTTCACAAAATGTAATACGCAAAGTTGGCCCAACCAAGCATGCACAGATATACATAAAACACTTCACTAACAACCAATCATGCACACATATACTGATTTGAAGAAAATATGCCCTCGAGGCAATAATAAAGTTGTTATTTTATATTTCCTTATTCATGATAAATGTTTATTATTCATGCTAGAATTGTATTGATCGGAAACCCTAATACATGTGTGAATACATAGACAAATACTATGTCTCTAGTGAGCCTCTACTTGACTAGCTCGTTGATCAAAGATGGTTAAGGTTTCCTAACCATGGACATGAGTTGTCATTTGATAACGGGATCACATCATTAGGAGAATCATGTGATGGACAAGACCCATCCATTAGCAAGGTGATGTATTACGGAACGAGTAAAGAGACTTCCGGTAATGAGATTGAACTAGGTATGCAGATACTGACGGTCGAATCTCGGGCAAGTAACATACCGATAGACAAAAGGCAATAATGTATGTCATCATAACGGTTCGACCGATAAGGATCTTCGTAGAATATGTAGGATCCAATATGAGCATCCAGGTTCCGCTATTGGTTATTGACCAGAGAGGTGTCTCGGTCATGTCTGCATAGTTCTCGAACCCGTAGGGTCCGCACGCTTAATGTTCGATGACGATATTGTATTATATGAGTTATGTGATTTGGTGACCGAATGTTGTTCGAAGTCCCATATGAGATCACAGACATGACGAGGAGTCTCGACATGGTCGAGAGGTAAAGATTGATATATTGGACGATAGTATTCGGACACCAGAAGTGTTCCGGAATGTAAATATATGGGCCATATGGGCCATGAGAGGGGAGCATGCCAGCCCATAAGGGGTGGCGCCCCCCCTATGGCAGGTCGCCGAATAGGAGAAGGAGAAGAGGGGCTTCAGCCCCCCTTCATTCCCTTCTTCCCCCTTCCTTTCTTCTCGAGTGGAAAAAGGAAAGGGGGACGCCACTTGGGGAAACCCCAAGTAGGATTCAGATCCTACTTAGGGCGCCCCTGGTTACCTCTCCTCCCCTCCCACCTATATATATGTGGGGAAGGGGGCGCCTAGAACACAAAACTTCAATTGTTAGTCATGTGCGGCGCCCCCTCCACAGTTTACACCCCCGGTCATATTCTCGCGATGCTTAGGCGAAGCCCTGCACGGATAACTTCACCATCATCGTCACCACGCCATCATGCTTACGGAACTCATCTACTTCCTCGACGTCTTGCTGGATCAAGAGGACGAGGGACATCACCGAGCTGAACATGTGCAGAACTCGGAGGTGCCGTACGTTCGGTGCTTGATCGGTCGAAGCTAGAAGAAGTTTGACTACATCAACCGTGTTGTCAAACGCTTCCACTTTCGGTCTACGAGGGTACGTAGATACACTCTCCCCCTCGTTGCTATGCATCTCCATGGATAGATCATTGCGTGTGCATAGAATTGTTTTTTTCCATGCAACGTTTCCCAACATGATTAACTCTAGTACATTGCAGGTTGAGCACGGCATAAACCAGCACATGAAGTCATCTCCAACACTTAAAGGTACACCTTCAGATGTCCACGCTATCCATTAAGTATCCTCCCTTCCCATTTTTTTTATTTTCACTAACTATTAAAAAAATACACCAATTGTTAGTTTTTAGCTAGACATCTATAAAACTTCAGAATTGTCCATCTAATATGGTCTACTTTTTGTGAAAACTGGAGTGGTACCATTTCCACCCTATTTTTTGGACCAGCTTCACAAGAAACACCCATTTTTGACACTTAGAAAATAGAAAATGTTTTTTTGTACAAAAATTTGGAAACTCTATTTTGCAACATTATTTGTAATGGCATGATTCACCTATATGTCTAATTTGGGCATAATGTAATAAACTATGCAATGAATATTGTCGTCACCTTGGTCGTTTGACTTGAAAGCCGTGAAGGTTCATACACGATAGCCCGTTTTGTGATGGATATTTTTCTTTCAAAGTTTTCATATTGAATTTTGGTATTTTCATCCTAACTAGTACACATAAAAGGAGTCCATACAAATGGATTGCATTTTTTGAACTTGTATCCTTTTTGTTTCATTTCTCCAAAATGGGGTCAAAATGCCTGGCATGGATAGTCATGGCAAGGGGCTAAATCTCTCAAACTTAAGTGGCCATTTCATAAAATGACTACTTGCATATACCGAAAAAAATATTACATTTTTGCTAATTTTTAGGACAGAGCTATCACACACTTAAAGTTCAAATTTGAATTTGAATGTGCGAAAGCAGTTAGAAATCTAGAAGATTTTCTAAAACATGTGGTCTACTTTTTATGAAAATTGGGGTGGTGCCATTTTGCACTATGTTTTTTTACCCGCTTCACAAAATATCCATTTTTTACACTTAGAAAATGGGAAATTATTTTTTGTACAAAATGCTGGAAACTCTATTTGGCATCATTGTTTGTAATGGCGAGATGCACCAAAATGCCAAGTTTAGGCCCATTGTCAGAAACTATACAGTAAATATGACCAACGCCATATTCATTTGAGACCATATTTTGGCATTGCAAAAAGTGTAAATAACATGCCCTAAAATGGAAAAGTTTTGAACATGAAAATTAATCATCTCGTCAAAATGAAAACCTTTGATTTTGGGATCAGCTTCATCTGAGGTCGTATGCAATCTGGACAACCAAAACAGTGCAGTGCATACCCCCTTTTGCCGAGTGTAGCAATCGGGAAAGCACATTTTTCCAGAGTTCCAATATTTTACCGAGAGTTTTTTCCAAGACACTCGGTAGAGCACCGGTGGTGGAGAAGATGGGGTGGGGCGAGGCTGCGCAGAAGAGAGGGAGGGATGGGACAAGCTCGCAACCTGGGGGTGGGGGGACCCAGGGCTTAGCCCTGGTGGCGGGGGAGCTGTCGGGCGGGCGAGAGAGGCTTGGCGGCGACCGGTCTTGTTGGAGGAATAGAACATATATGGGTCCTGTAAAAAGAAAGATAAGGGTGGGCTCTAGGGCTACTTGGCAGGCTTTCTACTGGACAAAGACGAGTCGGTCGCGCACGAGATTGGCTGGCCCGATTTCCAAGCCCATCAAGGCTAAATTTTCTCTCAAAAAATATGAGCAAACTATGTGGGAAACGAGCCATTATCAATGAGATTAAGTTGCAACCGTCTTTATTTGATAGTAATTTTTCTTGTAAAGGTCATGCTATCAATGTCGAAGCACATAGTCTAGCCAGGCTTTCTCTTTCGTTAGGTCTGGGACGTCACGTTTGGTTTAACCAATGCCACGACCCCAACTCTATCCCACACTCTATGGTGTTTGATGATTAAAACTTTGGTTTTACCCCTAAAAAAATCTGGGAAATCAGCAGTGAGCAAACTGCATATGTACCATCCCAAGTAGCTAGGATTGTTTTTTTTCTTCCACTATTTTTTAGTTTTTTTTCCTCCTTTTGTTTTCTTTCTTCACCGATTTTCCTTTCTTTCATAATTTTTTTCCTTTTTTTTCATAAATTGAACATTTCTAAAAAAATGTTCAGAAACTGTTCGGAATTTGGTTTTGTTTCATTTTTCTCGAGAATTATTAGTGCTTTGAAAAAGTTTGAAGGTTTCCTAAATTCTTTCACATTTTTTTGAAAATTTCCACAATTCCGAATATTTTTGTAAATGTTCAATTTTTCAAATTTTGTTTGGATTAAAAGAAATATTCGTTAAAAAACGTGTTTTGAAATCTAAGAAAGGTTGCATTAAAATAATAATCGTGTTTTAAAATTTCAAAAAAAGTTTGTGTTTAAAAAAAGCCTTCATAGAGTCAAAAATTGCTCTAGTTTCCAAATTTTATTCATAAATTTGGAAAGAGTCCATGTTCCAGAAACCATTCATTTTAAAAACAATCGTGTTTTGAAATTTCAAAAAAAGTTCATATGTGATGTCACATATAGTTTTTACTGTTCAAGGCGACATAGTAGTCGGCAAAGTTTCATCAGCTTGACTAGCTAGCCATGCGAGCTTTGCTCAAACGTCATGTCTTAGATTTTGACCAATTTGCGGTAGAGTGCTACAGGCTACTGGGCCAGCCCACGAGGACGCGCTCCCCTTGTGGCCACAGTCCTATTCGACGCAAGGAGGACTCCAACTATCTAATGGGTTTCTCGTCGAGGGTTCCTGCAGAGGTTACTTTGAGGCACTGAGAGCGCATCAAGTGATCTGCCCAACTGCTGCCACATGTCGTGTGCTGGTACACCCTTAAAATTTTGTTTTTACACGTGTTTTTGTCTTTTATTTTCCCTAGGTTTTGATGAAAAAAATCTTTTTTTTTCTGGTTTCTGATGAAGCCTTCCACGGGAAGCGCAGCTTCCCGAGAAGGAAAAAAGCACGATTTTGCTTCCCTGCATACCCCCTTTTGCCGAGTGTAGCACTCGGTAAAGAAAATTTTGCGTGAGTTCCACTATTTTGCCAAGAGTTTTTTCCACGACACTCGACAAAGCACTTGGGGGAGAACGTGGGGTGGGCGAGGTAGCGTGGAAGAGATGTCGGGAAGGGACAGGCTCGCAACCTTGGGGGTGGGGGGAGGGTCGAGGGCCTAGCTCCGATGGCGGGGAGCTGTCGAGCGGGCGAGGGAGTCGGCCCGTCGTGCTGAAGGAACCGAACATATATGGGTCCTGTAGAAAAACAGATAAGGGTGGGCTCTTGGGCAACGTGATGGGCTTTATACTATACAAAGACAAGCCGGTCGCACTCAAGGATGGCTGGCCCAACTTCCCAGCCCATCAAGGCTAAATTTTCTCTCAAAAATGTGAGCAAACTATTTGGAAATGAGCCATTATCAACGAGATCAAGTTGCAACCGTATTTATTTGATTGTAATTTTTTATCTAAAGATCATGCTGTAAATGTCGAAGCACATAATCTAGGCAGGTTTTCTCTTTCGTTAGGTCTCGGACGACATGTTTGGTTTGGCAAATGGCACGACCCAAACTCTATCCCACACCCTATGGTGTTTGATGTATAAAACTTGGTTTTACCCCTAAAAGAAATCTCCAAGATGAGCAACGAGTAAACCGTAGATGGACCAGTCCAAGTAGCTAGTATCAGTCTTTTACACTATTTTCAGGTTTTTCCCTTTTTCTGTTTTCTTTCTTCACTGCTTTTCCTTGCTTTCTTTCTTTTTTTTGTTTTCTGTTTCTTTTTCCTTTTTAATAAATTCAAAATATGTAAAAGATGTTCAGAATTTGTTTTTTTCATTTTTCTAGAAAATGTCCGTGCTTTGAAAAATGTTTGATGTTTTTCAAAATTCTTTGACGTTTTTAGAAAACGTCCACAATTTCGAGTGTTTTTCAAAAAATGTTCAACTTCCAAATTTGGTCTAGAATTTTAAAACATATTCACTTTAAAAACAATAATGTTTTGAAAATTTGAAAAAGGTTGCATTAAAAAAATAATTGCGTTTTGAAATTTTGGAAAAAAGTTCGTGTTCAAAAAAATGTTTATAGACTCAAGAAATTGTTCAAGTTTTCAAAAATTTATTCATAAATTTGAAAAAAGTTTGTGTTCCAAAACATATCCGTTTTAAAAACCATCGTGTTTTGAAATTTCATAAAAAGTTTAGATATGATGTTGCGCATCTATAATACCTAAATAGTTCATCCCCACTACCATATTTCTCTTGACATGTAGCCTATCCACATCAGCAATCAACATGTAGCCATCCACGTAAGCAAATCTGCCACGTCAGCAATGCTTCCTTTTTCCCTTTTCAACGAAACGAATCTTGTAATTTTTTACTACCGTCGCACTGATAGCTATGCCTTCCTCTTACTGCCTCTTGATACGTCTCCAACGTATCTATAATTTTTGCATGCTCCATGCTGTTATATTATCATCCTCGGATGTTTTACAATCATTTTATAGCAACTTTATATCATTTTATGGGACTAGCCTATTAACATAGTGCCCAGTGCCAGATTTTTTTGCTTGTTATTTACTTCGCAGAAAATCAATACCAAACGGAGTCCAAACGCAGCGAAACTTTTCGGAGCATTTTTCTGGAACAGAAGGAACAACTTGGGCCAAATAAGTACCAGAGGGGTGCCCCGAGGGGGGCACAACCCACCTGGGTGCACCTGGGGGCCCAGGCGTGCCCTGGTGGGTTGTGCCCACCTCGTGCCCTCCCTCACTGCCTCTTTGCTCTATAAATACCCCGAAAATCCAAAAACCCTAGGGGAGTCGACGAAACACAATTCCAGCTGCCGCAAGTTCCGGAATCATGAGATCCAATCTAGACACCATCACAGAGGGGTTCGTCATCCCCATTGGTGCCTCTCCGATGATGCGTGAGTAGTTCATTTTAGACCTACAGGTCCGTAGGTAGTAGCTAGATGGCGTCCTCTCTCTCTCTCTCTTTTGATTCTCAATACAATGGTCTCTTGGAGATCTATTTGATGTAACTCTTTTTGTGGTGTGTTTGTTGGGATCCGATGAACTTTGAGTTTATGATCAGAGATCTACACGATGATGCCATCTCGGAGCCCCATGATTGCCGCCAGCGGGTGCTACGCTAGCCCAACACCGTGGATTCAACCCGACCTTCAAGCGAGCCACACGTGCCATTGTCGGAGGTGAGTGGTCTCTTTCTTCTCTATCACCATGACCTGAACGCTCTTTCTTATTTGGCATGGAGGATCTGATTTGCACTCGAAGTAGCTGGGAAGTTCAAGAGCACCTGTCCCCAGATTTAGTTTATTCGGCGACGCTGATAGAGCCATATAAATGCAAGCATCCAGTGCGCGGACACACAACGCATCCTTCTGCATCGACTTAACATGATCTTGATACGTCTGCAATGTATTTACAATTTTTGATTGTTTAATGCTATTATATTATCTATTTTGGATGATTTATATGCATTAATATGCTATTTTATATTCTTTTCGGGACTAACTTATTAACCAAGAGCCCAGTGTTAGTTTCTGTTTTTTTCCTTGTTTCCAAGTTCTATAGAAAAGGAATATCAAACGGAGTCCCAACGAATAAAACTTTATGATGATTTTTCTTCGACCAGAAGAAACCTAGGAAGCTTCGGGAGGAGGCCAGAAGACACACGAGGTGGCTAAAAGCCCTAGGGACGCGCCCTAGGGGGGGGGCGGCGCCCCCTAGGCTTGAGGGCCCCTCGAGGGTCTCCTAACCCTAATCTCAGCACTATAAATCCTCAAATATCCCCCCTATGCGAGAAGCATCCATGAAAATACTTTTCCACTGCCGCAAGCCCTTTTTTCCCGTGAGATCCCATCTTGGGGCCTTTTCTAGCACCCTGCCGGAGGGTGATTCAATCATGGAGGGCCTCTACATGAACCTTGCTGCCCTTCCAATAAAGCGTGACTAGTTTACCACAGACCTACGGGTCCATAGCTAGTAGCTAGATGGCTTCTTCTCTCTCTTTGGTCTTCAATACAATGTCCTCCTTGATGTTCTTGGAGATCTATCCGATGTAATACCTTTTGCGGTGTCTTTGTCGAGATCCGATGAATTGTGGATTTATGATCAATTTATCTATGAATATTATTTGAGTCTTCTCTGAACTCTTTTATGCATGATTAAGATATCTTTGTATTTCTCTTCGAACTACCTTGTATGATATGAGTCTTTGCTTTTTAGTTTGCCACAATCATCCTTGCTGTACACACCTTTTGAGAGGGACACGCATTAATCGTGAATTTATTAGAATACTCTATGTGCTTCACTTATATCTTTTGAGCTAGGCAGTTTGCTCTCCTGCTTCACTTATATCTTTTTAGAGCATGGTGGTGGTTTTATTTTATAGAAACGGATGAACAATCATGCATCAATTATATTATTTTGAGAGTCTTGAAACAACTTGGTAATTTGCTTAGGTTATGAATTTAGTCCTAATATGATGGGCATCCAAGAGGGATATAATAAAAACTTTCATATAAAGAGCATTGAATATATGAGAAGTTTGATTCCTTGCAATTGTTTTGAGATATAAAAGATGGTGATATTAGTGAGTAATTGTGGATTGGTAGAAATATTTGTGTTAAAGTTTGTGATTCCCGTAGCATGCACGTATGGTGAACCGTTATGTGATGAAGTCAGAGCATGATTTATTTTTTGATTGCATCCTTTGTGTGGAGGTTGGGAGCGCATGATGGTTAACTCCTACCAACCATGCGTGTAGTAATTTTTTCTGATGGCGAATAAATTTTTGCAATAAGTATGTGAGTTCTTTATGATTAATATTGAGTCCATGGATTATACACACTCTCACCCTTCCACCATTGCTAGCCTCTCTAGTGCCGCGCAACTTTCGCTGGTGCATTAAACCCACCATATACCCTTCCTCAAAAGAGCCACCATACCTACCTATTATGGCATTTCCATAGCCGTTCCGAGATATATTGCCATGCAACTTCCACCATTCCGTTTATTATGACACATACCATCATTCTCATATTGCTTTGCATGATCATGTAGTTGACATAGTATTTGTGGTAAGGCCACCGTTCATATTTTTTATACATGTCACTCTTGATTATCGCACATCCCGGTACACTGCCGAAGGAATTCATATAGAGTCATATTTTGTTCTAAGTATTGAGTTGTAATTCTTGAGTTGTAAGTAAATAAAAGTGTGATGATCATCATTATTAGAGCATTGTGCCATGTGTGGAAAGGATGATGGAAGCTATGATTCCCTCACAAGTTGTGATGAGTCTCCGAACTTTATAAAAATAATAGAGGCCAAAGAAGCCCAAATAAAAAAAGAGGCCAAAGAAGCCCAAACAAAAAGAAGATAAAAAAATGAGAGAAAACAGAGAAGGGACAATGTTACTATCCTTTTCCACACTTGTGCTTCAAAGTATCACCATATTCTTCATGATAGAGAGTCTCCTATTTTCTCACCTTCATATACTAGTGGTAATTTTTCATTATAGAACTTGGCTTGTATATTCCAATGACAGGCTTCCTCAAATTTCCTTAGGTCTTCGTGGGCAAGTGATATGTCTCCAACGTATCTATAATTTTTGATTGTTCCATGATGTTATATTATCAATCTTGGATGTTTTATAATCATTTTATATCATTTTTTGGTATTAACCTATTGACATAGTGCCAAGTGCCAGTTGCTGTTTTCTGCATGTTTTTTACATCGCAGGAAATCAATAACAAAGGGAGTCCAAATGCAATGATACTTTACAAAGATTTTTTATGGACTAAAAGACACGTAATGGGCCAAGGCTGCGCCTGAGGGGTGCTCCGAGGAGAGCACAACCCACCAGGCCCACCTCGGGTGCCCCCCGGACCGCCTCTTTGCTCTATAAATACCCCAATATTCCAAAAACCCTAGAGGAGTCTATGTAAATCAATTCCAGCCGCCGCAGGAGTCCATAACCACCAGATCCAATCTAGACACCATCTCGGATGGGGTTCACCACCTCGATTGGTGCGTCTCCGATGATGCATGAGTAGTTCTTTGTAGACCTTCGGGTCCATAGTTAGTAGCTAGATGGCTTCCTATCTCTCACTGAATTCTCAATACAATGGTCTCTTGGAGATCCATATGACGTTACTCTTTCTGCGGTGTTTTGTTGGGATCGGATGAACTTTGAGTTTATGATCAGATCTATCTTTTTATATCCATGAAAGTATTTGAGTTTCTTTTATCTATTTTATGCGTGATTGCTTATAGCCTTGTATTTCTTCTCTGATATTTCTGTTTTGTTTGGCCAACTTGATCTATTTATCTTGCAATGGGAAGAGGTGCTTTGTAGTGGGTTCGATCTTACGGTGCTTGATCCCAGTGACAGAAGGGGATCCGACACGTATGTTTCGTTGCTACTAAGGATAAAACGATGGGATCTATCTCTACATAGATAGATCTTATCTACATCATGTCATCGTTCTTATTGCATTACTCCATTTCTTCATGAACTTAATACACTAGATGCATGCTGGATAGCGGTCGATGTGTGGAGTAATGGTAGTAGATGCAGGCAGGAGTCGGTCTACTAATCTTGGACGTGATGCCTATGTAAGTTCATTGCCTGGATATCATCATGATTATTTTAAGTTCTATCAATTGCCCAACAGTAAGTTGTTTACCCACCATTTGCTATTTTTTCTCGAGAGAAGCCACTAGTGAAACCTACGGCCCCCGGGTCTCTTTCTCATATTATTTGCCTTTGCGAACTCTTTTCCTTTGCTTTTATTTTCCGATCTATTAAACCAAAAATAGAAAAATACCTTGCTGCAATTTATTCTTATTTATTTTATTTGGCGTTTGATCTATCAATCTACTACAATTTTATTCACGTCCGTTTGCCCATCTTGGGGCGCCGCTACCCGAAAGGGATTGACAACCCCTTTATACATCGGGTTGCGAGAAGTTGTTATTTGTGTGCACGTGCTGTTTATGTTGTGTTGCTTGGTTGTCCTACTGGTTCGATAACCTTGGTTTCGCATCTGAGGGAAATACCTACCCACGCCATGATGCATCATCCCTTCCTCTTTGGGGAAATACCGACATAGCTTCAAGCCGCATCAACAAGCAAGTTGGATGCACACCCACTTAGTTCCTTTTTGAGTTTTCATACACTTATAGCTCTAGTGCATCAATTGCCTAGCAATCCCTACTCACTTGCATCAATATCAATTGATGGGCATCTCCATAGCCCATTGATTTGCCTAGTTGATATGAGACTTTCTCCTTCTTTTTTTCTTCTCCACAACCACCGTATTCTATTCCACCTATAGTGCTATATCCATGACTCACTCTCATGTATTACGTGAAAGTTGAAAAAGTTTGAGAATACTAAAGTATGAAACAATTGCTTGACTAATACCGGGGTTGTGCATGATGAAATACTTTGTGTGATGAAGATGGAGCATAGCCAGACTATATGATTTTGTAGTGATAACTTTCTTTATCCATGTTATTTTGAGAAGACATGATTGTTCTGTTGGTATGCTTGAAGTATTATTGTTTTTATGTCAATATTAAACTTTTGTTTTGAATCTTATAGATCTGAACATTCATGCCACAATAAAGAAAATTACATTGATAAATATGTTAGGCAGCATTCCACATCAAAAATTCTGTTTTTATCATTTACCTACTCGAGGACGAGCAGGAATTAAGCTTGGGGATGCTTGAAACATCTCCAACGTATCTATAATTTTTTGATTGTTCCATGCTATTATATTATCTATTTTGGATGTTTTATATGCATTAATATGCTATTTAATATTATTTTTGGGACTAACTTATTAACCCAGAGCCCAGTGCCAGTTTATGTTTTTCCATGTTTTTGAGTTTTACAGAAAAAGAATATCAAAGGGAGTCCAAACGGAATAAAACTTTCCGATGATTTTTCTTTGACCAGAAGAAACCTCAGAAGCTTCGGGAGGAGGCCAGAAGACACACGAGGTGGTCAGAAGCCCTAGGGGCGCGCCCCCGGGGGGGCCTAGGCTTGTGGGCCCCTTGGGGGTCTCCTAACCCTAATCTCAACACTATAAATCCTCAAATATCCATCCTATGCCAGAAGCATCCACGAAAATAATTTTCCGCCGCGGCAAGTCTTTGTTCCCATGAGATCCCATCTTGGGGCCTTTTCCGGCACCATGCCAGAGGGGGATTCGATCACGGAGGGCCACTACATTGATACGTCCATTTTGCATCATGTTTACGTACTGTTATTTACTATGTTTTTATGCATAATAATGCCTTTTGGAGTAATTCTAATGCCTTTTCTCTCATAATATGCAAGGTTCACACAAGCAGGGAGAATACCCGCAGCAGGAATTCTGGACCTGGAATAGCTACGTCAGACTTACTTATTGTACACATCTTCAAATGAGCTGAAAATTTATGAAGAATTATTTTGGAATATACGAGGAATATTGGAGCAAATAACCACCAGAGGGCCCCACCAGGTGGGCACAACCCACTTGGGAGCGCTAGGGAGCCTAGGCGCACCCTGGTGGATTGTGCCCTCCTCGGCCCACCTCCGGTGACCCTCTTCTGGTATATAAGTCATTTTGTCCTAGAAAAAAAAATAAGGAGAGGACTTTCGGGACGAAGCGCCGCCGTCTCAAGGAGGAACTTGGGCAGGAGCACTTTTGCCCTCCGGCGGAGCGATTTAGCAAGGGGGAACTTCCCTCCCAGAGGGGGAAATCATCGTCAACATCATCACCAACAATTCTCCCATCTTGGGGAGGGAAATTTTCATCAACATCTTCAACAGCACCATCTCCTCTCAAACCCTAGTTCATGCCTTGTGTTCAATCTTTGCACCGGAACCTTAGATTGGTGCTTGTGGGTGACTAGTAGTGTTGATTACATCCTGTAGTTGATTACTATAAGGTTTATTTGGTGGAAGATTATATGTTCCGATCCATTATGCTATTTAATACCCCTCTGATCTTGAGCATGATTATCATTTGTGAGTAGTTACTTGTGTTCTTGAGGTCACGGGAGAAATCTTGTTGCAAGTAATCATGTGAACTTGATATGTGTTCGATATTTTGATGGTATGTATGTTGCGATTCCTTTAGTGGTGTCATTTGAACGTCGACTACATGGCACCTCACCATATTTGGGGCTAAGGGAATTCATTGTGGAGTAGTTATTAGATGATGGGTTGCTAGAGTGACAGAAGCTTAAACCCTAGTCTATGCGCTACTTCGTATGTGACCGATTTGGATCCAAAAGTTTAATGCTATGGTTAGATTTTATCTTAATAATTTTCTCGTAGTTGTGGATGCTTGCAAGGGGGTTAATCATAAGTAGGAGGTTTGTTCAAGTAAGAACATCACCTAAGCACCGGTCCACCCACATATCAAATTATCAAAGAAGCGAACACAAATCAAACCAACATGACGAAAGTGACTAGATGAAATTCCCGTGTACCTTCAAAAACGCTTTGCTTAACATAAGAGACCGTTTTGGCCCGTACTTTTCCACAAAAGGATTGGGCTACCTTGCTACATATTATTTACCATTACCGTTACTTGCTCGTTACAAATTATCTTGCTATCAAACTATCTGTTACCGACGCTTGCAGAGAATACCTTGTTGAAAACCACTTGTCATTTCTTTCTGCTCCTTGTTGGGTTCGAAACTCTTACTTATCGAAAGGAATATGATTGATCCCCTATACTTATGGGTCATCAAGGCTCTTTTCTGGCACCATTACCAGGGAGTGAAGCGCTCTTGGTAAGGGGAAATTGGTAAGCAAAAATTATTACTACATGCTGAAATTTAATGTCACTTGTTATTATGGAGAACAATCCTTTGAGGGGTTTGTTCGTGGTATCTTCACCTTGAATGGAACCACAATTAGTTACCACTCAACCTACTGCACCTACAGAAAATATTGGTTATGAAATTCCTTCGGGTATGATAGAACAACTGCTAGCTAATCCTTATGCAGGAGATGGAACCAAACATCCTGATATGCACTTGATATATGTAGATGAAACTTGTGGATTATTTAAGCTTGCAGGTTTACCTGGAGATGAAGCTAAGAAGAAGGTTTTCCCTTTATCTTTGAAGGGAAAAGCATTGGCATGGTATAGGCTATGCGATGATATTGGATCTTGGAACTGGAATCGATTCAAATTTGAATTTCACCAAAATTTTATCCTATGCATCTAGTTCATCATGATCGGAATCTTATATATAATTTTTGGCCTCGTGAAGGAGAAAGTATCGCTCTATCCCGGGGGAGGCTTAAGTCAATGTTATATTCATGCCCCAATCATGAGCCCTCGAGAGTAATTATCATTCAGAATTTTTATGCTCGGCTTTCTCGTGATGATCAATCCATGCTTGATACTTCTTGTACTGGTTCTTTTATGAAGAAGACTATTGAATTCAGGTGGGATCTTTTAGAAATAATTAAACACAACTCTAAAGATTGGGAACTTGATGAAGCTAAACAGTCAGGTATTAATCTTAAGTTTGATTGTGTTAAATCTTTTATGAATACCGATGCTTTTCACAAGTTTAGCACTAAATATGGACTTGACTCTAAGATAGTAGCCTATTTTTGTGGATCATTTGTTAATCATCTTGATCTCCCAAAGGAGAAGCTGTTTAAATATCATCCACCTATTAAAGAAGAAATTAAAGAACCGGTTGTGGTTAAAGATGAAACTATCATTTACAATGTTGATCCAGTTGTGCCTACTGCTTATATTGAAACACCACCTTTCCCTGTTAGGATAAAGGGACATGCTAAGGTTTCAACTGTGGTTCACAAAAGTAATATTAGATTACCTAAACCTGTCGAACAAATTAAAGTAGAACCTAGTGTTGCTATGGTTAAAGATCTCTTGGTAGAAAATATAGAGGGGCATGTTATTTACTTCTGTGATGAAGCTGCTAGAATTGCTAAATCCGATGAGAAAGATAAACATAGACCCGTTGTTGGCATGCCTGTTGTCTCAGTAAAAATAGGAGATCACTGTTATCATGGTTTATGTGATCTAGGTGCTAGCGTGAGTGTTATTCCTTTTACCTTATACCAAGAAATTATGAATGATAGAGAACCCGCTGAAATAGAAGACATAGATGTTACTATTAAACTTGCTAATAGAGACACCATCACACCACTTGGGATTGTTAGAGACGTTGAAGTATTGTGTGGGAAAATAAAATATCCTACTGATTTTCTAGTTCTTGGTTCCCCAAAAGACGACTTTTGTCCCATTATCATTGGTAGACCTTTCTTGAACACCGTCAATGCTACTATAGATTGTCATAAATAAACTGTCAGTGTAAACTTTGGTGATGAGTCTCATAAATTTAATTTCTCTAAGTTTAATAGACAACCTCACAAGAAAGAATTACCTAGTAAGGATGAAATAATTGGTCTTGCTTCTATTGCCATGCCTCCGACTGATCGACTAAAACAATATTTGCTAGACCACCAAAACGATATGCATATGCATGAAAGAAATGAAATAGATAAAATATTCTTTGAACAACGACCTCTACTTAAACACAATTTGCCCATTGAAACTCTAGATGGTCCTCCTCCACCTAAGGGTGATCTTGTGTTTGAATTAAAACAATTGCTAGTCACTTTGAAATATGCTTATCTTAATGAGAAAAAGATATATCCTATTATTATTAGTGCTAACCTTTTAGAACATGAAGAAGAAAGATTATTGAAAATTCTAAAGAAGCATCGAGCTACTATTGGATTTACTCTTGATGATCTTAAGGGCATTAGTCCCACTCTATGTCAGCACAAGATTAATTTGGAACCTGATGCTATAAACCCGTTGTTTATCACCAACGACGGCTGAATCGTAAAATGAAAGAAGTGGTAAGAACTGAAATATTAAAGCTTCTTGAAGCAGTTATAATCTATCCCATAGCTGATAGTAGATGGGTAAGTCCCGTTCACTGTGTCCCTAAGAAAGGAGGTATTACTGTTGTTCCTAATGATAAAAATGAACTTATTCCACAAAGAATTGTCACTGGCTATAGAATGGCAATTGATTTTAGAAAATTAAAAAAAGCAACTAGAAAAGATCATTACCATTTGCCTTTTATTGATCAAATGCTAGAAAGATTATCAAAGCACACACACTTTTGCTTTCTTGATGGATATTCTATTTTTTCTAAAATACCTGTTTCACAACCTGATGAAGAGAAAACCACCTTTACTTGCCATTTTTGGAACTTATGCTTATAGACATATGCCTTTTGGTTTATGCAATGCACCTGCTACCTTTCAAAGATGTATGACTATTCTATGACTTTTGTGAAAAGATTGTTGAGGTTTTTATGGATGACTTTTCTGTTTAAGGAATTTCTTTTGATGATTGCTTAAGCAACATTGGTCGAGTTTTGCAAAATGCGAGCAAACTAATCTTGTCTTGAATTGGGAGAAGTGACACTTTATGGTTAATGAAGGTATTGTTTTGGGACATAAAATTCCTGAACGAGGTATTGAGGTGGATAAAGCTAAAGTTGATGCAATTGAGAAAATGCCATGTCCTAAAGATGTTAAAGGTATTCGTAGTTTCCTTGGTCATGCTAGTTTCTATAGGAGGTTTATTAAAGACTTCTGTAAAATTCCTAGGCCTCTTACAAAGGATGTTCCATTTGTTTTTGATGATGATTGTCTAGAAGCCTTTGAAACACTTAAGAAAGCCTTAACTTCTACACCTATTGTACAACTGAGGGAGTCCTGGATTAGGGGGTGTCCGGATAGCTGGACTATACCTTCAGCCGGACTCCTGGACTATGAAGATACAAGATTGAAGACTTCGTCCCGTGTCCGGAAGGGACTTTCCTTGGCCTGGAAGGCAAGCTTGGCGATACGGATATGTAGATCTCCTACCATTGTAACTGACTCTGTGTAACCCTAACCCTCTCCGGTGTCTATATAAACCGGAGGGTTTTAGTCCGTCGGATGAACAATCATACCATAGGCTAGCTTATAGGGTTTAGCCTCCTTGATCTCGTGGTAGATCTACTCTTGTACTACCCATATCATCAATATTAATCGAGCAGGAGTAGGGTTTTACCTCCATCAAGAGGGCCCGAACCTAGGTAAAAACATCGTGTCCCTTGTCTCCTGTTACCATCTGCCTAGACGCATAGTTCGGGAACCCCTACCCGAGATCCGCCGGTTTTGACACCGACATTGGTGCTTTCATTGAGAGTTCCTCTGTGTCATCACTTTTAGGCCCGATGGCTCCTCCGATCATCAACAACGACGCTGTCCAGGGTGAGACCTTTCTCCCCGGACAGATCTTCATATTCGGCGACTTTGCACTGCGGGCCAATTCGTTTGGCCATCTGGAGCAGATCGAAAGCTACCCTCCTGGCCATCAGGTTAGATTTGGAAGTCTGAACTACACGGCTGACATCAGTGGGGACTTGATCTTCGACGGATTCGAGCCACAGTCGAGCGCTTCGCACTGTCGCGATGGGCAAGATTTAGCTCTGCCGCCGAGCAGTGCCCTGGAGGCTGCGCCCGCATCGGCTCCGACCCTTAATTCAGAGCCAACTGCCGATCGAGGATGGGTGCTTAGACACCGCCTCGGGGGCTGCAATCTCTACGGCGATCGAGCCGAACACCAGTTCTGTCCCCTGCGAAGACCATGACTCCAAGGCGCCGGACTCCTCTCCGGACTCCGAGCCCCCCGCACCCCTGCCGATCGAATCCGATTGGGCGCCGATTATGGAGTTCACCGCCGCGGACATCTTTCAGCACTCGCCCTTCGGCAATATTCTGAAATCACTAAAGACTCTCGCTTTATCAGGAGAGCCCTGGCCGGACTACGGTCAGCAAGGTTGGGATACGGACGATGAAGAAATTCAAAGCCCACCCACCACCCACTTTGTAGCCACTGTCGATGATTTAACCGACATGCTCGACTTCGACTCCGAAGACATCGATGGTATGGACGCCGACGCAGGAGACGATGAAGAACTAGCGCCTATAGGGCACTGGAAAGCCACCTCGTCTTATGACATTTACATGGTGGATACCCCAAAAGAAGGTGATGGCGATGGAACAGCGGAGGATGACACCTCCAAGAAACAGCCTAAGCGCCGACGTCAGCGGCGCCGCTCTAAATCCCGCCAAAGCAAAAACGGTGATTCCGGCACGGGAGATAATAACACTCCGGACAGTGCCGAAGAAAACCCCCTCCAGCAAAATTCAGCACAGGAGGATGGAGAAGCCAGCCCTCATGAGAGAGCGGCAGACCGAGAGGTCGAGGACGACAATTATATGCCTCCCTCCGAAGACAAAGCAAGCCTCGACGACGACGAATTCGTCGTGCCGGAGGATCCTGCCGAACAAGAGCGTTTCAAAAGCAGGCTTATGGCCACGGCAAGCAGCCTCAAGAAAAAACAGCAACAGCTTAGAGCTGATCAAGATTTGCTAGCCGACAGATGGACTGAAGTCCTTGCAGCCGAAGAGTATGAAGTCGAACGCCCCTCCAAGAACTACCCAAAGCGCAGGTTGCTACCCCGATTAGAGGAGGAAGCACCTAAACCTCGTGGCCGCGACAGAGAGGCCTCTCGGCCCTCCACTCAAGCCGCACCCCGGCGCCGGTCTAAAAATACCAAGGCACGGGAAAATGCGCCAGACCTGCGAGATATATTGGAGGACAAGGCAAGGCAAACAAGATCGGTCTACGGATCGCGTGGGCGCCCCACGGCATGTGCCGGTGATCGTCACTCTGGATATAGTAAATCCGGCCGGGCCGAACACAATAGATAAAGCTCGTTTGAGCTGCGTTGTGATATAGCCCAATACAGAGGCGCCGCACACCCACTATGATTCACAGACGAAGTAATGGATCATCAAATCCCTGAGGGTTTCAAACCCGTGAACATCGAATCATACGATGGCACAACAGATCCTGCGGTATGGATCGAGGATTATCTCCTTCATATCCACATGGCCCGCGGTGATGATTTACACGCCATCAAATACCTCCCACTCAAACTTAAAGGACCAGCTCGGCATTGGCTTAACAGCTTGCCAGCAGAGTCAATTGGTTGTTGGGAGGACCTGGAAGCTGCATTCCTCGACAATTTCCAGGGAACCTATGTGCGACCACCAGACGCCGATGACCTAAGCCACATAATTCAGCAGCCAGAGGAATCAGCCAAGCAATTCTGGACACGGTTCCTAACCAAGAAAAATCAAATCATCGACTGTCCGGACGCAGAGGCCCTAGCGGCCTTCAAGCATAATATCCGTGACGAATGGCTTGCCCGGCACCTTGGACAAGAAAAGCCGAAATCTATGGCAGCACTCACGACGCTAATGACCCGCTTTTGCGTGGGAGAAGACAGCTGGCTGGCTCGTAGCAATTACTTGACCAAGAACCCTGGTAATTCGGATACCAAGGACAACAGCGGCAGGTCGTGTCGCAACAAGCAAAAGCGCCACATTAACAACGACAACACTGAGGATACGACAGTTAATGCCGGATTCAGCGGCTATAAATCCAGTCAACGGAAAAAGCCATTCAAAAGAAATACTCCGGGCCCGTCTAGTTTGGACCGAATACTCGACCGCTCGTGCCAGATACATGGCACCCCCGAAAAGCCAGCCAATCACACCAACAGGGATTGCTGGGTGTTCAAGCAGGCAGGCAAGTTAAATGACGAAAGTAGAGACAAGGGGCTGCATAGCGATGACGAGGAGGAGCCCCGGCCGCCGAACAATAGTGGACAGAAGTGTTTTCCCCCACAAGTGCGGACGGTGAACATGATATAAGCAACCCACATCCCCAAGAGGGACCGGAAGCGTGCGCTACGGGACGTATACGCGATGGTGCCAGTCGCCCCAAAGTTCAACCCATGGTCCTCCTGCCCTATCACCTTTGATCGAAGGGACCACCCCACTAGCATCCGTCACGGTGGATTCGCCGCATTGGTTCTAGACCCAATTATTGACGGATTTCACCTCACTAGAGTCCTTATGGACGGCGGCAGCAGCCTGAACCTACTTTACCAGGATACAGTGCGGAAAATGGGCATCGATCCCTCGAGGATTAGATCCACTAAAACGACCTTTAAAGGCGTAATACCAGGTGTAGAGGCCAACTGTACAGGCTCAGTTACACTTGAAGTGGTCTTCGGATCTCCGGATAATTTCCGAAGCGAGGAGTTAATCTTTGACATAGTCACGTTCCGCAGTGGCTATCACGCACTGCTCGGGCGAACCGCATTTGCCAAGTTCAATGCAGTGCCGCACTACGCTTACCTTAAGCTCAAGATGCTAGGCCCTCGAGGAGTCATTACGGTCAATGGAAACACCGAACGCTCTCTCCGAACGGAGGAGCATACGGCGGCTCTCGCAGCGGAAGTACAAAGCAGCCTCTCAAGGCAATTCTCCAGTCCCGCCATTAAACGTCCGGACACCGTCAAGCGCTCCGGAGTAACCTACAACAAGACCACCTGGCACGTTCCGAGCAGGCGTAGCAACGCGACCCCAACCCCAGCCCTCGCGACATTGCGAAACCAGTGCTGCGTGTACACAACTACGCCCTAGAAATACCATGGTCACAGGGGGATGGGCACCATTACGGCACGCCCGAAACATGGCTTGAACCGCACTAGGGGCTGCCGATTTTTTTAAAAATTTTCTCTTACTTTCAGGACTCCATTCTTCGGAAGGCCTGTCCGGCAGTACAATTGCCGCACAAACGATGCAAGAACCAGGGAAGCAGAAAGTTACACCGCATAATGGAACTCCCAGGGGCTTAAGTACCCCACAATATGGTGTGAGAAGTCTGAACACTTTCACAAGTGCGGCACCCCGAACTTATAGCATTATATGCATCGGCTCCGAATCATGTCGTGGGTCAATAGATGGGTTTGCCCGGCTCCTATGTTTTGGTGCCTTACGTTCCGTTATATCGGCTAAGGTAGCACTAGGAGAACTACTGCGATTGTGCCCCAGTTGAGCTAGGCTAAGCACCTCAGTAGAGAAAGCTAAAACTGACTATCATGATGAAGCGAGAGCTGGTCGCTGTTCGAGAGGTTTTTCGAGTCCCTAAAGACTTATGCCGCTTAGAGCGAGGAGTCGGCTTTGTCCGGCCTAGGCGTGGATAGCACCCCGAACTCGGTCTTCCGAACATTAGGGGCTTCGCCGAAATTTAAAATTATAGAATTCTATGGCTAAGTGAGAGTGTTCAAGCATTATAGTCCGATTGCCTTGTTCGTTGTGCTGAGCGCCTCCCTCGAAGGACCCAACAATGGGAAAAAGAGCGCTCCGGTTTATCCCGAACACCCCAGCACTAGTGGCATGGGGGAAGAAGCCGACGACTCGCCATCTCTCAAATTTGATAAACGGCCGCACAGAAGGTAAAATTTTAAATTCAAAAAAAGCATTGCTTAGCGCATATGAACAAGTTTTCAGCGCACAGGACAAAACGAGCGAGTTTACTCAAAAATTACATCCCTGGAACATTCATCCGCCATAAGGCGGGCACCCTTCAGAACGCCCTCATAATACATCTCGGGCTTGTGATGCTCTTTCCTCGGCGGTGGCCCGTCCTTCACAAGCTTCTCAGCATCCAACTTGCCCGAGTGCACCTTAGCGCGGGCAAGGGCCCTACGAGCACCTTCGATGCAGACAGAGCGCTTGATGACTTCGAGCCTTGGACAGGCCTCAACCAGCCGCCGCACCAGCCCGAAGTAGCTCCCAGGCAGAGCCTCTCCAGGCCACAGCCGAACTATGAGGCCCTTCATGGCCTGTTCGACCACCTTATGGAGCTCGACCAGCTGCTTCAGCTGGTCGCTCAAGGGCACCGGGTGTCCGGCCTCAGCATACTGAGACCAGAACACCTTCTCCGTGGAGCTCCCCTCCTCATCTTGGTAGAAGGCGATGGCATCCGACATGCTACGGGGCAAATCTGCGAATGCTCCTAGAGAGCTCCGGATTCGGGTAAGTAACAAGTAAGTCACTTTTACGTGTTTACTTTGCATAAAGAATGCCTTACCCGCCGCTATGTTTTTCATCGCATCCACCTCCTGGAGGGCCTTCTGGGCTTCGGCCTTGGCAGACTTGGCATTTTCCATGGCCACCGCGAGCTCGGACTCTCGCGTCTTCGAGTCAAGCTCCAAACTCTCATGTTTTTCCATGAGAGCCTGGAGCTCTTGCCGCACCTCGCCAACCTGCGCCTCATACTTCTCCCGCTCGGTGCGCTCCGTGGCCGCCCTCTTCTCGGCCTCGGACAACGCTTGCTTAAGGGCGCCACCTCAGTCGTGGCCCCTACAATAGCCACGTTAATCCTGTCATTTTTTGCAATTCCACCTCTTATATATATTTGAATAAGGTATCTCTTACCTTTCTTCTCCTCGAGCTGCCGCTTGGCAAGGCTGAGCTCTTGCTCGGACCGCTCGAGGTCCTGCTTCAGCGTGCCCACCTCCGCAGTCAGTGCGGCGGACGTTAGCAGCGAAGCCTGCATACGCATATTGACTCCTACTCGGCTTTTCTTTCCGAACGCCAAACAGAGCATCAGGGGCTACTGTCTATGCGGTAATATTTTTATATATCTTTTACATACCTCAAAGCCTGTTAGAAGGCTGGCACAGGCTTCGGTCAGTCCGCTCTTGGCGGACAGAACGTTCTGGATCACCGTACTCATCACAGTACGGTGCTCCTCGTCGATGGAGGCGCCGTTAAGCACCTCTTGCAGATTGTCCGGTGCCTCTGGCTGGACGGGTGCCACCGGCTCAGTAGGCTTGCTCCTCTTGGAAGGAGGTCGCCTGCCGGACTCTAGAACCTTTGAGGGTTCCGGAGTCGTGTCCGGCCTAGGGCCGGACTTGGGGCCCTCCGGGGTTCTGTCCCCTCGGCGCCTGGAGTCCAGGAGTTCGCCTTGCGGCGCCTCCAGGACCACCTCTTCCTGTCTTGGAACCTCCTGGGACAACACTTCGGCGTCGTCCGTAGGGCGGGGGGAGGTAGCGGTCGGAAGTGAATTCACATCCGACGAGTCCAGGGAACCGCTCGACGACATGTCGAGCCCGGCCTTGGGCGGACTGCATGGTCATGTTTGACATAAGGAAAAGTCGTGTGATGAAGGAATACTATGAATCACTCTAGTGTCTGAATACTTACGATTTCGCCAGGGGCTTGGCCCTGTGCGGCCACTCCTCTTCGCCGTCGTCGGCGTTGGTGGAGTAGTCCGGAGGAAGGGTCTTCCCCCTCTTGGACCCTTCGGCCTCCCCCGTTGGGGCGGCCTTCCTTTTCTTTCCTCCCCCCGCGGGAGGGGGAGAGACTTCTTCTTCCTCCTCCTCGTCTTCACGGGAGGAGTGCGTCTCGGAGTGGTCGGATGATTAATCCGACACGTCCAGGCGCCGGGCACTCTTTGGAGTCTCCGTGGCCTTCGTCTTGGCCTTCTTCTCCGACACCACATAGGGTGCCGGAACCAGCAGCTTCGCCAAGCGAGCATCGGCTGGGTCTTTAGGCAAAGGAGCCGGGCAGTTGATCTGTCCGGACTTCGCCTGCCAATCCTGTCAAAGGTAAGGGAGCTTAGATCCTGCATAGAGTCAAACTATGAAAAACTAATACCCTGTAAAAGGTAAAAACAGCTTACCGCACTAGCATGACGCTGCGTGCTGAATCCGCGATCCTCGGTAGCGGATGCGGGAGCCTCGGCGCCCTTGAAAAGCACCTTCTAGGCATCTTCGTACGTCGTGTCGAAGAGCCTGGTCAAAGTCCGGTGCTGTGACGGGTCAAACTCCCACAAGTTGAAAGCCCGTTGTTGACACGGGAGTATCCGGCGGATGAGCATAACCTGGACTACATTGACAAGCTTGAGCTGCTTGTTCACCAGGGTTTGGATGCATGTTTGTAGTCCAGTCACCTCTCCTTTGTTGCCCCACAACAGGACCGTCTCTTTCCAGGACGTGAGCCGCGTAGGGGGTCCGGATCGGAACTCGGGGGCTGCGACCCATTCAGGGTCGCGCGGCTCGGTGATGTAAAACCACCCCGATTGCCACCCCTTTAGGGTCTCCACGAAGGAGCCCTCGAGCCATAGGACATTGGGCATCTTGCCCGCCATGGCGCCTCCGCACTCCGCCTGGTTGCCGCACACCACCTTTGGCTTGACATTGAAAGTCTTGAGCCATAGGCCGAAATGGGGGCGGATGCAGAGGAAGGCCTCGCACACGATGATAAACGCCGAGATGTTGAGGATGAAGTTCGGGGTCAGATTATGGAAATCCAGGCCATAGTAGAACATGAGCCCCTGGACTAATGGGTGGAGAGGAAAGCCCAGTCCGCGGAGGAAGTGGGGAAGGAACACTACCCTCTCATGGGGCCTTGGGGTGGGGAGGAGCTGCCCCTCTTCGGGAAGCCGGTGCGCGATGTCGTTGGACAAGTATCCGGCCTTCCTCAATTTTTTGATGTGTCCCTTCGTGACGGAGGAGACCATCCACTTGCCTCCCGCTCTGGACATGGCTGGAGAAGGTTGAGGTGGGGAGTGCGGACTTGGGCGCTGGAGCTCGAGTGCGCGGAAAATGGATAGGCAAAGAAGGAAGAATGCGTAGGTGAAAAGGTGGATCCTTATCCCCTTATATGGGCGGACGCAACTGCGTGTCCCCACCGGCCTGATAAAACTCGCTTATCTCCCAAGCGCCGTAGTCAATGGCGTGGTTGGGTTACCCACGCCCGTATTGATGAGAATCCCGGAATAAGGGGACACGATCTCTGCTTTGACAAGATGTGCCAAGGAAACCGCCTCGCGAAACACGCTGAGGTGGGACAGTAAAAACGGTTCGAATAAATGCTTGGCCGTGGTGTGATGTCACGCTACGGAATACGTCAGCAGATTAGATTTGTGTAAATATTATTCTCTCTATGGCAATATGTGGAAACTTATTTTGCAGAGCCGGACACTATCCTTTGTGTTCCAAATCTTCTACGAAGTACTTGGAGGAGGAACCCGCCTTGCAATGTCGAAGACAATCTGCGCGCCGGACTCGTCGTCATTGAAGCCTGGTTCAGGGGCTACTGAGGGAGTCCTGGATTAGGGGGTGTCCGGATAGCCGGACTATACCTTCAGCCGGACTCCTGCACTATGAAGATACAAGATTGATGACTTCGTCCCGTGTCCGGAAGGGACTTTCCTTGGCATGGAAGGCAAGCTTGGCGATAAGGATATGTAGATCTCCTACCATTGTAACCGACTCTGTGTAACCCTAACCCTCTCCGGTGTCTATATAAAACGGAGGGTTTTAGTCCGTAGGACGAACAATCATACCAGAGGCTAGCTTCTAGGGTTTACCCTCCTTGATCTCGTGGTAGATCTACTCTTGTACTACCCATATCATCAATATTAATCAAGCAGGAGTAGGGTTTTACCTCCATCGAGAGGGCCCGAACCTAGGTAAAAACATCGTGTCCCTTGTCTCCTGTTACCATCCGCCTAGACGCACAGTTCGGGACCCCCTACCTGAGATCCGCCGGTTTTGACACCGACAACAACCACCTGATTGGAACTTGCCTTTTGAAATTATGTGTGATGCTAGTGATTATGCTGTTGGTGCTGTTCTAGGACAAAGAGTTGATAAAAAACTAAATGTTATCCATTATGCTAGTAAAACTCTAGACAGTGCTCAACGAAACTATGCTACTACTGAAAAAGAATTTTTAGCAGTTGTATTTGCTTGTGATAAATTCAGATCTTAGATTGATGATTCTAATGTGACTGTCCACATAGATCATGCTGCTATAAAATATCTTATGGAGAAGAAAGATGCTAAACCTAGACTCATTAGGTGGGTTCTCTTGTTACAAGAATTTGATTTACATATCACTAATAGGAAAGGAGCTGAGAACCCTATAGCTGATAACTTGTCTAGGTTAGAAAATATTCTTGATGACCCACAACCTACTAATGATAGATTTCCTGATGAGCAACTAGCTGTAGTAAATGTCTCTCATACACTCCTTGGTATGCTGACTATGCGAATTGTTGCAAAATATATACCACCTAGCTTCACATACCAACAAAAGAAAAAATTCTTCTATGATTTAAGACATTACTTTTGGGATGACCCACATCTATACAAAGAAGGAGTAGATGGTGTTATTAGATGTTGTGTACCTGAGCATGAACAGGAACAAATCCTAAGGAAATGTAACTCTGAAGCTTATGGAGGACATCATGCGGGAGATAGAATTACTCACAAGGTATTGCAATCTGGTTTTTATTGGCCTACTGTCATCAAGGATTCCCGTAAGTTTGTTTTATCTTGTGATGAATGTCAAAGAATTGGTAATATTGGTAAGCATCAGGAAATGCCTATGAATTATTTACTTGCTATTGAACCATTTGATGTTTGGGGTTTTGATTACATGGGACCTTTTCCTTCTTCTAACGGATATACTCCTATTTTGGTTGCTGTTGATTATGTTACTAAGTGGGTAGAAGCTATTCCAACTAGTAGTGCTGATCACAACACCTCTATTAAAATGCTTAAGGAAGTTATTTTCCCAAGGTTTGGAGTCCCTAGATGTTTAATGACTGATGGTTGTTCACACTTTATTCATGGTGCTTTCTGTAAAATACTTGCTAAGTATGATGTCAACCATAGAATTGCATCACCTTATCATCCTTAGTCTAGTGGTCAAGTTGACCTTAGCAATAGAGAAATACAATTAATTTTACAAAAAACTGTCAGTAGGTCCCGAAAGAATTGGTCTAAGAAATTAGATGATGCACTTTTGGCTTACATAATAGTTTATAAAAATCCTATGGGCATGCCTCCTTATAAAATGGTTTATGGAAAAGCTTGTCATTTACCTCTTGAGTTAGAACATAAAGCATATTGGGTAATTAAAGAACTCAATATGATTTCAAACTTGTTGGTGAAAAGAGGTTATTTGATATTAGCTTATTAGATGAATGAAGAACCCAAGCTTATGAAAATGCCAAATTATTTAAAGAAAAAGTTAAAATGTGGCATGACAAAAGAATCCAAAAGTGGGAATTTAAAGTTGGATAATATGTTCTTTGCAGGAAAACTTCTCACCAAATGGAAAGGACCTTATGTTCTCGAAGAATTTTATCGTTCTGGAGCTATCAAAATAAATAATGCTTTTTGGAATAATTCTAATGCCTTTTCTCTCGTAATATGCAAGGTTCACACAAAGAGGGAGAATACCGGCAGCTGGAATTCTAGGCCTGGAAAAGCTACGTCAGAGTTACCTATTCTGCACATCTCCAAATGAGCTAGAAATTTACGGAGAATTATTTTGGAATATATGAATATTGGAGCAAATAACCACCAGATGGGGCCCACCAGGTGGGCACAACCCACCTAGGCACGCCAGGGAGCCCAGGAGCGCCTTGGTGGGTTGTGCCCTCCTCGTCCCACCTCTGGTGCCCCTCTTCTAGTATATAAGTCATTTTGACCTAGAAAAAATAAGGAGAGGACTTTCAGGACGAAGCACCGTCGTCTCGAGGTGGAACTTGAATTCTCCATCTTCGAGGTTGCTAGCTTGACTCTTGCCAGAATATAAGAAAGCCCTATCCGCAAAATGAAAAAACATATGAAAGCCCTCCAGTATCCATCCTTTCCCTACTATCTGTCTGTAATCAGAAATATTTAATTATTGACAACTGCAGAGATGGGGTAGGGGTCAAGTCAACAGATCTTGGCGGTGCTTGTCAATCATCTATGCGGCAGGGGAGGCATACCGTGCGGCAAGTAGGGGGCACACTATCGAGGAGGCTGGGCACCATCGTTGGCGGGGCTGTGGGATGGACGTCGACGAGAAGCTCGTCGGTGCTCCCCGCATGGCCGACGAGTAGCTCGCAGATGGGTTTCGCGGGAGATGGGGCGGATCCTGCCGATATTGTCCAGATTTGGAGACCCCGAATCGAGGACGGGCACCGAAGAGTGGAGGGACGACGGCGGCAGAAGAAATCAGGTTCTCGTGCGGGGGACGAGGGGAGCAATTTCAGGGACGGGCGAGTGAGGGCTGCGTACGAACCGTTTTTTTCACTTACGCTTGAGCTTTGGTGGACCGCGGGTTGATTATTACAAACTTCAGGGTCTTTTTTTGAAAAAATGCATGACGGTGAACCCGACAGACTCAATCCATGCTTTATTATTAGGGAAAGATTTGGTCTTCAGTAATTGATTAAAGATTGGTCATGATTTATTCCTTTCCATACAAATGGTTACCAAATACTACCGAAAATCGGTTTAAATAGATCATGTGTAGAATCCGATTTAAATGTGTTGGTGGGATAAAAATGATGGGAAAGAATTAACTGGAGTGAGACGATACTACCAACTCAGACATTAGGAGTAGAGATTCCCGTGGTTCATGTTCATACGAATTATAGCTAAATGCTATGATGAACAAGGATCCAAATGTGAGTGAATAGATGAAACTAAACCTGGTCATGGACTACCCAGCCGAGAGGACCGAAGCCCGGAATTTGGGATAGGCTTGGGCTTCAATTTCTCGCCCGAAGCCCGGCATGAAATCCCAAAATGGCAACAAATCTATCTTTCATTCAAAATATAGGTATATTATATGATCTTAATATCCCAAATATAATTAGTTTAATTGAAAAGACACTGTTCATGTGCTTCGGGCCGGTCCAACCGGGCTCAGGCTTGGAATGTTGACTCCGGGCTTTGTCAAGCCCGACTGGAACCCGACCCGGCCCGAAGGATGATCTGGTTTACATCAAATTCATATTGGTTGAAAGCGCCGGGGGGGGGGGGGTTCCCTTCTTTGGCAGATTCAATTGTATAGTTGAATGCCAAAGAATTAGAGGTAGATGCGCTATCTTAGAAAAAAATGGATAATCATCATCTATATTACGGGATCAAATTGTAAAACATAGCATGAATAGATGAACAGATGTGAATTATTTTAACCAATCACTACAAGAAACTTCTACAAAACTTGAAACCAATGTTAGTAGATCAAAGAAAAAAAGATGGGTTAGATTCTCAAGAACATGCCATGTGTTTTGGTCGTCCATGCCGGTACACACATTGAAATATTCCAGTTCTTACAAAGCTTGGCGTAAAAAACATTCACTCTTGAGCACAATACAGAAATAAAAAATTAAATGAGCAATAAGATATTGCTATATTTACTCATTCTAGCCGTTTTTTCAAGAAACACAGACTAGTATATTTTCTGGGCGAAAATTTGCAGGCACGTGGTAAGCTACCATGTTTGCATGACATAATATGTGTATGATTATTTATAACTTTAAAAATAAATATAGTTTTCGGTTCACCTGGGAAAAAGGTCTTTTGGTTTTCTAATCTAAAAGATGCAATTGAACCCAGAAGTATATGTATGCGACTATTCTATGTGAAATAAATTCCTATTTGATGCTCCAACACTATTAGGGAAAAGCTTATACACAGAGTCTTATCAGTATCGCTTGTTGAAATGAGGCCCTACTGATACTTAGAAGTAAAGCGTTCTAAGGAACGCGCTACAAGTAGTTTCTTAGCAGTAGCGCGTTCTGCCTAGCCGCGCTGCCGTTATGGCCATCCCGGGCCGAGCTGCCCGTCCCCACTTAGTAGTAGCGCAGGTCCAGGACCAGCGCTACAAATAATGACATTAGTAGTAGTGTCGGGCCGCTAGGTGCGCTTCTGCTAAGCCCACCTTATCATCGTCCTCCTCGGCCTGCCCTGACCTCCCACTCTCCATCTCCACTCTCTTCGACCCTCGTCGGCCTGTCCGCGCACTGGTCCTGCGCACTCCCCACGCGCGGCTGCCCTTCGTCGGCGCCGGCCCTCCCCAACGCGCAGCCGCCCTCCCACTTGCCTGCCATCTCCACCCCCTTCTCAGCCCCAGGCTTCCTAGCTAGGTATCTCCAACTCCTCTCAATTCACCCAAAAGCTAGGTATCTCTGGATATGTTGGATAAATTAGCAAATGCAATATGTTCAATTTTTTTTACTAATTTTGTTCATATATATGAACCCTAGGCATTCATATATATGAGCCAATTTCACCATTAGAGCATTAAATAGGTTTTTGAGTACAATAGAATGTAGATATATGTAACCCAAGGTGTTCATATATATGAACCCACTACTAGTAGAAAGCTTATAGATAAATGGGTGGATGAAATTAGATTTCTTTTGTAATGCTTGGATAGATAGATGGATAAAACTAGGTTTTTTTAGTAATGCTTTGGATAGATAGATGGATGGATAACTGTTATGGTTAGTAATACATTTTTTTAGTAAAAAAACTAGTTTTATAATTTTTTAGTAAATGTAGGTCTTTTGAATCAGTATAATAATTTTTAGTTGATAGCTTATAGGGTTTCACCAACTCCTTAAATGAGGATAATAATGTTTTTTTTATATCTTATTTTTTGCAGAAATCAAGGAACCCTGCAGCATCCCCGCCGTCGTCCTCGTCACCGACCCCCTTCGACCTCGAGGTGAGACCGGCCAAATCCCCATGTCCCATGTCGATGATGATGTAGATGTGTTGATAGATGTAGTACATTAGTAGATGAGTAGATGTGACAATTTCCATGGAATAGAATTTTTTTTTAATGTAGGTCTTTCAAATATGACAGAGATTTAGACATGTGATATGTAGTGCTGTGTACTACTATAGTGCTTGCCCAAGTGGCCTATGTTTGCAGGGAACACCTTCGAGTGGCCTATGCTTTGCCGGAGTGTTGATTAATTTCCATTTCGGAAAACTTCAGGCGCTCGATATGTCCTTTTTTAGCAAAGGTCATGCTGGATTTTTCCGTGAATTTTGGCATGGCTTGTCAATATAGGAAATATCGAGTGCATTGGATTTCCCGGAAACAGTGAAGGAGTGGTCGTGGGGGTAGCTTCTCCTTCGTTTCCGTGTGCTAGACAATATGGTGTAATGCACTCGGGAACGAAGGGAGGAGCTACCATCACTGACGGTCGAATATATACACCAGGTGAGTTGAGTGTTTTAAACAAAATACTCTACAGACCGATAGTCAACCCATGATGATCTGATTTAGTTTTTTTAGTATATATATTTAATTATAGAAGTTTAATTTTTGAATTATGAACATAGGAAATGTATGATGATGACGATAGCTCCCGGAGTGCGACTGGTGCAGCGACAACCGGGGTCTGTGCGACAGGCCTTACCTGGTAGACGGTCGACGCTTCAGTATTAAGCTCGACGAGACCTTCGCTGTTGAAACGGTACGCAACGACAAGTCTTTTTTCATAATTAAGCATGACTTTTGCTTCTTCAGCGAGTAATTTCCATCTTTTATAATTCGACTAGCTTATCCCATGCCATGCGAGACGCTATGTCTTGGAGCATCTGAATTTTGAAGATCATGAAAATATGGAGATAAAGGAAGTACATCTCAGGACCCATCATGGCTATGCTTTCGCTGTCAAGCTATACAATTTGGAGAGGGTATCCCATTTTGGTTGCTCGAATTGGGAAGCACTGTGCAAGACATATGATTTTCAGGAGGGTGTGCATGTCACCTTCGATCTTGGTGATCCTAAAGATGACATGGACGAAGATAATGTCAACGAAGATAATGTCGATGAACATAATATTGATGAAGCTAATATCGATATTTGGGTCCTTGTTGATACACTTCTACTTCTACCTTTATGTGAGTTTCTCAAACATATTTATTATGTATTTTATATTGTTTTTTTCAAAATAGTCGAGAGCTTATTTCCATTTACAGCTTATTTTCATTCTGCAAAAAATGTATAGAAGATGGTAGAAAGAACCGACTGCACTGATGGCGCTGAATTAACTTATCAGAAGAAAGATCATCTTATCTTATTTATTATTGATGTTGAGAATTACAATATCAATTATGAAACTCCTGCACATTATGGTCAATATGTGCCATTACTGCACATGTTGAACTATGGTAACATCCATGGAGATGGCATGGTAAGATTTTTTACTATTAAGACATCCGTGCATCTTTTGCATAAATTCTTCTAAAGCTAAACTACATTGCTAACTACGACATCATTAGTATGTTTTTCAATAAAAACTCCTGAAGGATTGTGTGCCTAATCTGATGTTTTCGAAAGGTCACCTCAATATTATTAGCTTACGGCCAGGTCATCCTAGGCTTCACCGCTGTTCATACCGGATTTCTAAAACCGATGAAGACATGACAATCAAAGAATGGAAAAATGTATGGATAATCATAGGGAGCTACTTGGTAGCAACATTATGCGAAACGAAAAGAATTGGAGACATGATAATCGTTAGGGCCTATCTTGTTTTATGCTATTTAACTTAGACAGGGTAGTAGGTCCTAGCTAATACTCATGATCATGTGCTAAGAAAAACTAAGTAGGGTTGGTTAGAGGACTATGATGATGAGTATGACTTGTTATTATGATAACGATGATGAGTTATTAGATGACTATGACTTTTTATTATGATAACGAGTAGAAGTTGTCAGATGACTATGGTGATGATGAGTATGACTTGTTATTATGATAACGATTATGAGGTATTATTAATGATTATGATGCTTAGTTGTTATATCATTACAAGCATGATCAGTTATTATATATATCAATGTGTGAAATAAACATGGATTAGATTCAAGTGGAAGCAACACATGTTGCAGATCGAAAGTACTACTAATCCAAACACGATCGTACTAATCCAAACTAAAGTCATCAAGTTTGGATTAGTAGTATTTGGATATGCACCATGTTTACTCCATTGTATCTAATCCATGTCTTTTTCACCCACTGAAATAATAACTCATCATGATCATAAAATCATATGATGAGACTACTATAAACCAGTACAAATACAGCGACAATATGCAGTAGAAAAAAGGGAAACTTTACCAGTAGCGCTGGTAGCCCACAAGGCGCTACTGCTAGGGAGGTGTAGTAGTAGCGCTGGGTGGGCAAACACGCTGGTGCTAGAAGGAGTAGTAGTAGCGCCTAGACGGAAAACACGCTACTGCTATGCAGTATAGTAGTAGCGATCCCAAACCCGCGCCATTGCTGAACATTAGCTGTAGCGCCGTATCAGTAGCCCCCCCTCGCCACTACGCCTACAACACGCGCTACCGCTAGACTTTTCCCTAGTAGTGTAACTGGGACAAGCTATGCGCTTATAAAATAGACTAGATTTATGTTATTTTATTTGTGCGGGCATATCCAATGTGGTGCTGTTAGAGCATTATAAGTCCAGTAGAACCCTAGCTTCTTCTTTTATTATGAACATATATCATTGCATGACTAACTAACTACAATGGTGTGATGATGACCTGGTTGAGTCTTCTAAAGGAAGACCTAAAATGGACTTCGACAGCATGTGACCGAAGCTGCTGCACTAGCCTGCTCGTATGTTACAAATGTGTCGGAAGCTGCTGCACTAGCCTGCTCGTACGTTAATAAACACATGGCTTCCTTGACTGCCACTCTGATAATCTTCCAAGATTGAAGGTATGTACCCATTAATCAATAATTATGAATAATATACACTACTAGGGAAATCGTTATAGACAGATGTATAGCAGTAGCGCTGGTCAGGACTAAGCGCTACTGCTACTTAGAAGTAGCGCGTGTTAACAAAGCGCGCTACAGCTATGGTAGTAGCAGTAGCGCGTCTGCAGTAAAAATCGCTACTACTATAATTCCCACACTGTTGTCGGTAGGCTAGGAACAGTGGTAACGAGCCTGAGGAAAACATGCTATTGCTAAGTGCCTTGTAGCAGCGCGTTTCCGTTGTAGAGCGCTACTGTTAAGAAAAAGAAAATATGTAGAAAAATAAATAGAAAAGTAAATGAAAATTAAAGAAATAGAAAAAGGAGAAATGAAAAAAGAAAAACAAAACAAAAAGAAAAATTGTGGAGAAAGGCATAGCAGTAGCGCTTGTTCTCACAAAGCGCTATAGCTATATTAGCAGTAGCGCTTTTTGGTACCCTGCGCTATAGCTAAGTTCCTTAGATAAAAGGAAAAGAAAATGGAAAATAAATAGCTACTTCCTGTAGCAGTAGCGCGTTTTGGCGGAAACCGCTATAGCTAACTTAGCTATAGCGCGTTTTTCCTACGAGCGCAACTGCTAGTTTGACTTAACCATGCGTGGGCTCAAAATTTTGCTAAGTCCTTTGCCCCTCTCCCCCTTATTCCCCCAACTCCTCTGTCGCCGCCGTCGATCGCGCATGCCCTCGACCTCACCGCCGCCACCCGAGGCCGCCCTCAACCTCACCGCCGCCGCCCGATGCCGCCCTCGACCTCACCGTCGCCGCTCTCGACCTCACCGCCGCCACCCTCGACCACACCGCCGCAGCCCGAGCCCGCCCAGGATCGTCGCCGCCAGAGCCCGAGCCCGCCCTCGCCGCCGACCGTAAGGCTCTCCCTCTCCTCTCCCCTGCCCTCCCCCCCCTCTCTCTCTCTCTGGTAGGGCAATTCATATGTTGCTGCTTGATGGTGTTCATATGAACCATAGGTGTTCATATGAACCCTAGATTTGTTTAGGGCGGTAGGCATTTTTTAGCATTTAGGAAAAAATATTAGCAATTTTTTTGGGAAATTAGCTAGGGAAATTTTTGATGAAAATGCCTAAACAGTAATTCCATTTAGCTTTAAATTAACAGAGGGTATATAAATTATAGTAGCATTTAGCTTTAAATTAATAGAGGCTATAAACAAAAAACTGTAGCATTTAGCTATAAAAATATTATTTGGACTATGGACCTGAGTCTGGTCTATTTGGACTATGGACCTGAATATTTTTGAAGAAATTGGGTGTAGGTACTAAGGTCTTGCTGTGGAAATTTTTGTGAGGTCAGAAGGGTTAGAGAAAATGGGGTTCCTTCGCAATTTCTAATAAGGTCAACTATTGTTGGAATATTTGCTCTAAAACAATTTGGATGAAAAGAAAATAATGTGTGTGTGTGAGAGGAATAGTTAGAACAGAATTTGGGTTCTGTCCTAGGCAGAGAAGTGTTTAGTGAGGTCATTTTGTAAAGGTTTTGGGTTTTTGAAAAGACCACTATTTTTCGAGGAAAATAATTTAGGCAAGTTTTATTTTAAAAATGATCCCTTCCTAGACTTTTATCTTTAGACAAAAAACAAAAGTATTTAGCTATAAATAAAAAATAGTAGCTATGGCATTTAGCTATAAACATAAAACAGAATTGTTTTTCTTTTCAAAAACTTGGTTAAAGTAATTGTTGCTATGTAAACGAAAAACAATATTGATGTTATATGATATATGTCATTGATGTTCATTTGCATATTCCATTATTGTTGATTATATCTTTTCACCGAAGTGGTCATGTTATATGCAAATTACTCAATAGTGTTTGCTCATGTTATATGTAACATTGAAGTGGTTCAATTGTGCCCAAGTGGCCTTTTGTTGTTTCTAGGGAATGAAGCCGAGTGGCTTATGTTATGCTGGAATGTTGATTCATTTCTGTTCCGGCAAATTTCAGGTGCTCAATTTGTCCACTTTTTAGCAAAGGTCATGTCGAAATTTTCCATGAATTTCGGCATGACGTGTGCTACAAACTAGGACATATCGTGTGCCCGTGATTTGCCGCACCGGGAAGGAATCAATGTTCCTGCAAAACATAGACCTTTTTTATGTCATTATTCATTTTAGGTCTAGAAGTAATTGACTAGATTTAATCGTAGGAAACATGGCTAGCAAAGATGAAGAAGGACAGGGTTCTGGTGATTGCAACGTCTACCTGGCGGCAGACGATTATTTGAACCTTCTCGACGAGCAACAGTTGTTGCTGCTAGGCCCACCTGTCACATCCGAGACCGACATCGAGACCGGCGCTGGGACTGGCGTTGAGACCCCGACCGGCACCAAGACTGGCGAAGTCGGTATAGAACCAAAACCGAAGAGGAGACGTCGACGCCCAAACCAGCTCATCACTACTAGAGTGGTGGTCACGAAGGTGGACGACGGCAGTTTTGAGCCGAAAGAGCCTGAGGAAGCGCGAGCGTGCTACGACAATCAAATAGGCTGCATCGTACGGACGACCGCCACCATCAACGATGAGAAACTAAAGAAGATAGAAAATATGAAGCACTCCCTCCTAATGGAGCTGCACCAGGTATTCTTGTTCCTGGGCCAGGAGGAAAATAAATATACTAATCCAGATAAAGACCCGACAATGAAGAAGATAAACAAATACGCCATGAGCAAGTTTAGCGACGCGTTGGCCGCCTGGGAAGTAAGGGTGAAAGCAACGATCATCGACAAAAAGGAACCCTACTCCGAGATTGTAAAGGATAATCCGACAATTACGGAAGAGCAGTTTGAAATATTCAAGGTGGCTTGCGATGCTGAAGCTATCAAAGAAAAGTCGAAGTACATGAAGGGGCTTCAAGAGAGGAACATGGGGTGCCACCACCTTGGAAGCCGTGGTTACGCGGGGAAGAGGTCCATATGGGCCAAGGAGGATGCGGAACGCGAAAGTCTGGGCATCCCAGAGCCCTTGGCGGAGTTCACCGTCCCGCAGGAGCGTGACGTCCTCAGGGCCCGGTACCGTTGGGACCCAGTGAAGAATGTTTTTGAGACAGACGCGGTCACGAGGAGTTCATGAGACTGCTGGTAATTTTAGATTCTAATCAATTCGACTGCACGTTTAGTCATATTTGTAAACGATCCTTATTCCTTTTGCAGAGAGAGCAACACAGGATCACAGCCGAAAGCGACCCGCCGTCTGAGGCGTTGGCGAGGCCCAAGTGGGACACCCCATTCAACAGGGCATTGAACATATTGAAAGGACTCCTGGTGGACACTCGGCCGTCGTATAGACGTGTGCACGGCGTCAGAGACGGCGCCACGTGGAAGAAGTACTACCGTGAGACCACGGAGGAGAGAAAGGAAAGTCGGAGGTTAACTGAAGAAAACATCGACAAGAAGGTCGCGATTGCGGTTGATATGAAATCAACCGAGACAGTCAAAGCAGTGGTAGCTGCCGCAAAATAGGAGATTGCAGCTTCGTATGGTGTCTTGGTTCCGGCTATTGTCAGTTGGAGTAGGCAAAATCCTGATAAAGATGTAGCAGACTTTCCCCTTGCCAACTTCTTCGGGAGTAGCTCGACTAGCGTTGCACCAGCACCTGCTCTCGCACCTGCTCTCGCACCTCTCGCACCTGCACCAGCACCTGCTCCTGCACCGACTCCCACACCAGCTCCTGCACCGGCTGCCGCACCTGCTCATAACAGCCCGTCCTCCGTATCGGACGTGCTCGGCGGTGCTTCGTCTTTGGCTGAGCTCAACACCCTCACGGTACCTGTCACACCGACCCTCTTCAAGAAATGTATAATTTCCCGTTTCCGTTGCCTTCTGGATGTCTCACGTCGCAGACATGCCTTTGCAGGCAGACGTAACCCCGTGCACCATATTGTACACCACCAGCGGCCAGAAGGTGGATGTGGGGAAGGCGACGATAGTGAAGCCGAAGGAACAATTGTTCCACAGCCGGCCGATCCCCCCTGACGTTTTCAAGGTTCCCGTGGCCAGTGTCAAACCAGGCCACGAGAATTCGGCTCCTCCGATACTATTAGGGGGAGATGACGACGAGACCCCGCGGTGGCTTGGCGATTGCAATAGTTGGGTCCTGTTGTGGCCAAAGAGTCTGCTTCGTCTGGAGGCGGTCGGGAGCACACCCACGACCACGCAGCCTCAGCAAGGTATGAACATCAACACCCCACCTACCCAATTAGCGTCGCCTATCGTGTGGGGTGATAGCGAACGGGGTGAGGAAGAGGCTCAATTAGTCACTGATGATGCCATCGCCGTCGAAGAAGCAATGCATGATATTGATGCCATCGATGAGGATGAGGATGACGATGATACTCTACAGTATCTCAATACTGCTTCCTATGAAGACGGAGGATTGATGGCTCAGCAGTATGAATACTCAAGGATTGAGCGTCATGAGTCAGTGCCTAAATTGCCGGCGGCTGAACGTATTATAGACGACCTTCAAGTAGCAAAGAAGCATAGGAAGAGAGCGAGGAAAGGCAACAAAGCTGCTTCTATGATCCAGCCGCCTCAGCAGCCTCGGGTTCAAGACCGAATAGCTATCCCCGGTGCGGTAAAATGTCATATCCCCGGTCATCCGATCCTACCTAAGGCAGCGGTAGAGGCCATATACGGCGATCTAAGGAGACTTCATGACGATGTGCTGCAGAGAGAGAAAAGCCTAATCGCCTTGGAAAATCCAGGATACCCACTCTACGTGGTTAACGTGCCGCGGCAAAGGTTGTACGTCGCCACATTCCCCGCAGAGAAGTTCTTCCTTCGATTCGATTACATCTTCGACATGTTTCACTTGAAAAGGTTGGATTTTACGTTTTCCCGCCTTTTTGCCTTGTACATGAACTACATCATCGGGATTGAGCAGATACCATATATCTGTGTCGCTGACCAGTACATCATGCACGAGGGCTTCTTTGCAGTCTTCCCAGAGCACCGTGAATACGTGAGGGACTACATCGCCGTTTTCATGGTCGCCAATAGGACAAGGAGACGTTTCTCGTGCCTTATCATCCCATGTAAGTCATCCGCGCGGATATCCTTCCTTCGATTTCAATCATTCGTTTGCATGCGTGGAGGATAATTTGAGGTGTACTTACATTGCGCAGCGACGGGCGCGCCATCCTCATCATCCTTTACCCCTAATTCTCCCACGCTCTTTACTTGGACTCATCGAAGAACATGAACAAAAATTTATTACACCCACATCAAGTCTGTTCACAACAGTGCTATGTTTATCTACGATGCACCGGGTGGAGAGATCAGGACCAGGAAGATAAGGAACTGCAGGCCCGCCTTCGGCCATAAGACCTACTTCTGCTGCATCCAGCAACCAAGTGGTACTCTTAGTGATGGATTCTATGTCCTCCACCACATGCTGGAGTACAGACGGCATCAACAGAACCTTCACATGTCACCTACATCCGCGATGCCCATATTCTGCAATGGGCAAAGAACCTAGGAGATATCCCGGATCATCGACTTCAAGCTGAGTTCTATCACATCCATCGTTAACTTGCCCAAATCATCATGACGGAGGTCCTCGAAAAAACAGGGATGTTCTACGAAGAAGGGAAAATGTCGCGGGAAGACATCCAAACACGCATAGCCGCTCATCGTCTCGATCTGAAGCCTTTCACTAAGCTCGGGGACTATCTCCCTGACATGGATGGATGGCACGACATGTTGGAGTGATTGACGATATATAACAATGTGTCCGTTTAGTCCATACTTTCTGTATGACGAAACTTTGAGTTATGCACGACGAAACTTTATTTGTGATGTAATTATACCGTCCTCCTCAACTAGCGAAGATCACTCTAGTTAGGGCATTATGGGTACAATGAACTTTGTTATTTATGCTTATGATATGTTGCTTCTATTTTTGCCAAGTCTGTCTCTTTGTGTTGCTCAACTATACAAGTTGCATATCATCGACTCATGTGACGATGCAGGTGCATAGATCATCGATGGCGAAGAAGTGATATGGCAGGAGTATATGACGAGGGGCGGAGTGTCAGGCCCAGGTGAACCGGTTTCCTGTTTTCGAGCGACAGCCAGTAGTTAGTTTAGGTTCATGCTAGTGCGAGAGAGGCATACAAACCGACGCCTCAAGAAGTACTACATTATGTACGATGAGACATGTGTCATGTAACTTGTATAGCTATATCGCGGTATTATGATGTGACGACATGATTTCTGTTGGATGATATGATGAGACTATTATGTGTATGATATGATGACATATTGCATGTTTGTGATATGATTATAATACTGTATGAAACCTGTACAGAAACATCGCAAATACGTAGCTAAAAAAAGATATGAGAAAACATAGTAGCAGTGCTCTTTAACGCTGGACAGGAAAACGTTACTGCTAAAGCACTTAGCAGTAGCGCTGGTACGGAGAGCGCTACTGCTAAGTAGGTATAGCAGTAGCGCGTGTCAAAACGCGCTGCTGCTAAACGTTAGTTGTAGCGCCTTATCAGTAGCGCGGCACCCGCGCTACTGATACACCAAATACCCGTGCTACTGCTAGGCTTTCCCTAGTAGTGTACCTATCTAATGATATAAATTCCTCAACAACAGAAGTACACACACTATGAGAGGACACATTCATTTGCAAGCAAGTCACATCCAACATAATTTAGGTTGCTCAAGTAATCTTGATTATCTCAATGCCTTCCGCATGATACTAGATGAAACCATGTGAAAGCTTTGTAGAAGTTGTGGTTGTTTGTGCTCCTGACGACAAACTAGAGCCTGCACATTTCATGAAGGAAATAATATGAATATATAAGTATTATATAATTGCAGAACAAATCAATTCAAACTAGTCACAAACATTTATGTCAAATAAAAATAAGAAGTCAGAACCATTTTAATATGAATTAATGGTTTCAATCTATATTGGCCTCCACATTTTCCTCTATGGTGTTGTGTTAATAAAATTCAACATTCTAACCATCAGCAACAAATGTTCTTCACCCAATGATAACATTAATAACAGATAGTATATACTTATCAAGATAACAACTCTAAAATAGGAAGGTGTCAAGCTTATTGGTTATACAATTAGGAATCATCTTGAACAATCTGACTGTTTGAGTCGTTGCATTTTGTAATGAAATTCTTCTCAAAATACTACTGGCATAGATGACTGAAGGCAATTTCAAATATTATGTTATAAGTGGTATCCTCGCACAATTAGAAAAAACCTATGTAGTATGCAAGAATAATTACTTCAAGTTTGCGCCTTCGTCCTTTGTCATTTAGTGGGTAGTCTATAATCTGTAGAAATTATGCTCAGATTAACTTATAATCTTGCTCTAAATATAAATGTTAGTAGATCAAAGAAAAATAGATGGGTCAGTTTCTCAAAAAGATGCCATGTGTTTTGGTCGTCCATGCAGACCCTATTTGTATGCTCTCTGGTGTGCACCCGGAGAGAATGCCATTCTTGATCACATTCCTTTCGTTGCCCGTGGCCATTGGTGCGACAAGTTCGGCAAACAACTCCACAAGCTGTGTGTGTTGTAACTCGTGTCCCCCAAGAGATAAGAAGGCCGGTAGTGGAGTCTGCTCAGGTTGCTCAGGTGCTAATATATGCTGCGCGGGCTGACGCTCCCAGCCGAGCAAGTAACTGCGACCCCTTCCGCCTCCCATGAGAGGCTCGCTTAAAAACCCTTCCTATCTATGCCAACCTTTTTCTCATTTTTTCCTTAAGAAAACATTTATGTTGGAATTTGTTAATAGGCCTTTGGCTCAAAGCCCAACTAAAATTCTGAAATTCAGTTGGCCCATTCATGCATAGCTAGCGAGTGGTGTGAGTGGGACTAAAGTTTAGTCCCACCCCGTAAGCTGAGTGAGGCTTGCACCTCTTTATAAAGTGAGCTCTTCTACCACTTGTATGAGCATGAGAAAAGAAAACTTACACGCGCGCTCCTCCTCCTCCTCGCTCGTCATGACGCGCCGCGTCGCGCGTTGCGGGATTGAGCCGAGCTGAGAACAGAGCTATGCACGTTGTCTATATTTTTGCTACTCGGGAAAATTAATGAGTTAGTAATTAATAATTAACGGACGCGTTAATTACTGAACCGTTTCCAATTCTTTTGGATCACGACTCGGACGTGGGGTTTACTTCCACGACCTACCCGCCCGCACTATATAGCCAGGCATACGTCTACCCTAGCCGCCATCGCATCGTATGGTTTCGCACCACCGTTCCAGGTCATTGCGCCGTCATGGAAGTCTTCTCCATCCCTTCTTTCGTCGTCCACCACGAGAAGGGACAACAGGCCTCCGGAACCCCGCCTCTCATGATCCTGTACGGGAGAGGGGTGATCAGATTTTTAGGAAGCGCACTTGCGCGACTGGTAGCAGCGAGGACTTCACCGACGACTTCTTCTTCCCCGACCTCGGTAACCTTTTCCTCAACGACATGGGCGACAACCTCAACGCCAATGGTGCTGCTGCTCCCATTGCACCGTATGTGATTCTGTCCTTCTTGTTCGAGATCGTGGGAGAATTCATGTTCTAGTTTGTGCCCTAGATTCGATTTGTTCATCTACTATGGTAGTCCACATGATTAGTTTAATCTCTGTTTTACTCGTCATGACTTATTTACTGTTTATTCAGAATAAATCTTGTAGTAATTTGCTTATATATTCAACAATTTATACACTGTACAAACACATGATTTTCTTTCTTGAGACGTACACACATTGAAATATTCCAGTTCTTGGAAAGCTTGGTGTAAAAAACATTCACACTTGAGCCCAATACAGGAAAAAAATATATTAAATGAGCAATAAGATATTGCTATAGTTACTCATTCTAGCCGATTTTTCAAGAAACACGGACTAGTATATTTTCTGGGTGAAAATTTGCAGGCACGTGGTAAGCTACCATGTTTGCATGACATAATTTGTGTATGATTATTTATAACTTTAAAAATAAATATAGTTTTCGGTTCACCCGGGAAAAATGTCTTTTGGTTTTCTAATCTGAAAGATGCAACTGAACCCAGAAGTATATGTATGCGACTATTCTATATCGAATAATTTCCTATTTGATGCTCTAGCACTATTAGGGAAAAGCTTATACACTGAGTCTTATCAATAGGGCTTGTTGAAATGAGGCGCTACTGATACTTAGAAGTAGAGCGTTCTAAGGAAACGCGCTACAAGTAGTTTCTTAGCAGTAGCGCGTTCTGCCAAGCCGCGCTGCCGTTATGACCATCCCGGGCCGAGCGACCCGTCCCCACTTAGCAGTAGCGCAGGTCCAGGACCAGCGCTACAACTAATGACATTAGCAGTAGTGTCGGGCTGCTAGGCGCGCTACTGCTAAGCCCACCTTATCATCGTCCTCCTCGGCCCGCCCTGACCTCTCACTCTCCCCTCCTCACTCTCTATCTCCACTCTCTCTTCGACCCTCGTCGGCTCGTCCTCGCACTGGTCATGCGCCCTTCCAACGTGGAGCCGCCCTCCCACTTGCCTGCCATCTCCACCCCCTTCTCGGCCCCAGGCTGCCTAGCTAGGTATCTCCAACTCCTCTCAATTCACCCAAAAGCTAGGTATCTCTGCATATGTTGGATAAATTAGCAAATGCAACATGTTCAATTTTTTTACTAATTTTGTTCATATATATGAACCCTAGGTATTCATATATGTGAGCCAATTTCATCATTAGAGCATTAAATAGGTTTTTGAGTACAATAGAATGTAGATATACGTAACCCTAGGTGTTCATATATATGAACCCACTAATAGTAGAAAGCTTATAGATAAATGGGTGGATGAAATTAGATTTCTTTTGTAATGCTTGGATAGATAGATGGATAAAACTAGGTTTTCTTAGTAATGCTTTGGATAGATAGATGGATGGATAACTGTTATGGTTAGTGGATGGATAATTAAGCATGACTTCTGCTTCTTCAACATGTAATTTCCATCTTTTACAATTAGACTAGCTTATCCCATGCCAGGCAAGATGCTATGTCGTGGAGCATCTGAATTTTGAAGATCATGAAAATATGGAGACAAAGGAAGTACATCTCAGGACCCATCATCGCTATGCTTTCACTGTCAAGATATACAATTTGGAGAGCGTATCCCATTTTGGTTGCTCGAATTGGGAAGCACTGTGCAAGGCGTATGATTTTCAGGAGGTTATGCATGTCACCTTCGATCTTGGTGATCCCGAAGATGACATGGACGAAGATATTGTCAATGAAGATAATGTCGATGAAGATATTATTGATGAAGCTAATATCGACATTTGGGTCCTTGTCGATACACTTCTACTTCTACCTTTATGTGAGTTTCTCAAACATATTTATTAAGTATTTTATATTATTTATTTCAAAATAGTCGAGAGCTTATTTCCATTTACAGCTTATTTTCATTCTTCAAAAAATGTACAGAAGATGGTAGAAAGAACCTACTGCACTGATGGCGCTGAATTAACTTATTAGGAGAAAGATCATCTTATCTCATTTATTATTGATGTTGAGAATTACAATATCAATTATGAAACTCCTGCACATTATGGTCAATACACGCCATTAGTGCACGTGTTGAACTATGGTAACATCCACGAAGATGGCATGGTAAGATTTTTTACTATTAACACATCCGTGCATCTTTTGCATAAATTCTTCTAAAGCTAAACGACATTGCTAACTACGACATTATTATTATGTTTTTCAATAGAAACTCCCGAAGGATTGTGTGCCCAATCTGATGTTTCCGAAATGTTGCCTCAATGTTATTAGCTTACGGCCAAGTCATCCTAGGCTTCACCGCTGTTCATGCCGGATTTCTAAAACCGATGAAGACTTGACGATTAAAGAATAGAAAAATGTATGGACAATCATAGGGAGCTACTTGGAAGCAACATTGTGCGAAGTGAAAGAATTGTAGACAGTATAATCGTCAGGGCCTATCTTGTTTTATGCTATTTTACCTTAGAGAGGGTAGTAGGTCCTAGCTAATACTCATGATCATGTGCTAAGAAAAATTAAGTAGGGTTGGTTAGATGACTATGATGATGATGAGTATGACTTGTTATTATGATAACGATGATGGGTTATTAGATGACTATGACTTTATTTTATGATAACGAGTAGAAGTTGTTAGATGACTATGGTGATGATGAGTATGACTTGTTATTATGATAACGATGATGAGGGATTATTAATGATTATGATGCTTAGTTGTTATATCATTACAAGCATGATCAGTTATTATATATATTAGTGTGTGAAATAAACATGGATTACATTCAAGTGGAAGCAACACATGTTGCAGATCGAAAGTACTACTAATCCAAACATGATCGTACTAATCCAAACTAAAGTCATCAAGTTTGGATCAGTAGTACATTGGATATGCACCATGTTTACTCCACTGTATCTAATCCATATATTCCTCACCCACTGAAATAATAACTCATCATGATCATAAAATCATATGATGAGACTACTATAAACCAGTACAAAGACAGCGACAATATGCAGTAGAAAAAAAGGGAAACTTTACCAGTAGCGCTGGTAGCCCACAAGGCACTACTACTAGGGAGGTGTAGTAGTAGCGCTGGGTGAGGAAACACGCTGGTGCTAGGAAGGAGTAGTAGTAGCGCCTGGATGGAAAACACGCTACTGCTATGCAGTATAGTAGTAGCGCTCCCAAACCCGCGCCACTGCTGAACATTAGCTGTAGCGCCGTATCAGTAGCCCCCGCCCCTCGCCACTATGCCTACAACACGCGCTACTGCTAGACTTTTCCCTAGTTACTGTAACTAGGACAAGCTATGCGCTTATAAAATAGACTCGATTTATGTTATTTTATTTGTGCGGGCATATCCAATGCGGTGCTGTCAGAGCATTATAAGTCCAGTAGAACCCTAGCTTCTTCTTTTATTATGAACATATATCATTGCATAAGTAACTAACTACAATGGTGTGATGATGGCCTGGTTGGGTCTTCTAAAGGAAGACCTAAAATGGACTTCCACAGCATGTGACAGAAGCTGCTGCACTAGCCTGCTCGTATGTTACAAATGTGTCGGAAGCTGCTGCACTAGCCCGCTCGTATGTTAATAAACACATCGCTTCCTTGCCTGCCTCTCTGATAATCTTCCAAGATTGAAGGTATGTACCTATTAATCAATAATTATGAATAATATACATTACTAGGGAAAACGTTATAGACAAATATATAGCAGTAGCGCTGGTCAGGACTAAGCGCTACTGCTACTTAGTAGTAGCGCGTGTCAACAAAGCGCACTACAGCAATGGTAGTAGCAGTAGCGCGTCTGCAGTAAAAAGCGCTACTACTATAATTTCCACACTGTTGTCGGTAGGCTAGGAATAGTAGTAGCGAGCCTGAGGAAAACATGCTATTGCTAAGTGCCTTGTAGCAGCGCATTTTTGTTGCAGAGCGCTACTGCTAAGAAAAAGAAAATATGTAGAAAAATAAATAGGAAAGTAAATGAAAATGAAAGAAATAGAAAAAGGAGAAATGAAAAAAGAAAAACAAAAGAAAAATAAAAATAATGGAGAAAGGCATAGCAGTAGCGCTTGTTCTCACAAAGCGTTATAGCTATATTAGAAGTAGCGCTTTTTGGTATCCCGCGCTATAGCTAAGTTCCTTAGATAAAAGGAAAAGAAAAAGGAAAATAAATAGCTACTTCCTGTAGCAGTAGCACGTTTTGGCGGAAACCGCTATAGCTAACTTAGCTATAGCGCGTTTTCCTACCAGGGCTACTGCTAGTTTGACTTAACCATGCGTGGGCTCAAAATTTTGCTAAGTCATTTCCCCCTCTACCCCTATTCCCCCAACTCCTCTGTTGCCGCCGTCGATCGCGCACGCCCTTGACCTCACCGCCGCCACCCGAGGCCGCCCTCAACCTCACCGCCGCCACTCGAGGCCGCCCTCGACCTCACCATCGCCGCTCTCGTCCTCACCGCCGCCGCCCTCGACCTCACAGCCGCAGCCCGAGCCTGCCCAGGACCGTCGCCGCCAGAGCCCGAGCGCGCCCTCGCCGCCGACCGTAAGGCTCTCCCTCTCCTCTCCCCTGCCCTCCTCCTCTCTCTCTCTCTCCCTCTCTCTCTGGTAGGGGCAATTCATATGTTGCTGCTTGATGATGTTCATATGAACCCTAGATTTGTTTAGGGCGGTAGGCATGTTTTTAGCATTTAGGAAAAAATATTAGCAATTTTTTTAGGAAATTAGCTAGGGAAATTTTTGATGAAAATGCCTAAACAGTAATTCCATTTAGCTTTAAATTAACAGAGGGTATATAAATTATAGTAGCATTTAGCTTTAAATAATAGAGGCTATAAACAAAAAACTGTAGCATTTAGCTATAAAAAATTATTTGGACTATGGACCATGAATCTGTTCCAAATTCCATTCAAATGAAATTTGAATTATTTGGACTATGGACCTGAATATTTTTGAAGAAATTGGGTGTAGGTACTAAGGTCTTGCTGTGGAAATTTTGGTGAGGTCAGAAGGGTTAGAGAAAATGGAGTTCCTTTGCAATTTCTAATAAGGTCAAGTATTGTTGGAATATTTGCTCTAAAACAATTTGGATGAAAAGAAAATAATGTGTGTGTGTGAGAGAGGAATAGTTAGAACGGAATTTGGGTTCTGTCCTAGGCAGAGAAGTGTTTAGTGAGGTCATTTTGTAAAGGTTTTGGGTTTTTGAAAAGACCACTATTTTCCAAGGAAAATAATTTAGGCAAGTTTTATTTTAAAAATGGTCCCTTCCTAGACTTTTAGCTTTAGACAAAAAAAGTATTTAGCTATAAATAAAAACAGTAGCTATGGCATTTAGCTATAAACATAAAACAAAATTGTTTTTCTTTAAAAGAACTTGGTTAAAGTAATTGTTGCTATGTAAACGAAAAACAATATTGATGTTATATGATATATGTCATTGATGTTCATTTGCATATTCCATTATGGTTGATTATATCTTTTCACCGAAGTGGTCATGTTATATGCAAATTCCTCAATGGTGTTTGCTCATGTTATATGTAACATTGAAGTGGCTCGATTATGCCCAAGTGGCCTTTTGTTGTTTCCAGGGAATGAAGTCGAGTGGCTTATGTTTTGCCGGAATGTTGATTCATTTCCGTTCCGGCAAATTTCAGGTGCTCAATTTGTCCACTTTTTAGCAAAGGTCATGTCAAAATTTTCCGTGAATTTCGGCATGACTTGTGCTACAAACTAGGACATATCGAGTGCCTGTGATTTGCCGCACCGGGAAGGAATCAACGTTCCTGCAAAACATAGACCTATTTTTTTATGTCATTATTCTATTTATTAGGTCTAGAATTAATTGACTCGATTTAATCATAGGAAACATGGCTAGCAACGATGAAGAAGGACAGGGTTCTGGTGATTGCGACGTCTACCTGGCGGCAGACGATTATTTGAACCTTCTCGACGAGCAACAGTTGTTGCTACTAGGCCCATCTATCACATCCGAGACCTACATTGAGACCGGCGTCGAGACTGGCGTTGAGACCCAGACCGGCACCGAGACTGGCGAAGCCGGTATAGAACCGAAACCGAAGAGGAGACGTAGACGCCCAAACTAGCTCATCACTACTTGAGTGGTGGTCACGGAGGTGGACGACGGCAGTTTTGAGCCAAAAGAGCCCGCGGAAGCGCGAGCGTGCTACGCCAATCAAATAGGCTGCATCGTACGGACAACCGCCACCATCAACGATGAGAAACTAAAGAAGATAGAAAATATGAAGCACTCCCTCCTAACAAAGATGCACCTGGTATTCTTGTTCCCGGGACGGGATGAAAAGAAATATACTGATCCAGATAAAGACCCGACAATGAAGAACATAAACAAACACGCCATGAGCAAGTTTAGTGACGCGTTGGCTACTTGGAAAGTAAGGGTGAAAGCAAGGATCATCGACAAAAAAGAACCCTACTCCAATATTGTAAAGGATAATCCGGCAATTACGGAAGAGCAGTTTGAAATATTCAAGGTGGCTTGCGATGCTGAAGCTGCCAAAGAAAAATCGAAGTACATGAAGGGACTTCAAGAGAGGAACATGGGGTGCCACCACCTTGGAAGGCGTGGTTACGCGGGGAAGAGGTCCATATATATATGGGCCAAGGAGGATGCGGAACGCGAAAGTCTGGGCATCCCAGAGCCCTTGGCGGAGTTCACCGCCCCGCAGGAGCGTGACGTCCTCAGGGCCTAGTACCGTTGGGACCCAGTGAAGAATGTTTTTGAGACGAACGCGGTCACGAGGAGTTCATGAGACTGCTGGTAATTTTAGATTCTGATCAATTCGACTGCACGTTTAGTCATATTTGTAAACGATCCTTGTTCCTTTGCTGAGAGAGCAGCACAGGATCGCAGCCGAAAGTGAACCGCCGTCTGAGGCGTTGGCGAGGCCCAAGTGGAACACCCCATTCAACTAGGCCTTGAACATATTGAAAGGACTCCCAGTGGACACTCGGCCGTCGTATGGACGCATGCACGGCGTCAGAGACGGCGCCATGTGGAAGAAGTACTACCGTGAGACCATAGAGGTGAGAAAGGAAAGACGGAGGTTAACTGAAGAAAACATCGACAATAAGGTCATGATTGCGGTTGATAAGAAATCAACCGAGACAGTCAAAGCAGCGGTAGCTGCCGCAAAACAGGAGATTGCAGCTTCGTATGGTGTCTTGGTTCCGGCTATTGTCAGTTGGAGCAGGAAAAATCCTGATAAAGATGTAGCGGACTTTCCCCTTGCCAACTTCTTCAGGAGCAGCTTGACTAGCGTTGCACCAGCACCTGCTCCCGCCCCTGCACCAGCACCTGCTCCTGCACTTGCTCCTGCACCGACTTCCACACCAGCTCCTGCACCGGCTCCCGCACCTGCTCATAGCAGCCTGTCCTCCGTCTCAGATGTGCTCGGCGGTGCTTCGTCTTTGGCTGAGCTCGACGCCCTCACGGTACCTATCACACCGGCCCTCTTAAATAAATGTATAATCTCCCGTTTCCGTTGCCTTTTGGATGTCTCACGCTGCAGACATGTCTTTGGAGGCCGACGTAACCCCGTGCACCATATTGTACACCATCAACAGCCAGAAGGTGGATGTGGGGAAGGCGACGATAGTGAAGCCGAAGGAACAATTGTTCTACAGCCGGCCGATCCCCCTGGCGTCTTCAAGGTTTCCGTGGACAGTGTCAAACCAGGCCACGAGAATTTGGCTCCTCCGGTAGTATTAGGGGGAGAAGACGATGAGACCCCGTGGCGGCTTGGCGATTGCAATAGTTGGGTCCTGTTGTGGCCAAAGAGTCTGCTTCGTTTGGAGGTGGCCGGGAACACACCCATGACCACACAGCCTCAGCAAGGTATGAACATCAACACCCCACCTACCCAATTAACGTCGCCTGTCATGTCGGGTGATAGCGGACGGGGTGAGGAAGAGGCTCCATTAGCCATCAAAGAAGTTGGGTCCTGTTGTGGCCAAAGAGTGTGCTTCGTCTGGAGGCGGTCGGGAGCACACCCACGACCACGCAGCCTCAGCAAGGTATGAACATTAACACCCCACCTACCCAATTAGTGTCGCCTGTCGTGTCGGGTGATAACGAACGGGTGAGGAAGAGGCTCCATTAATCGCTGATGATGTCATCACTGTCGAAGAAGCAATGCATGATATCGATGCCATCGATGAGGATGAGGATGACGATTATACTCTACAGTATCTCAATACTGGTGCCTATGACGATGGAGGATTGATGGCTCAGCAGTATGAGTACTCAGGGGTTGAGCGTCATGAGTCGGTGCCTTCCAGTAGCAAAGAAGCATAGGAAGAGAGCGAGGAAAGGCAACAAAGCTGCTTCTATGATCCAGCCACCTCAGCAGCCTCGGGTTCAAGACCGAATAGCTATCCCCGGTGCGGCAAAATGTCATATCCCCGGTCATCCGATCCTAACTAAGGAAGCGGTAGAGGCCATATACGGCGATCTAAGGAGATTTCATGATGATGTGCTGCGGAGAGAGAAAAGCCTAATCACCTTAGAAAATCCAGGATACCCACTCTACTCAGTTAACATGCCGCGGCAAAGGTTGTACGTCGGCACATTCCCCGTGGAGAAGTTCTTCCTTCGATTCGATTACATCTTCGACATGTTTCACTTGAAAAAAGCTGCATTTTACGTTTGTCCGCCTTTTTGCCTTGTACATGAACTACATCATCGGGATTGAGCAGATACCTTATATCGGTGTCACTGATCCAGAGCACCGTGAATATGCGAGGGACTACATCGCTGATTTCATGGTCGCCAATAAGGACAAGGAGACCATTCTCGTGCCTTATCATCCCATGTAAGTCATCCGCACGGATATCCTTCCTTCGATTTCAATCATTCATTTACACGCATGGAGGATAATTTGAGGTGTACTTATATTGCGTAGCGACAGGCGCCATCCTCATCATCCTTTATCCCCGATTCTCCCATGCTCTTTACTTGGACTCGTCGAAGAACATGAACAAAAACGATTACACCCACATCAAGTCTGTTCTCGACAGTGCTATGTTATCTACGACGCATCGGGTGGAGGGATCAAGACCAGGAAGACAAGGAACCGCAGGCCCGCCTTCGGCCATAAGACCGACTTCTGCTGCATCCAGTAACCGAGTGGTACTCTTAGTGATGGATTCTATGTCCTCCACCACATGCTGGAGTACAGCCGGGATCAGCAGAACCTTCACATTTCACCCACATCTGTGATGCCCATATTCTGCAATGGGCAAAGAACCTAGGAGATATCCCGGATCATTAACTTTGAGCTGAGTTCTTGTGGCACCCCGGCTCATACCAATCGGTTTACCCTGCATTGCCAGCCCAGAGATCGAGTCTTCTGGCAATACACAACAACATGGTACAGAAACAACCGCTTTATTGATGCTAGCGGACTACATAGGTCTGATATTACATCGAGATACGAGGCCAAGCGGCACACACGATGCTGCTGGATAGTATGTACATTATTTAATGAACATGATGGGGCCTTGATCACATGAACTACGCGGGAGCGAAAGAACAACGAGGTGGCACTCCATAGCACAGGGACACCGACGTGGACACGGCCTAGGCACGAGATGCGCTCCGATGCGAACCGACTTGCCTGAAAGCTGGCATAACACGCCAGGTCAGTACATTGAATGTACCTGCAAGCTCACAACATACATAAGCACGATGACAAACAATATCATGATAATTAATCAGGTTAAATCAATGCAAGAAAAACTACAGATGCAATGCAAACCATACGTGCTCCGAGTCTCACAGACTTGCTTACCAGACGGTTAACTCGTAACCAAACGGTGACCATACCGGGGTCACACCTGAAACCAATCACTCATGAACACCTCAAGAGTTCATGATCCACCATGAACCAATGCATCACAACAATCAATTAATTTGCAAGATTTATTAGAAAAGTTGATCCATGGCGTGACTTACTCACGAGTTATGCCCATAACCGAGGACGCGGCTATCAATAGATTAAATACACTCTGCAGAGGTAGCGCACTTTCCCACACTACGGAACACCTAGCCTCGCATTCCCATTCGGGTGGACCAAAGTATTCCAATGAAACCCTCCCTTTGTCATGCACTCTCCCCGGCCACTCCGACCAAGTCCCTCTCAGGGCTAGGTCTTGGGTGGCCCCGTGTCTACCAAAGACACCAACGGCCACCGTCGTGGCAAAACGGTCCCAAACAGGGACAAGGTACCATCAAAACAAAAACGAGCACACAAGGTTATGTCTGCCTACCGGGCCAGGGTATGCACGCCCATAACCTTCCCTCGCGGGGGCCACCTGTGAGAGCCACAACAAAGGACCGAATCAAGACCTTCCCACAAGGTAAATGTGGTCGCACTGAATTAAAAACCCGATTCAATGGCACCATGATGTGATCAACATCATATTCAAGTTGAACTTAATCAAGTTTAGCTTTGATAAAAACTTTTTATGATCAACATGATATAATGCCACAATCATGCACTATTCGGCATGCAATACAAACAACTAAAGTCATGGATCCAACTTAACAACATAACATCTTGCAATACTTAGAACCAAAACATTCTCTGGTTATAACTCATTTTATTTACCAAGCAATATTTTTATTAGTTCTTTATTTAAATGAAAAATATGATTTAGTATATTAACTACCATTCATTTCCATATCAATATGCATAGTGCAAAATCTTACTCTACTTAGCCAAACAAGTTCATGCATTCAACCAGTAACTAAAACAAGCATATCAAGCATGGTAAAGTAACTAGAAATTAACTAAATTTATTTATCAAATTTTAAAGGCAAATAAACACTCATATTCAAGTAGAAAATCATATATATTGAAATAACACCATCCAAATGCTGGTGTGGCTTGCATTAGTGTAGAGGAGGATCACACCCCTCTTGGTTTACTTCAAGACAATCTTCTCCTTCTGAAAAAGAATTTAACCACAAAATAATTGTCAAAACAAATTCTGAAAATCACCAGAAATTCTAGACAGTAAGGAAAAATCCACCCTTTGGTGTGGTGCTAGAGCTTTCTGATACAAAGACAATGCAAAAAGAATCAAATCATTTGGACTTATGGTTTAGAAATGGTGGCTGGTCAAAGTTTGGTCAAATTTCTGAATAATATTTGAATTAAACAGAAATCCTGGGGGGGTGACGTCGAAGGCTTAAAACAGAAATGCGCCTCCACTCGTACCGCTTCGGGCGCGAGTGGTGAGACCGATAGGTGGGTCCCGTGCGTCAGGAGAGAGAGGGGGGCGAGTGAGATCAGAGAGAGGCGGAGCTTCGCCGGAGCTTACGCCGGCGACGAGGGTGTTTGAGGCTAGGCTAGAGGGATAGGATTAAAGAGGGGCTCGAGGCGCACCTGCCAATACCCATGGCTTGGCGAGAGGTGGACGGGGCTGCCCGTGGTTGAGCTCGCAAGCTACGGTGGCGGACGGGTTTCGCCGGAGTGGTTGAAGACGATGGCTAGGGGTGGCTCCGAGGGCTTGGCGGCGTCCAGGCAGCACCAACGGACCACCAAGGCCCCGCCCAAGCAGCTGCTTGAGCTCGAGAGGCCCTGGAGAGCGGCGGCTGGCCTGCGGGGATCGCCAGAGTCCTCTGGTCGGGGCCGACAGCCAGAGGCCTGCCCGACCGAGCTGTGGTCGTTCTACGTGTTTGTGCGGGTGGTGTGGAGTGGTGCTTGGCAAAGATTTGAGTTGGGCTCGATTTATATAGCCGGAGCAAGGGGGGAACGCGTCGCTGCCGGAGCTCTCTGGACACGCGGCGAACAGCGACGAGAAGCTGCAAGACGAGGGGGCAAAGGCTCAGCGTCAACGTATGAGCTTGCCCACGCTCGCGGATGAGCACAAGGAGGCGGTTGGGGAAGTGGACAAGTGCACGCGCACACTGTGGCGTTTTGGCCGCAACGCGCCCGTGCTTTCTGCGGTGGCTCCGGCGTCGGCGAGCGCCAGGGATGGGTCGGGGCTTGTGGCGTGGTGCGGCAGTCGGCGGCGAGCGCTGGAACAAGCACGCGTGAAACAGAGGGGAAAGCGCCAACTAGACACTACTAGGAAAAGGCCTACTAGTGGCGCACCAGTTTTGCGTACTAATGGCGCAGTACTGGTGCGCCACTAGTACCACGCCACTAGTATTATATACTAATGGCGCACCACGCCGTGCGCCATTAGTATAGACCAACATGCGCCATTAGTATGCCTCCCAGGGGGCCATATTTACCCATGTGCTTTGGCATACTAATGGCGCACTGTGGGGTAATGCACCATTAGTATCCTTTGGCATACTAATGGCGCACTTTGAGGTGATGCGCCATTAGTATGAATATTAGGTTTTTTTTACTTTTCTGATTTTTGCACAGGTTACAAAATATATTATTGGACAGAATATAGACAGCACCACACAGCAACAGCAGATTCATTGAATACAATAGAAGATTAGTCTCCGAATTCAAAAGACCGAACAAAGATAGAACATTATAATTCTCGAGACCGCGAGTAGCGAGTTTGTCTTCACATTACAAGTCGATATCGATCATCTAAACTACCATCACATAGAAGAGAGCTGCGGTCATCACGATGAGCATCATCGCGATGAAACTGGTCTTCATCCGGTTCCTCCAACGCTCCCTCCTCTCTCCCGCTAAATAGCGGGCGTATTTAGATTCCGCCTCCGCCCTAGTGGTGTACCCTTTGTAACTGTTACCGCTGAAACGGTGAACCTGTCTCCGACACTCCTCCCAGTCGTCGTAGACTCCGGGAACCTTACCCTTGTACACGACATACGACGGCATCTCTATGCACAAGCCAAACAACAGACAATACATAAGCAATATATAAGTATGCAACAAAAGGATCGGAAGAGAAAAGCAAGACATTAATAGCACGATTCATGGTCCTACTAATAAATAGCATCGATTACATCTTAGTTGAACGATTGTCCAAACCAAAGAGACATACAATTCATTAAAGTTTAGTTACAACATGAGCCAATCAATGTTTCAGAACTACACATAGCATCACTACTTTCGACTCGACTCATGGGACCGGAGCGTGGATGAAGCTGCCGTCTGTCGTGATGGTCATGAAATCACGGGGGTTGTCAGCCTGCATTTGTAGCGTTGTGTCTATCTCACTGTTGGACGGTTGATATCTGAGGTAAAACTGCCCCGAGGTATGAAGGACATCTTGATGGATGATTTCCGCAAACTCCAACTGGATGCGAAAGAATTCTTGTCTGATTTCCGCGTCCTGGATTGCCGACAAGCTCGCGGCCCAATCTTTGAGATTATCTGGTAGCAGAAGGTGATGATGGTCCCGTACGATCGCCCGCATGTGATGGAGGGCGTAGTAGGCATCCTTCTGACCGCCAGGCGGCTGCTTGACGCAGGAGAACATCGTATTGTGGGCGAACACGTGCCTGCCGTACCTACGAACTGGCCTGGTGAAGGTGCCTCCATATTTGGTGTAGCCAGGGAGAACATCATCAAGAACTTTCTTGATATTTGTGTAGTCTATCTTGGAGTCACGGTTCAGGTCGAAATACGTGGCCATGGAATATTTTGGGCTTAAGAGGATGTGTGCAATGTGTGTCACTACACAGAACACGGAATGTTAGAAAAAAAGAACGATCGAAATCTAAGAAATCATATGTTACGGGGCGGTTAGGGGATGACTTACTCGGGAAAGTAAGGCGCGAGGAAGTTATCCTTATCTGGGTTTGCCAGAATGACGCCTTCGAGGTATGAACTCGCGTCTTGGCGGTCCCCAGCGCTGCCCAAGAGCTTGGCACGCATGTAGAAGGGGTCGACTATCACGATGTACGGGGTCTTGTCTCTAATGATCCGCATCTCCATACTCAGCGAAAAAAGCGAACGAAGGTGTAGTGTAGCGGATGAAGGTTAAACATAGCAAAGATATCATCAACCGCAGGACGATCGTACCCCCGATGGCGCCATCCACAAAGCCCTTGCCCTCTGGCACCTTGGCCACGAAAACCGGGTATGCCACATCATTCTCTCTGAGACGCCGCTTCTCCAAAGAAAGAACACTGTCATGCAGACTCCGCATAGCACCGGTTGCAGCATTGAGCATATTTGTCGGTAGCATAGACCTACCCACCACATGCACCCTCCCTGAGATATCCTTAGGTGAAGGTGGCCCGTCATGAGCACGGATCGTACTCGGTGCCGGCTGGCTCGCACCGGCACCCTTTTTAGTCTTTCGTTTCCGTCCCTTCTTCTTGATCTACTGTAATGGGACCGAGTTTTGCTCACAGACCGCCTTCTTGAGCGTGTTGGGGCTGATAATATTTCGCACCTCAGCTATCTGAGGCTCGGTGAAGGCGGCAGCTAGAGGCGTCTCCTGAGAACTGAACGCTAGACGATGCCTGTTGCAATTGGGTTTCTCCGCCGTACCAGCTAGATCGCGGTCGTCTTGGTTGGGTTCTTGAGAAGGAGGCCCGTAGAACTCGTCACCATACCCATTTTTGGCAAAGTACTTATCGACGTTGGTAAATGTACTGTCGTCGTTGTCGTCGTCGTCCGGATCCTGTGCCATATGCATGTCCGGATCCTGTGCCATAGGGATGTCCAGCATGTCCGGTAGTGTTGCGGCGTTCTTGCCATGGCTTGGCGCGGGCACGACTGGCGGTCTTGTCTGTGGGGTGGTGTCCCCCGCCCCCAAATGAATCTGGCTCTTCGGCCAAAGCAGGGGCCAGCTTACGCAGGCGTTGAGGGTCATCTCATCATCTTCATCGGCCCCAGCGGGTTGAATCGGAGGTAACAGCTCGTCGCAGCCTGGCAGCACCCGAACCAGTTCAACCCTATACACTGTGGGTGGCATCAGATTACCATGGAACACGGGGTTGCTCGGTTTAATGATTCTTCCCTTGGCAACATCGACCAACGACTCGCCGCCCACGAAGTGCAGGAGAGTGCCAGGAACGTCGGCGGCGCCCTGCGAAAACATGTAGGTCGTCAGGGATGCCCAGTCAAAGGCAAGGAGATGAAGTCATCGTCCGAGAGGCTTAGTTACCGCGATGCCGTTGAGCTCGGCTAATGTCGAGGCACCGCCAACGGCGGGCGTGCAACTAACGGAGGGGCCGCTTGCTGGCGAGGTGCCGGCCGGTGTACACCCGGGTGCATTAAGCTCCAATGCACGTGCCGGCGCCGGAGACACGAATACCGACTCCGCCGGAGACACCAATGGCACCGCCAGAGACACCAATGGCGCCGCCTGCGCATTGTGCGAGTTGCTGGCCGTGAAGCTCGGAACCGGGGGAGGCCCCTGTTGGCCGCCTGTAATCCACGTCGTCAGCCCATGAATCAACGTAGGCACCATGGCGTTGAGCGTCATTCCCAGTTGTTTTTGCACTTGCTCTTGGACAATCTCCGGAATCCACGCCACTTCTGCCTTGAGTGCTTCAACCTCGCGCGACTGGCTTTCCGAGCTGGTCTTTTTCTCCTTTCGCCCACCCGCGGTATAGTATGACGACCATTTTGTGGACTAGCCTTTGCCGGCCACACGACCAGCTGACGTCGGCTTACTGAGCTTATCCTTGTTTTTCATTACGTTCAACGCCCTATTTAAAGGGGTGTCGAAAGGGGAGCTCTGAGACGACCCCGCGCTACTGCTTTCATTGTCCTGCGGAAGGAACATGAACATTTAGAAATATTGGGGATTAATTAGAATGCAACCATATGGAGCTAATTACGCGGGGGTGTATTCCTTACCAGAACAAGCTCAAGCGCCCTGGTCTTCAGATCCGTGGTAAGCTCCTTTGTTACCGGGTCCTCCTTGTACCGGGCCCTAAGAAAGTTCCTGGTCTGCTTGTCACGGTATTTCTCGAAGCGGGGCGGTAGGCCTTGCTCGGCACGCTCCGCGTCCTCCTTGTCCCATATAGGCTCCGCCACTCTGTAACCGCCGGGACCGAGTTGGTGGACCCCTAAGTTCAACTGCCGCATTTCTTTCCCCCACTGACTTGATTCGGAGGTTGCGCTGCTCTCGCACTTGATCTTGAACTCCTTGTAGTCATATTCGCTCATCAAAGGATATTTCGCCTTGATCTTCTCATAACTATCACCTTTTTCAATCATTGCCTTCACCGTGCTTCTCCAAGTAGACAGGGCCGTGCTCATCCTCGTGAGGGCGGCACTGTTCACTTTATTCCCTAAGAGGCGTGTGTTTGCAAAGTCAGTGGGGAACTTGTATCGTTCGTGCCGCTTCATGAAGAGGAGGCTGCGCAAATTCCCTCGGTCCTTATGCCTTAGGTTCTCGGTGTTGATCGAGACGGTGCTCCGGAGAATGCACCCGAGCTGAACCCAGTACCCCTTGACTACTTCTTTGATCACCGTCGGATGCCCGTCGGAGTTCACTTCAGTAAATTCCTCCTTGACGGTGCCGAGCATGCTCAGGCGCCGGTCCTTCCGTTGCCTTTCCGGTTGGCTGCCATCTGTGCATGCGCCACCATCATCAGTGGTGGCATCCTCGGCGGCACCATCAGTGGTGTCATCCCCGACGCCACTAGGGGTTGTGTAGTCAGGATCGGTGTCTTCCGTTGCGTCCTCATAGCGGTGAGGTTCTTACTCCAACTCCTGGGACAGCTCCCAGAATTGCTTGCCGCCCGAACCGCCGGCCTCATCGTTGTGCGCCATGTTTCGCTCTAAATAGGAAAAAAGTTTGGTCAAAAAGTTGGTTATTGTTAAGGAACAAGATCATGGTCTCATCATTTAGGGTTTGTCGACATCGAGGCATCCTAAAAGCTAAGCTTTTATCATTTAGGGTTTGTCGACGCCGAGGCACCCTAAAAGCCTAAGCGTACATCATTTAGGTTCTCATCGCGACACCGAGGCACCCTAAAAGCCAAGGTTTCATCATTTAGGGTTTGTCGACACAGAGGCACCCTAAATGCTAAGTTAAGTTTTCATCATTTAGGGTTTATCGATGCCTAGGCACCCTAGGTTGGGCCTATTCACTTGGCACTAATCACTTGGCTCTATTGCCACCTATGTCGGGTTTATCATCTAGGGTTTATCTGTGACACCCGCAAAATTTTAACCTTGTTTTATAAATTAAAATTTTGCCAGGAAATTTAAACTTTTAATTTTCCAGATTTTTTTTATCAGAGCCATTCTTTTACTTATTATGGAGTTTTTACCTCAAGTGAAAAAACTTTCCAAAAATATTATTGGACTTGTTTAACCTCTCAAGAAAACATTTCTATCATCAGTGGAATTTATTTGCACAATTATTTATCTCTGAGTTTTATTCATTAAAATGATTTTTCATTTGTTTTGGAGCCTTTTTGAACTACAACCACTTGATAAATTTATTTAAAAATTTCACCAAGATTTGGAGATGTCATGTGATGTGTTTAAATCACTTTTATGCAAAAATATATTTCATTCATTTAATATTGTGAGCTCTACACAAATTTTTCAAATCTGGTCCAGTGGGCACTTTTGCACTACAACCCATTTAAATATTTCTTTCTAGCGTCCACCAAAATTATGGGATGTTCATAGGAGTATATTATTCAACTTTATGCAAAAACCCATTGATGTTCTTTGCAAAATTTGAGTGAATCAACCTCTTTTTCATTCTGGTCCAGCTTGGTGATTTGTATTGCATCCCTATTAAATTTTGCTCTAGTGGCCATGAGCTTCCTCCTGCTTGTAGTACTCCATACCAAAATCTTAAGTCCAGGAGGTTTGACTCATTGGAGCATTTTTGGTTCATGAATCAATGCCCTTTTTCTCCTGGCCAGAACTGAAGTTTGGCAAAACTTACACTAACAAGTTTGAGCTTTTGGCAAACTAACTTCACCACTCTCTTATTCATCCAAAGAGACTCTGATCTGGAGATTTGGGCCACCCCAAGAATTGCCTAGATACCATTGGCATTCTGTCAAACACCTCGTGTGCATGTCCAGTTTTGGCATGATTTTTGTTTTGCACTGTGATCTTGCCTCCCTGTACATACTGGCATGTCTACTAAGTTCCTAGCTAACCCTAACCCAGGCATGCTAACCCCCAACCTCCCCTATGCCCGCTGGCACACGCTGGCATTTCGGCAAACACATTGTGTGCATGCACTGGGCGCGCCCAGAGCACACGTTTTGCACGTGCGTGCACGCGAGTCGCCGCGTCCCGCTGCCGACGCCCCGCGCTCGCCCTGGCCCTTCCCCTCTCCCAGTCAACACCCCGACCCCTCCCCTCACCGCAGAGCCACCCCTGGCACTCCACAGGGCCGTCGTCAGGTCGGCCGTGGCCGCAAGCGGTCGGCCACAGCAGGCCCCGGCCATGGCAGCACCGCCCGAGCCACCCCAGTGCGCCAGCTCGCTCGTGGAACAGCCCGAGCTCATCCGCAAGCTTGTCCGCAAGCATTCGTCGCCGCCACGTCCCTCTGCATCTACAGAACGGCGATCGCCGACGAGCTTATCCACGATCGACGCGAACCGACCTCGTCCACCTATAAATAGGAGTCCCCGAGCTCGTCCAGGCACGCAGGCAGCCTCAAGCCATCCTCCTAGAGTTCCCCTAGCCCGCAAGCGACGGCAAGAAGCCTTCTTCCCCGTCTCTAGCAACCACAACCGTCGCCACTGGCTCGACCACTCCGGCTCCACCAGGGCCTCCCCTTCTCCACTCTCTCCACCAGAAGACTTCTCTTCCTCTCGTGAATCCATCCCCTGCTCAATTCTGATCAGGAGCCACCAAAGGCAAGAACACACTTTGCCCGACGGCCACCGTCCGCTACGAAACTCGTCGCCGGCGACTCCGTCCACCCCCGGGGCCGTAGCGACCACCGATAGGTGTGCCTCGACCCCCTGAGCCCGCGGATGGCTTCTGTTTCTCAAACGGTGCCGCCGTTCGCCGGCGAGCCTCACCGGAGCTCCGCCCCGCTCGGACAGAGGAGGGAGAAGGGGCGCGGCGACTGGTCAAACCTGACCAGTGGGCCCCCTGGACCCACTGTCAGTGGCCAGCCACGCCACCACGTGCTTTAAGTGAAAGCGCATCACCCCAGAGTACGTCTCCTCTGCTCGAAAGCGTATTCTCATCGAAGCGTTTTCCTTTCTCTGTTTTATTTTAAAAACAGAATTGACTAAACTTTGACTGGCTATAACTTTTAAAATATAAATCCAAATGACTTGATTCTTTTTCTGTTGTTTCTCAAATATTGTCTAGTTTATTTTCATATTTATTTCAAAATTTTCCAAACAACTTTTTTGTACTGTTTTTAAATTATGTATTAATTTGAATATTCCCAAAAATAGGATTTGTTGGAGAGAGAAGAAAACTTTCAAAGTTTTGGAGTGCACCCTGCCTCTCCACAACTTGAAGGCAAGCATTCTGAACCCGGGCATGATATTTTGTGGATTGTTGATATGGTTATAACCCCACCTCGACGTGAAGCATTAGTTATTTTTATGTGACGATATGATCATACGCTTTGAGTGCATAATGGAAATTCTTGCTGTTGGAAAAAAATATACTTGCGATAGCAATCACCCTCATATGCCTCTCATGCCTACCGGGAAGGATCCGGGAAAGTCTCTGTCTTGGGTAGACATGAGCTTGTCCCTTGTCAAGACGGCTATGACCGGTGGGGCAGGGGGAGGTATGATGAGTGGTGGTTGTGTCTGATGGATGTGAAATAATATCCTTGAGCTAATCATGCAGGAAATACTTAAGCCTCCTGAGTCGGCCGTAGATCGAGTCTTGTTCCAGTAACCCCCACACTTGTTTCGTGCTGCCACTTGTCCCTACCGTAGGTACGGTACGGTTCAGTAAGTTGTCAACCCCTGTCCTAGCACACACCGTACAGAGAGGCCGTGGTGGAAGATACCGGTTGCAACCGGTAGGCATGTCACCTGGTCCGGGGGCATGGGTGTTTCCGGTTGTAGCCGAAGGGGTAGCTCCCCTAGTTTGTGCACGGTATAAATTTTCTGATCCCATGCTAGTCGAGGTTGTAGCCTCCCCGCTTAGAGTTTTGCTTAACAGGTGTCAAGGGTGATTCCGGGCACCGGTAAGTTGGGCTGGTGTGTGCGGTCAGGTGCTTTTTCGAACGAAAGACCGTGGACGGAATTAGTCCCGATGGACTAAAGGAATCCGTTGCTAGTGGGTAAAGAGTACACCCTCTTCAGAGATTAAACCTACTCGAATAGCCGTGTCCATGGTTAAGGACTACAGTCTGGGATGGGTCAAGTGTCGGTCTTAGTGTCGGTCTTTGGAGGAGAAACTACTAAACTAGAATATCGACTATGACTCGTAATATATGATGGTTATGATTATTATCATTGTGGACTAACCATTTGCATTATTTGAAATAATGAATATCCCTGGGACGGTACTACCTCCTGGATATTCACTGTGATTATGTTTATATATAAGCCCTTTATGTGGCGTCGCTCAGACGCCCGACTGTGGCATGTTTGTTATTTCATTTACTTATAAGCCCTTTATGTGGTGTCGCACAGACGCCTGACTGTGGCATGTCCGTCATTTCATTTACTTATAAGCCCTTTATGTGGCGTCGCACAGACGCCCGACTGTGGCATGCTTGTTATTCCTTTTATATATAAGCCCTTTCTGTGGTGTCACTCAGACGCCTGACTGAGGCATGCTGCATATTATTATCCTTTCGAGGCGTCGCTTCAGACACCCGATCGGTGCCTTATATCTTTACACCCCGATTGTTTACTCATGATTTATTTAAATGATATACTTGCGTGCATCATGAACCTTATTGCATAACTGACAAAGTGATCATAGAATATTTGAAAGCATGATTATCAGTGGCTATATTATACCTGTGTTCTTAATGTTTGCGAGTACATTCAAAGTACTCACTGGCTTGTCCCTGGCTATTGTCTTGGCCAGATTTCTTGCGTGGAGAGGAGCGTCGTGATGACACCCCCGGAACCTACGCAATCGTGATAGCAGCCTCGCGAAGATAGGAGTTACCCTGGTCAGCTGTTCCTGTGGGAAATGGAGTCCCATAGACGCTGATGATCCACAAACCGCTTCCGCCATCAACCACTAGAAACCATTTGTTGTACTCATAGGCTAGAATGGTCTTGTACTACATATTATGTACTTTGCTTGGAAATTTCTGTATCAAGTTGGTGCCTCATCAGCTAACAGTAATCCTGGGGCTGATGAGCACAAGGGCCACTTTCTGGGAAATTATATCCCAAAAATCCGGTCCTGACAAACTTGGTATCAGAGCCAGGCTGACCATTGGCTAATCCTATCTTAGCCAGGTCGAAAAAAACCTAGGTAAACCAACCCACCAGACCTTAACCAAACCCCGGCCAAGCTTCTCGTGTAAGGTAGCCACACAGTGACCCGACACCTTCAGGCAGTCGGTGCCCAACCTATCAGCCTAGCCTGTCAATCACGCGCCAGTGACCGGCCCCTGAATAGTCTTTTTCGCAAGCGTGCGAAGGAAGACTCCGTCCCCTTTTACTATAAAAGGGCACGCTAGCCTCAACCCAGCACAGCACAGCCTCTACCCCAAACCGAGCTATAATGCCTGGCCCCATTGTTCACAATGAGACCACAGCAACCAATCTTGGAGGTTTCGTGACCGTGCTAGCAAACCTCACCCGCCGTGCCTTCGCGTTAGAAGAGCCCCCAGAATATGTTGTGTACCAAGGGTCCATGAGCGGTGAAAGCCGTCAGTTCTGGGCCACTGTGCACGTCTATGGTAGGGGTCTATCACCAGAACGCCCCTACAGGTTCACCGGAAGGACAACTTCCTTTGAGCCACAAGTCATCCAACTAGCTGCTCGAGAGGCTGTAGTTCAACTCCGGCACTTGTCGCCCAGAGTTAACTGCCGCTCGTTCTACTACTACCCCAGCCGTGACGGGTATGGTAGACCACCCAGGTTACCAACGGAGACCACGAGACGGACCCTGCATTATTGCATCTGGTGCGCTATGTAAGTGCGCTAGAGGGTCTGTTCGATCAAATCACCCTTGATCTGATCGCAGCTAGTGGAGAACTGATTCGCCGAACCCCAGCTAGAAGAGAAGATGAGCCCGACACCGACAACCCAGTCGTGCTGTTCGGACAACCGATCGAGACCTTGAGGTCAGCCCCAGCCATCAACCAAGGTGCTTTGATGACCCCAGAAGTGCTCCATCGCCTTTTGGGAACCCAGTCCAACGGGATTGTGGCCAACAATCCCCGCGATGGTCATCATCGCTACCCCGACCCTGCAGTTCCTCAACCCCCTCCGGCTAACCGCGACGGTGAAGCCAATGGAGAAGCCTCGGCGTCCACAAGGCCTCTCTGTTTTATTTTAAAAACAGAATTGACTAAACTTTGACTGGCTATAACTTTTAAAATATAAATCCAAATGACTTGATTCTTTTTCTGTTGTTTCTCAAATATTGTCTAGTTTATTTTCATATTTATTTCAAAATTTTCCAAACAACTTTTTTGTACTGTTTTTAAATTATGTATTAATTTGAATATTCCCAAAAATAGGATTTGTTGGAGAGAGAAGGAAACTTTCAAAGTTTTGGAGTGCACCCTGCCTCTCCACAACTTGAAGGCAAGCATTCTGAACCCGGGCATGATATTTTGTGGATTGTTGATACGGTTATAACCCCACCTCGACGTGAAGCATTAGTTATTTTTATGTGACGATATGATCATACGCTTTGAGTGCATAATGGAAATTCTTGCTGTTGGAAAAAAATATACTTGCGATAGCAATCACCCTCATATGCCTCTCATGCCTACCGGGAAGGATCCGGGAAAGTCTCTGTCTTGGGTAGACATGAGCTTGTCCCTCGTCGAGACGGTTATGACCGGTGGGGCAGGGGGAGGTATGATGAGTGGTGGTTGTGTCTGATGGATGTGAAATAATATCCTTGAGCTAATCATGCAGGAAATACTTAAGCCTCCTGAGTCGGCCGTAGATCGAGTCTTGTTCCAGTAACCCCCACACTTGTTTCGTGCTGCCACTTGTCCCTACCGTAGGTACGGTACGGTTCAGTAAGTTGTCAACCCCTGTCCTAGCACACACCGTACAGAGAGGCCATGGTGGAAGATACCGGTTGCAACCGGTAGGCATGTCACCTGGTCCGGGGGCATGGGTGTTTCGGTTGTAGCCGAAGGGGTAGCTCCCCTAGTTTGTGCACGGTATAAATTTTCTGATCCCATGCTAGTCGAGGTTGTAGCCTCCCCGCTCAGAGTTTTGCTTAACAGGTGTCAAGGGTGATTCCGGGCACCGGTAAGTTGGGCTGGTGTGTGCGGTCAGGTGCGTTTTCGAATGAAAGACCGTGGACGGAATTAGTCCCGATGGACTAAAGGAATCCGTTGCTAGTGGGTAAAGAGTACACCCTCTTCAGAGATTAAACCTATTCGAATAGCCGTGTCCATGGTTAAGGACTACAGTCTGGGATGGGTCAAGTGTCGGTCTTAGTGTCGGTCTTTGGAGGAGAAACTACTAAACTAGAATATCGACTATGACTTGTAATATATGATGGTTATGATTATTATCATTGTGGACTAACCATTTGCATTGTTTGAAATAATGAATATCCCTGGGACGGTACTACCTCCTGGATATTCACTGTGATTATATTTATATATAAGCCCTTTATGTGGCATCGCTCAGACGCCCGACTGTGGCATGTTTGTTATTTCATTTACTTATAAGCCCTTTATGTGGTGTGCCCAGACGCTCGACTGCGGCATGTCCGTCATTTCATTTACTTATAAGCCCTTTATGTGGCGTCGCACAGACACCTGACTGTGGCATGCTTGTTATTCCTTTTATATATAAGCCCTTTCTGTGGTGTCGCTCAGACGCCTGACTGAGGCATGCTGCATATTATTATCCTTTCGAGGCGTCACTTCAGACACCCGATCGTTGCCTTATATCTTTGCACCCCGATTGTTTACTCATGATTTATTTAAATGATCTACTTGCGTGCATCATGAACCTTATTGCATAACTGACAAAGTGATCATAGAATATTTGAAAGCATGATTATCAGTGGCTATATTATACCTGTGTTCTTAATGTTTGCGAGTACATTCAAAGTACTCACTGGCTTGTCCCTGGCTATTGTCTTGGCCAGATTTCTTGCGTGGAGAGGAGCGTCGTGATGACACCCCCGGAACCTACGCAATGGTTATAGCAGCCTCGCAAAGATAGGAGTTACCCTGGTCAGCTGTTCCTGTGGGAAATGGAGTCCCATAGACGCTGATGATCCGCAAACCGCTTCTGCCATCAACCACTAGAAACCATTTGTTGCACTCATAGGCCAGAATGGTCTTGTACTACATATTATGTACTTTGCATGGAAATTTCTGTATCAAGTTGGTGCCTCATCAGCTAACAGTAATCCTGGGGCTGATGAGCACAAGGGCCACTTTCTAGGAAATTATATCCCAAAAATCCGGTCCTGACATTATCGATGCTAAGGAGAATTCTAAGTTGGGCCTAATCACTTGGCTCTATTGCCACCTATGGTTTAATGCAGCAAGGATGGCGGGGTAGTTAATCCTACTTAACTAAGTACTAAGATACCCCGGCCCATACATTAGTCGCAAGTACCCCATATGTCCTATTTTTGGCAAAGTCATGCTAAAATTCACGGAAAATTTCAGCATGACCTTTGCTGAAAATAGGACATATGGAGTACCCGAATTTGCCGGAACGGAAGTTAATTTATATTCTGGCAAACTCAAGGGCCTCTCGGGGTACCTGCAAATTCATCACGACACAATGGTCGGAGACAAAACCCAGCAAACTAGCAAAGTTACTGACGTGTTTATAGAAATTGTTTTCTGTAAAAGATGATCATCATCTTTGCAAGTCTTTCTCAATGTGATCACAACTAATTCAAAGGCATCACAAGTAATTCAGAGCATCACAAGGCATTAGTAGTTCAGTACATGAACAAGTTTTACAAAGCACATCAAGTTTTACAAAGCATCACAAGTAATGTACTGTATTTCATTGTGGAGTGATATACAGTATGTTACTGCAAAGAAACAGCTTAATCCATGTCTCAGCTTATCAACAGTCATTACTTGTCAAATACAGAAGAAGGAACAATTTATTTGTGACATAGTTACAAATGATGACAGAATAAAGCAACACCCTGCACTAGCCTAAAAACAAGTGAAATTTCACCCATATAAGAACAACTTCATAAAATCAGAGAAGTTGCTAAATTTTTTGTATCCTTCATATACACTGGAGTACAATGCTTTATAATGTTCCATCATCATTACAGAAAATTGACAATTGTCCATAACAGTTAACTGAAATTTTTGCCTCATAGCTTGGTTGGGTTAAGTACTAGGAGACTTTATAATGTGCAGTACAGGTGCAGTAACAGGCTTCTGAGTTAAGAAAGCATTTCTGTTTAGCTTTCAGTAAAAGTCTCAAGAACTCAAACATTGCAAGCACAAAATTACTCCAAGAAATTTGCTCCTGCAAGCACAAATTACAATCAAGAAATCCAAGAAACACATGGTCTTGAGGATATTCTTTATGACTGATTATTTCAGTTTTACATGTAGATTTTGACCAAAAAACACATGGTCTTTTTAACAGTTTTCAGTTTGGACAGAATACTGAAAATTATAGTTTGGACAGAATACACTTTGGTCTTCTAGTTACAAAACAAAACTGACATAATTCTAGATGCCATAATCAGATCAAAATTTCAAACCACACACTTACTTTCAACTATAAACAAAACTGACTTGCTGTTAATGAAACTCATGGTGGAAGTAACTACTAGCAGCATGTCATTATCATGGCAGTCCACTATATATTTTTATGACAAAATACATCATTATTAGGGCACATTATGGCCATTTTCTTACATGATGCTAACTGTACCTAACTGAATTTTTTGACAGTAGCTCCTAACTGTACCTAACCGAATTTTTTGACAGTAGCTCAAGTTTTTGACAGTAGCTCCTAACAGTAGCTCCTAACTGAATTTTCTGCTTAAAGGGAAGGCTGACTTAAGTGGCAAGATGATACAATTTGCGTAACTTAACAATATATGCATCTTAATATAACACCATCTCCTAACAGAAATAGTATCCCAGGTTTCAATCTTAATACCACAAAGAATACCATAAAAAAATCCAGGATCAATTTTTCTAGAGAAAAGCATCATTATAAGGGGGGTTTCTTACTCTACCAGATCGACTAGGGGGCAAAGTAGAACTGATATTCTTTTGCTGACTTCTAGTACAAGGTATAGAAGAGGAGGTAAGAGAAGAAATAGTGACATTTCTCTTAGCAGGAGACTTTTTCTTTCTTCTAGAAACTATAGTAAATTTCTCCTCCTCTTCCACTACAATATCATGCCAACTTAGACACAGGGAGGCGACATTTCCATTCGAGTCATGAATATCTAAACAGTGTTCAGTTTTCTTACTAATTTGTTCCCTGGATAATTCCAATTCCTTGAGAACATGAATAAAATCAAAATCATCCAGAGGTATATCAACACCCATCATTGATGCCCTAAACATAATCTCCTTAGCTACTTAATTCCCCAACCCTAGCTACTTAATAATCCAACCCCTAACCCTAGAACACATCAGAAGGAAATCAAGAGGGGGAAGAGGGGGAAGCGGCTCGGGTGCTCACTGGGGAGGTCGAGGGCGACTCGGGGTAGCCGGAGCTAGTCGAGGCGACGCGAATTCGGCGTCGAGCGGTGGTGATGGTGGCCGAGGCGTAGGAAATCGGCGGGCGTCGAAGGGATGGATCGAGGGCGTCCGAGCTCGTCCGGGTCCTTGTAGTCGAAGAGGAAGACGGCGGTGGTCCTCCTGGGCAGGCCGCGCGGTGTTGGACGGCGAGCACGAGGTTGACGCAGGCGGGGCCACGGGGGAGGGGGCGCTTGGGCGGGAGGACGTCGAGGGCGCGAGCGCGGGCAGGGGGGGACGGTGAGGGAGGCGGCGCTCGGCTCGGGGAGGGCGCGTTGGCGGCGGTGGTGGTCGGATGCGGTGGGGGCAGCGAGCACGGCCGGGGACGGCGAGTACGGGGGCGGTGGTGGTCGGTGGTGGTCAGGCGCGGGTGAGATGAGGCGGGGGAGGGATTAGAGGGAAATGTGATAGATTGGGGATTTTAGTGTGGGGTGTAGGCTTAGCAATGGCGCACCACCTAGCGGTGCGCCGTTAGAATGTTTTTTTAGATAGCAATGGCGCACCCCCGAGCGGTGCGCCATTAGTAATCTTTTTTTAGATAGCAATGGCGCACCACCCAGCGGTGCGCCATAAGTAACCTTTTTTTCCCTAGCAATGGCGCACCAGCCAGAGGTGCGCCATAAGTAATTTTATTATTATTATTATTATTATTTGTTGTATCTAATAATTTTTTAGAAAATGAATATGAATATGAAACAGTAATAATTTTTTATAAAAATAGTAATAATTTTTATAAAAATATCATCAAATTTGTTATTTGAAAATATAATCAAATTTGTTTTTTTTTGGATTTTTAGTTGCATTCATTTGTGACGGTGGAGCGGGGGAGGGTGCGGGGGGTCGGCGGCGGAGGTGGAGCGGGGCAGGGTGCGGGGAGTCGTCGGCGGCGGTGGAGCAGGGGGGAGGGTGCGGGGGGTGCTCGGCGGCGAGGGGGATCTGGCGAGGTGGGATAGCGATCGAGAAATATAAAAATATCATCAAATTTGAAAAAATATTCATGAATTCAAAAAGTGCCCATGAAATTTAAAAATATTCATGATATCAAAAAGTGCCCACGAAATACAATAAAAAATGAAGACTACGATTTAAATACAATCGATCTTAGCTAGCTATCTGTTCACAATCTTCTTGCCCTTCTTTTTCGCAAATGGAGTTCTTCTGTGGAACGGACGTCCTTTAGGTAGGGTGGTCCTGGTTCTTCTTGTGGTGTATGCTGCTACTTCATCGTTGTCGTCATGTTCGATCTTCGGGTCGTCGTACTTGTCGAAGTCTTGCTCATTGGCTACTCCATCCATTCCAATGATCTTCCTTTTGCCTCTCCTCACGACAACACGACTGGGCTTTGACGGGTCGGTAATGAAGAAGCATTGGTCCACTTGGGAAGCCAGTACCCATGGCTCATTTTTCGCGGTGACATTTGCGCCCGCGGTCTTGTATTTGGCTTCGGGTATAACCATGATGGTGAAATACTGGTCTTCTTTTAGGACGCTCTTGGCCCATCTGACACGGAACATCGGGACCTTCTCTCCAGCGTAGCTCAGCTCCCAGGTCTCCTCGATCCTTCCGTAGTATCTGTCCTTGTTGTTACCGGTGTAGGATTCCATTGTTACCCCGGAGTTCTGATAACCATCGCTCTTCATGTCCTTGTCATCAGGTTGTCCTGGGCGCCCTGTGACAAGGCGAATATGAGTTGTTCTTCCACGGAAGAATCGTCATGTAAAGTGTACGACAGAAGCTTCTGCTTGAACCAACGCATGAAACATGAGTTGTGCTCTTTGATTATATATCCGTCCGTCCTCTGTTGGCCTCGGTCATTGTACGTCTATGTGTTGTAGCACGACTAGGTTTGCTCTTTCAAAGTCGGAGAGTCGACCCTCGAAGTCGACATGCATTTCGCGGCGACCCTCACGGTGACCCCATCCAGCGAGCCTGCCGAGGTGCCTGTTGACGGGCAGACCAACGGGGTTCTTGATGCCTAGATAATTCGTGCAGTAGGAGATGCACTCTTCGGTCAGAAAGCCCCTGGCTATGCTTCCCTCTGGACGTGACATGTTGCGAACGTATCCTTTGATGACACCATTCATCCTTTCGAACGGCATCATGCTGTGCAGGAACGTCAGCCCGATTTGGATGATATCCTCCACGATATGGACAAGCAGATGCACCATAATGTCGAAGAATGCGGGCGGGAAGTACATCTCAAGCTCGCATAGTATCACCACGATCTCTTCCTGTAGCCTTCTGAGTTGCCTCACGCCAACCGACTTCCGAGAGATGACGTCGAAAAAGTTGCATAGGCCAAATAGCATTTCACGGACGTGCGCGTCCATGATCTCACGGATTGCAACTGGAAGTATCTGCGTCATCAGCACGTGACAGTCGTGAGACTTCATCCCGTCGAACTTCTGCTTCGCTGGGTCTAGGTATCTGCTTATCTTCCCCGCGTAACCGTAAGGAAGTTTTACTCCTACGAGGCAGGTGAAAAACTGCTCGATCTCCTCCTGACTTAGAGTGAAGCACGCGGGAGGGTAGTCATTTCTGGTCTTCTTGGCCTTTTTTCCTTTGCGACGACTTTCTGTGTCCTGCTTCGCCTCATCATCATCATCATCATTAGCGTGAAGCTCCTTCCTGATGCCCATTGATTTCAAGTCTGCCCTTGCTTTCGGCCCATCTTTGGTCCTCTCTGGCATGTTGAGCAGGGTACCAAGCAGACTCTCGCACACGTTCTTCGTGATATGCATGACATCAAGGCTGTGAGGCACACGGTGGATCTTCCAGTACGGCAAGTCCCAGAAAATAGACCTCGTTTTCCATACCTTCAGCAGCGGCTCTAGTGCCTTTCGCTTCTTTCCCGGCTCTGGCGCATTTTGCTTCTTTCCCGGCAGTGGGCAATCTTTCCAATTTTTCAACAGCTCGTCTATTTCCTCGCCGCTCCTCGTACGCGGGTGTCTTCGAGGTTCGGTTTCACCATCGAACAGATACTTGCGTTTTCTCCACGGGCCATCGTCGCGAAGCCACCTTCGATGTCCCATGAACACGGTTTTCGAAGACCTGGGATCTCTATCTAGCTGGCGATACGTTCTGCCATCCATGCACCTGACGCATCCAGAAAATCCGTGGACAACCTGCCCCGCGAGATATCCGTAACCGAGATAGTCGTGCACCATCGTGAGCAGTGCGGCTCTCATAGGGAAATATTCTTTCTCTGCGGCGTCCCACGTATTGGCTGGCGTTTTCCACAGCGTCTCTAGCTCCTCTTTCAGCAGCCCCAGATACAGATTGATGTCGTTCCCTGGTTGTTTCGGCCCTTCAATTAGCATACTCATGTGAATGTACTTCCTCTTCATGCACAACTAGGGGGGAAGGTTGTACATCCACACAAACACAGGCCAGGTGTTATGTGTGCTTCTCTGGCTGCCAAATGGGTTGACTCCATCAGTGCTCGCGCTCAGCACGATGTTTCTTGGACCGTTCCAAAATTCTGGGTCTTCGAAGTTCAATGCTTGCCACTGGCTAGCATCCTTAGGGTGACTCAGCATCTTGTCTTTTTTATTTATCTCCGGATCATTTCCGTCATCTTCCCGCTTCTTCTCCTCCCTATCCGCGTGCCAACGCAGGAGCTTTGCTACCTTAGGGTCCGTGAAATACCGCTGCAGACGAGGAGTGATCGGAAAGTACCACACCACTTTTCGAGGAGCTTTCTTCCTCTTCTTGTATCGAGTGACGCCGCACACTGGACAAATGGTAGACTCTGCATGCTCGTCCCGATAAATGATGCAATTGTTCATGCACACATGGTATTTCACGTGTGGTAAATCCAGAGGACACATGATTTTCTTCGCCTCCTCGAAACTGGTCGGTCACTTGTTCCCATTGGGAATACGTTTGTGCCAGAATGAAATGTTCTCGTCGAAGCATGCGTCGGTCATTTTGTGTTTTACCTTCTTCTCGAGAGCCATGAGCGTTACTTTCAGGCGGGTATCCTCGGGCATGCATCCTTCATACAATGGAGTAACCACGTCTATCTCCAGTTGATCCAGCTTGGCTTTCTCTCGGGCGGCAGCTCTTGCGTTATCCGTCTGCTTGAGAAGCAGCTCTTGAATATGAGGGTCCTGCACCCAGCTTCCATCGTCGTCTGCTCCGGCATCTTCATCTTGATGATCATGCCCTTCGTCTTGATCTTCCTCATCATCATGTCCGGCATCTTCTACATGATGACTGCGTACAGCATCACCGTCGTGATCATGTCCTGGAGATTCTTCGTCTTCTCTCCCGCCCTCGCCGCGGTGGTTGTCTTGCTGCCCTTCCTCATTTCTTGCCCGGCCCCCATGGACGACTTCATAGTCATCTTCATCACCTTGCCACCGATAGCCATCCATGAAACCACGCAAGAGCAGGTGGTCCCGCACCTGCCCGGAATCCGGGTCCGCAATAAGGCTTTTCAGCTTGCATCTTCGACACGGACATCTTATCTCCGTCTCGTTCTTTTGAAGCATCTCGGCCTTCGTGGAGCTCAAAAACCTATTCACGATGCCTTCGGTCATCATGCGGACCATGGTTGAGCAAAACGATATTTTAGAACCAAGAAAAAATTTGGCATGACTTTTCCTAAAAATAGGACAAAAAAGAATGCATAGTGCCAAAATTCTCGCCGAAACGGAAATGAATCAACATTCCGGCAAAATATTGGCAATTATCGCATTTCAAATACCGGTACCTACAAACACAAACATATATGCAACACCATAAACATATGCAACACCACAAACATACATAGATCTTGCTAGGCCACAAAAAGTGCATGTGCACGTTGTTGGAGGGAGAACAACATAAAGATAGCTTCCCCCCTTACTTACCTATCAAAAAAACTGTAATTTAACCACTTAATTTGGATGAATCTATGGTGCAAATGAGGTGAGGAGGAGGAGGCAGCCGACACAAGCTTGGAGGAGGAGGTGGAGAGAATGAAGTGGGGAAAGTGAGTGGGTAGGTGTGGCTGTCCAAAATATCTTGTTAGTCCCAGGTTACTAATGGCGCACCACCTGAAAATGCGCCATTAGTAACCCTGGTTACTAATGGCGCACCTGATGGTGGTGCGCCATTAGTAGTTTTGCAAAAAAATAAAAAATATATATATATATACTAATGGCGCATCGTAGCATAGTGCATCATTACTAGTTTAAACTAGTAATGGCGCACTATGCCACGGTGCGCTATTAGCAGTTTTGCAAAAAAAAAAAGAATTAAAAAAATACAGTAGTGGCGCACTGTGTGGCTGGTGCGCCATTACTAGTTAGAACTAGTAATGGCGCACTGTGCCTGGATGCGCCATTAGTATGTTTGGAAAAATGAAAAAAAATTGTTACTAGTGGCGCACCATGTGTCTGGTGCGCCATTAGTGTCTTCCACACTAATGGCGCTCCTGCACATGGTGCACCACTGCTATATAGTAGTGGCGCACCACATGTCAGGTGCGCCATTAGTATCCATTTCATCTATAGCCCTTTTCCTAGTAGTGAGAGCGCGTCGAGACGATGCCAGGCGTCGTGTCCTCGCGCGGTCACCAAGCTGGCTTGGTCAAAATGACGCCCAGGAGAGGACAAACCTTGTATACGCGCTCGACCGTGCAGTGTTAAGTCTAGGAGAGGTGATGGTTCATGCCCAGGCCGACCAGACTTGACTGTACTAAGCTGACAAGTTTCTGTCCAGAAACTTGGTCACCAAGTTTGGCCACATTCTAGAAGGCCATTAGGGCTTATCTCCTGGGGTTTAGGGTTTCTTAGGAGGGTGTTTAAGATCAAGAAAGATCAAGGCTAAAAGCTCAAGGAAAAATGTACTTGCTGTACAAACTGGAAGTTTGGGCCAGAATAGAAATGATTTTCTACAGCAAAAGTATTCCAAAAAATGGTGCAATATTTTTGCATGGGAAGGTGTGCCAAGGTTCTAAGAATATTTAGGAATTATATCAGATTTTTCTGAGCAAGAAAAATTGGGGTTGCTTTGGAGCACAAGTTGCTGAAGTGAGTTTCAAAGAGAAAAATGAATATTTTTCTTTTATGAAAAATATTCATTTGATTATTTTGATTATTTATCAGATGAATAAAGTAGATAGGTCACCTGGGTGAAAGCCAAGGATATGCCCAAGTGACAAGTCCATTTGAAATTATTCCAAAATCCAAATCAAATCAGGGTAAAAACCACGATAAAAACCAAGTCTGGAAAAGAGAGAGAAGGCAAGTCTAGAAAAAGAGAGAAGGCAAAATCCATGCTGTCACAGTTCTATCACATCCATCGTTAACTTGCCCAAATCCTCGTGAAGGAGGTCCTCGAAAAAACAGGAATGTTCTACGAAGAAGGGCAAATGTCGCGGGAAGACATCCGAACACAAGTAGCCGCTCAGCGTCTCGACCTAAAGCCTTTCACTAAGCTCGGGGACTATCTCCCTGACATGGATGGATGGCAGGACATGTTGGAGTGATTGACGATATATCACAATGTGTCCGTTTATTCCATACTTTCTGTATGACGAAACTTTGAGTTATGCACGACGAAACTTTATTTGTGATGTAATTAAACCGTCCTCCTCAACTAGCAGATCACTCTAGTTAGGGCATTATGGGTACAATGAACTTTTTTATTTATGCTTATGATATGTTGCTTCTATTTTTGCCAAGTCTGTCTCTTTGTGTTTCTCAACTATATATGTTGCATATCATCGACTCATGTGACGATGCAGGTGTATAGATCATCGATGGCAAAGAAGTGCTACGGCTGGAGTATATGACGAGTGGCCGGAGTGTCAGGCCCAGGTGAACCGGTTTCCTGTTTCCGAGCGACAAGCAGTAGTTAGTTTAGGTTCACGCTAGTGCGAGAGAGGGATACGAACCGACGCCTCAAGAAGTACTACACTATAGCTATATAGCGTGATTATGATGTGACGACATGATTTCTGTTGGATGATATGATAAGACTATTATGTGTATGATATGATGACATATTGCATGTTTGTGATATGATCAGAATACTGTATGAAACCTGTACAGAAACATTGCAAATACGTAGCTAAAAAAAGATATGAGAAAACATATTAGTAGTGCTCTTTAGCGCTGGACAGGAAAACGCTACTGCTTAAGCACTTAGCAATAGCGCTGGTATGGAGAGCGCTACTGCTTAGTAGGTATAGCAGTAGCGCGTGTCAAAATGCACTGCTGCTAAACATTAGCTGTAGCGCCTTATCAGTAGCGCAGGCACCCGCGCTACTGATACACCAAATACCCGTGCTACTGCTAGGCTTTTCCCTAGTAGTGTACCTATCTAATGATATAAATTCCTCAACAACAGATGTACACACACTATGAGAGGACACATTCGTTTGAAACGAAGTCACATCCAACATAATTTTGGTTGCTCAAGTAATCTTGATTATCTCAAAGCCTTCTGCATGATACTACATGAAACCATGTGGAAGCTTTGTAGAAGTTGTGGTTGTTTGTGCTCCTGATGACAAACTAGAGCCTGCACATTTCATGAAGGAAATAGTATGACTATAGAAGTATTATATAATTGCAGAAAAAACAATTCAAACTAGTCACAAACATTTATGTCAAATAAAAATAAGAAGTCAGAACCATTTTAATATGAATTAATGGTTTCAATCTATATTGGCCTCCACATTTTCCTCTATGGTGTTGTGTTAATAAAATTCAACATTCTAACCATCAGCAACAAATGTTCTTCACCCAATGATAACACTAATAACAGATAGTATATACTTATCAAGATAACAACTCTAAAATAGTAAGGTGTGTCAAGCTTATTGGTTATACAATTAAAAATCATCATGAACAATCTGACTGTTAGAGTCGTTGCATTTTGTAATGAAATTCTTCTCAAAATACTACTGGCATAGATGACTGAAGGCAATTTCAAATATTATGTTACAAGTGGTATCCTCGCACAATTAGAAAAAACCTATGTGGTATGCAAGAATAATTACTTGAAGTTTGCGCCTTCGTCCTTTGTCATTTAGTGGGTAGTATATAATCTGCAGAAATTATGCTCAGATTAACTTATAATCTTGCTCTAAATATAAATAAACGATTTTTAAGGAAAATGATTCACTGTCAGAATACAATGAACAATACAAATTATATACCATGGAAGTTATTTTCACAAGAATATCATTACACATAACTACCTTGATGCATGCTTTTGGATATGGAATCATTGCCTAAATAATGCTGGCACAAAAGATGGTGAGTGTGTCACAATGTTAAATGCTACCAACAAGTTACATCCTCTACGAGGTATACACAAATTATTGTTATTTTAGGAGAGGAATTTCTTGAAGTTGTGTCCGTCATGATTCTTCTTTTGAGACATCATGATATGCAACTATTTTATGAAGTTAGGTAAGTAATATCACTGTAAAACTATGTATCTACAACCATGAGGAGGTTCCCCTGAACAGTTATATAAAACCTTTTCTTACATCGCAAAAAAAACTTTTTCTTTATCATGTTATGAATAACCTAAATGTCATTTCAAATATTAATATATGTAAACTAGGATAATATTGATTAATTATGTAGTGTATGTGGACATCAATGTCTATTTTTCTCTCCATGATATTTATTATATTTCAGTTTCAATTAGAGTTCTCTATATAGTAATGATAGTAGACGAAATAATATCCAAATGCATTGGTCCAACTAGACATACCCTGAAGATTGTCCGTAGAAGTATCAACTGATCTCTGTGTAAAAATAGGATACCATGTCAAATTAATACTTTAAAGTTAATAGAGAAAAACATATACATCTTCGCACAATTACTATATGTTTGAAAGTCAAGTATTTAGACACCTTCAGGACCGGCTTCCCTTTCACAGTTGCATTTCCTATGAACTCAATAATGTTGCGTTTGGAGCAGAATATGTGACTATATACCTTATGAAGGTAATACTGAAATGAGAAAAACAATGTACTTAATTTGTCATATAATATATGATTTGACGTATATGATTGCACAGTAGTTACTACTGTAATCAAGGAGAAAAATGTTCTTGTGATAACACAATCAGGCGTTGTATACTACAAATTGACACGTTTTTTAATTATATTCCTGTGGTGCATGTTCATATGAATTATGGCTAAATTCTATGATGACGAGGATCCAAATGTGAGTGAATAAATCAAACAAAACCTGTTCATGGACTACCCGGCCTAGAGGCCCGAAGCCCGGCATCTAGGATAGGCTTGGGCTTCAATTTCTCGCCCGAAGCCCGGCCCGAAAGCCTGAAATGGCAAAAAATGTATATTGCATTCAAAATATAGGTATATTATATGATCTTAATATCCCGAATATAATGAGTTTAATTAAAAGACACTGTTCATGTGCTTCGGGCCGGTCCAAGCTAGGCTCGGGCTTGGAACGTTGACTCCTGGCTTTGTCAAGCCCGGCTCGAAACCGACCCGGCCCGAAGGATGATCTGGTTTAGATCAAACTCATATTGGTTCAAATCGGGGGGGGGGGGGGGGGGGGGGGGGGGGGTTCTCCCTTCAATGCCAAAGAATTAGAAGTACATGCACTATTTTAGAAAAAAATGGATATTCATCATCGATATTATGAGATCAAATTGTAAAACATAGCATGAATACATGAACATGTGTGAATTATTTTAACCAGCCACTACAAGGAACTTCTACAATAACTTGAAACCAATGTTAGTAGATCAAACAAAAAAGGATGGGTTAGTTGCTCAAAAATATGCCATGTGTTTTGGTCGTCCATGCAGACCCTATTTGTATGCTCTCTGGTGTGCACCCAGAGATAATGCCATTCTTGATCACATTCCTTTCGTTGCATCATCGTGGTTTAGGTTTGCCATGCCGCCATATCCTTCTCCAGAACAATCTATTCCAGTCCAGTAACGTTCACAAAATCCAGGAATGGCGAGACTTATCAATATCTTTAGTGCATCCTAGCAGAAGGCCAAAAGCCGAGATCCTGACAAATTGGTGCCTTATAACTGCTAGTCCATTTGGATATACTGCAAAAACAAGATTCTGTCAATGGCTATAACAACACTGTAGAATGTGTGGCAGCCAGTGGTAGAGCTTCATGTAGACCAACAAAGCCCATGCCCCCTTAATTTTTGCACCCATCAAAGAATATACAATATTTTAAGCCTAACTAGTGTTTAAACTAGAGATTAGCCCCTCCTTCGCTACTAATTTGCTCCCCTTCAAGTAATTGCCCTCTTGGATTATGCTCATGCTCCGCCATGGGCGGCACCACCACCTTGTTTCAGCAACAACAATGGCAGCCATGAATATACGTAAGAAAACTCTAATGGATTCATGACGTTAATAGAATAGGCAGCGCGCCTGTGGCCATGCCCACATTCATGAGTTAAGAAGGTAATATTTATTCAAGTCCACTAGTACCTAATGCAATCAATGACTCAGATTTATTTTATACTCTTACATCTCATGTGAAAATGGGAGGTAAGAGGGAGCATATTAAAAAAAAAGTCCCCAGTCATACAATAGCACATGGGGAAATTGAAATGTTAACTGATTTCTATCAACCACACAAGTGGCCATGAGTTTTTTTTACATATATGCATGGTTGGGCTTAAACAAAATACAAGGCAGTGCGAAAACAAATGCATAAAATCATTTTGATGCAAAGGCTGAAAATCTATCAGGTAACTGAAGCAAAACACAATGTTATCTTTTGGAGAACCTAGGGTCTAATTAGTTCATCATTTGGTGTGAATGCTAATCAAGCAAACACTCCTTATGTTACGAGATAATTAACACACAACGAAAATTATCTGATGACAGAGCAGACCAGAACATGATTATATACTAACCTCTTCATGCTTCCCATCTGCTCAAAATTGTTTGAGAGCTGTCCACATCCTTTTGCCTGAAACAGTTTACTCCAGCCACTCAGGGTAAATTTGTATGCAGTCTCGGCGCTGAGCCACTAGAACAGAATCTGACCTGGCAGCAGGCCTCTCACTACAAGAGGCAGAATCAATTTCCAAGCTGCGTGTATGACCATGACTGTTAGATCTCACTGTAGTCCTCTCTCCTACAGCAGGAAATACCATGGCGGATTCTCCTTCAAGGTCGCCATCCTGGGTTCGGCTACCACCATACAGGATCCCCACATAACCCTCACAATCTGCTGCTATTTCATGATATGGTGCCGCTTGTCTCACTGTGATTTTATCAGCAGGTGCGGATGGTGTTTTGCTCATAAATCCGTTTCGGTCTTGCCCTAACTACTAATTACAAGGTTAATAAGACGATGACGCAGAAACAAGATGAGGGGCATATATTCAAGGATGGTAGATTAAAGCAAACCTGGTTTCCCAAGTGTAGAATGGCGAGATGCTTGGCAGTGAATTTTCCCGATATGGGAGGAAGATGGGAGTGTGTACATAAACATAAAACTTAGATCCAAAATTGTGTTCTGCCAAGAATACAAAGAGGAGTGAAACCGTGTTGCACGCTTTGTACAGCAAATACAACATGTTTTCACCAGCTAAGTATAGCTAGCACATATTAATTCATTAATTACTTGTTGCTAAAAATAGTTTTGCTAGGATATATCCTTGTGTTCACACAATTATTTAAACATACTCCCGTCTATATACATAGCATAAAACCTGGATCCAATGTGGATATTATTAGGGAAAAGACTAATTAATACCATCTAATTGGTGTGGACATTTATTACTTGCTCAAATAGTTTTTTTTTGTGAATTTTGCTAAATAGTTATTTATATAGTTATTTTTTTGCGTGAGAAACTTCCAACCTATTCATCTTAAATCAAGATAGTACAAAGAACTCCAGAGATAAGAAAAAATACAATCAGGTCTGTGGACCACCTAGCGATGACTACAAGCACCAGAGCGAGCCGCGCGTCGCCATCATTGCCCCTCCCTCGCTGGAGCCGGGCAAACCTTGTTGTAGTAGATAGGCAGGAAGTCGTCGTGCTAAGGACCCATAGGGCATATATCAATTTTGTATTTCACAAAACGTATTACACAAAGTTAGCCCAACCAAGCATGCACACATATACATAAAACACTTCACTAACAACGGGTACTATCCAGACTAGGGCAGCCAAAGCATACGTTCGAAACAGTCTAACGACAAACATATTAATTTATGGACCAAGGAAATTTTACCTAGTGTAAATTTAAAAAAGAAATATAACTCTTAATCATTTTTTACTAATAGACCAAAGGGTCTATTACAATATTGGGTACAGATAGCGAGCCCAATATGTGAGTGACCAAAATATTGACGTTGAAGCGCAATGTACTACGGAAGAAAAACATGTAGCCGACTGTTTCGTCGGATGCCGAGTGTTATTTTACCGGTACTCGGCTTATGCACCAATAAGCCGAGTACCCAAAATGAAGCACACGGCATAAAACTGATTCTCAGCATATTACGGGTTAAGGCAAGAACTGATAAAAAAAACTCCCGCTTTCCACCATGCACTCGTCTTATCTAGGAAAAAAAATAATACTCGGCCTATAGGCGAGCCTCGCCATTGTGGCTGCCACATGACCGTCCTCCAGGGGCCTGATGTCCTCGTGATAGTGGGCTATGTAAGACGAGCATTACACGTCCTCCCGGCTTACACGCCGTGCTCGTCTTATATTTTCCTTTTTAGTTTTCTAAAACACCCGCCCATTCGCATCCCTGTAAGCCGGGTATGTTAAAATAAGCTGCCGGCTTCGCGCCTGGAACATATAGCAGGTTATATGTCGTCGACGGTGCAGGAGGGTGGTTCGGATGGGAGGAAGAAGAAAGACACGGCGAGATTGGAATGACGCTAAAATAAAAAATCGGACAAGTTGCAAATAGACCGGTCCGCTGTAAATGGAATAGTACCATACACTAGTAGAAAAGCGGGCAACGGTCCAGGCCGGGTCAGCCCATTAGTCCCGGTTCAGTCTAGAACCGGGACAGATGGGGGCATTGGACCCGGTTCGTGAGCCCAGGGGGCCGGCCGGGCCACGTGGGCCATTGGTCCCGGTTCGTCCGGACCTTTTGGTCCCGGTTTGTGGGACGAACCGGGACCAATGGGCCTGGCTCCTGGCCCACCACCATTGGTCCCGATTCATGCCATGAACCGGGACCAAAGGCCCCCCTTTAGTCTCGGTTCATACCACAAACCGGGACTAAAGGGTTGGCCCAGAGTTTAGTCCCACCTCGCAAACCGAAGGGCGCCCACACCTGTTTATAAGCCCGTCCCTCTCTGCGTTGTTGAGCTCCTCTCAAAGTGAAAATAGATGCACCTATAGAGGAAATTTGACCTAAATTCATAAATAGAAATTAATTATGAATTTATGTTTAATTTTCTCTATAAGTGCATCTATGTTCACTAACAGAGAAGTTTTTATTTTTTGTGACCTAAAAGAAAAAAGAAATCACTAAAAAACAATAAGTATTTAGTTCTAAGTAGAAATGAAAAAATAAATAGCAAAAAAGAAAAAAATGCCTATAATATTTGAACTATTCATAAACTAGTGATTCACACAAATTTTAAAAAATTCAAATTTAAACTATTCAAATTTTAAAACTAATGGCACTAACAGAAAATTTATAATTTTTGTGACCTAAAATAAAAAAGAAATCACTACAAAACAAAAAAACAAAAGAAGTGCCGTCTACTATTAAATAGCAGGAAAAAAATTGACTCAAAAATCAATTTTAACTATTCTACAGAGTGTTTTCACACAAATTTAGTAAACTAGTGATTCACACAAATTTAAAAAAATTAAAATTTAAACTATTAAAATTTTAAAGGTAATGGCACTAACAGAAAGTTTATAATTTTTGTGACCTAAAAGAAAAAAGAAATCACTAAAAAGCTATAAGTATTTAATTCTAAGTAGAAACGAAAAAAAATAGAAAAAAAGAAAAAAATGCCACCTACTGGGCCAGCACGGCCTGAATATGACTAGAAACCCAACCATGGGCCAGGATTCAGGCCCGCAGCAGGCCCAGTAGGCCCACAGGCATTGCAGTGTCCAATTAGGCCCATAAGCCTGCATTTCAGAGGAGTTCGAGAGGGAAGAGGCAGCGGAGCTTATAAACAGGTGCTCGTCACTCTTAACTAGCGAGATGGGACTAAACTCCCATCACCGCGCCAGCGCAAGGCCATTGGTCCCGGTTGGTGGCACCAACCGGGACTAAAGTGGAGAATTGGTCCCGGTTCGTGATAGAAACCGGGATGAATGCCCCTTTGGTCCCGGTTGGTGCCACCAACCGGGACTAAAGGCCGCCGCTTCCCGCCCTTTGGGCTGCCGAAAAGTGGCCTTTGGTCCCAGTTGGTGCCACCAACCGGGTCTAAAGGGGGAATTCATCCCGGTTTCTGTCACGAACCGGGACCAATGCTTCGTCTATATAAGTAGCACTTGCGAAAATTTTGGGTTCAGTTCGTTCTTCCCCGCCCGACGACGCCGCCAGGCTACGCCTCGCCGTCGCCCCTGCCGTCGCCGCCCCGTGCCCCCCTGCCTCCTCGCCGCCGACGCCGTGCCCCTCACCGTCGCTGTCGCCGCGCGCCCCCTGCCTCCTCATCGCCCGTCGCGCCACGCCCCTCTCACCGTCGCCGTCTCCGCGCCTCTCACCGTCGCCGTCGCCGTGCCCTCACCGTCGCCGTCGCCGCGCCCCTCACCGTCGCCGGCCTCCTCGTCGATCGCCGCCCCGGCCCGTTGCGTAATTTCCTAATTTAGTGTGTAGTTAATTTAGATGCGTAATTTAGGATGTAGAGTTAATTAATTGAGTTGTTGTAGTTAATTTAGATGCGTAGTTTAGATGTATAGTTAATTGAATTGTTGTAGTTAATTTAGATGTATAGTTTAGATGCAAAAGTTAGAATTTTTTACTGTTCATACATTTTTTTGGTGATATTATTGTTGCATATGCAAAAGTTTGTGTGTTCATATATATGCAAAGAATATGTCAATTTGTTCATAGAATTTTTATGAATTTTTTTTGTTGTAATTTTGTTCATAGAATTTTTATTTTGTTCATGGATTTTTTATGATTTTTTTCTGTTGTAATATTGTTCATAGATTTTGTATGATTTTTTTCTGTTGTAATTTTGTTCATAGATTTTTTACGATTTTTTTCTGTTGTAATTTTGTTCATAGAATTTTTATGATTTTTTTTGTTCATAGATTTATCTTTGTCAATTTACGTATATGTTCAAATTTAGAAGAAATAGAAGGAGAGAAAAAAGGAAAATAAGAAGAGGAAGAAGGAGAAGAAGAAGAAGAATAAGAAGAAGTGGAGAGGAATAACAGGAGAAATAATTCTCCTCTTTTTTTCTTCTTTTTCATCTTCTTATTTATTTCTTCTTCTCCTCTTTTTTTCTTCTTCTTCCTCTTCTTATTTTTGTTATCGGGTATGTCGTTGTCGATATACCCCCCCTCCCCGATAACTTTTAGTAATTAGTACTACTTAGAAAGTGTTTAATGGACTTAGTTAGAACTAGGTAAACTTGTTTGTTTTTAGTAAGTACTACATTATTCTATTTATAGTAAGTGCTTAGTAGTTAAACTAGTTGATTTAATAAAACTGGTTTATTTTACTATAGAAGTAGTTTATTTTTAGCAAGAAAATTAATAGAACTAGTTTATTTTTTTAGTTAAAGCAATTATTCCCGCATCGACGTGGACGATGCCTATCCCGCATCATCGTCGTCGAGTCGGCGGAGGACGACACCTGCTTGACCAGATGGGCCATGTCCGGAAATGGGCTCCGCCGGGGTGGTACTGGGAGGCGCTACCTTCCGGGAGGCGTAGCTTGGTGAGGAGCCAGCCCGTCGTTGACCCGATCCTTGTTTGGTGGCGGTCGCGTGGGCCAGTGATGGTGCCGAGGCTTCCGGACACCGCGGAGGTGGTACGTCACCGTGTCAGCGAGGAGGACCAGCAGGTCCGTCGCTACATGGTTCGAGAATACCTGGCAGGTTCTTCAGGGATCTCACTGGAGCTATGATCCTGTGATGGTTCCTTCCCTTTGGGTGTCCACCGCCCGCGCCGATACCCGTCGGGCGCTACGGTTCTAGCTGTACTGGCGATATGTATGATAGTATTCGACGTGTATTAGTGATAATATTCGATATACGGACACATGGAGATGATGTAGTTTTTCTTATAATTGAATGCATCCTAATTTGAATACTACTTTATTTTGCGATTTGATTTTTCTTATTGAATGCTCAAATTGGAGAGCACTATGCAAGGCATGTGCATATGATTAGTTGAATAATAATGATCTAATTTAGTCTTTGAATTATGAACGTATAGGAAATGTCATCATTGGACGACGGAAGTCTCCCGGGGGAGTGCGACTGGTGCCACGACGATCGAGGTCAGTGCGACAGGCCTCACCTGGACGATGGTCGGCGCTTCAGCATTAAGCTCGAGGAGACCTTCGAAGTTGAAACGGTACGCAACGACGACAAGTGTTTTTTTTAATAATTAAGCATGACTTCAACTATTTAAACATGTAATTTTCATCTTTTACAATTCGGGTATAGTTTATCCCATGCCATGCAAGACGCTATGTCTTGGAGAGGATGGATTTTGAAGACCATGAGAATTTTGAAACGAAGAAAATTCACCTAAGGACCCATCATGATGTGGATTTTGAAGTAAAGTTGTATAATGCTGAGAGCGTAACCCATTTTGGTTGCAAAAATTGGGAAGCATTTTGCAAATTGTATGGTTTTGATGAGGATATGCTTGTCACCATGGATCTTGGTGATCCTGAAATCGAGCAAGACAATATGGACATTTGGGTCCTTGTTGATACGCCTCCAGTTCTACCGCTATGTGAGTTTCTCAAACATAGTTAATTATTAACTAATTTATATTGTTCATTTCAAAATAGTTGACAGCTTATTTCCATTGACAGCTTATTTTGAAGTATCAAAGAATGTGCAGAAGATGGTAGATAGAACTTACTACACCGATGACTCTGAGTTAACTTACAAGGAGAAAACTCATCTGGTTGGATTTTGTAATGATCTTGAGAATTACAATATCTACAATCGAACTCCTCAACATTATAGTCAATACGTGCCACTAGTGCACGTGTTGAACTACGGTAACTACCATGGAGATACCCTGGTAAGATTTTTTACTATTACGACATCCATGCATCTTTTTGCATACTTCTAAAACTAGTACATCATTGCTAACTACGAAGTTATTACTATGTTTTTCAACAGAGAATCCCAGAGGATTGTGTGCCTCACTTGATGTATCAGAATGGCGGCAGCCTTCGTGTTTTGAACATATATCCAGGTCATCCTACGAATCTCAACTATCCATACCGGATTTCTAAAAGAAGTGGAGACATGACAATCAAAGAATGAAAAAAATGTATGGACAGTCATAATGAGCTTCTTGGAAGCAAAAGGAAGCGAGGCGCAAGAATTGGAGACAGGATGATCTCCATTATTCATAATGGAGAGTCAGGGTCTATATTGTTTTATGCTATTTTACCTTAAGTGTGTTTAGGTCCTACTTGATACTGATGATCATGTGCTAAGAACAATTATGTAGGGTTGGGTTCGATGACTATGAGGATGATGATCGTATGACTTATTATTAATAACGAGTAGAAGTTGTATGATGATGTTTTAGTAGGACTTGTTATTATATATGATGATGTATGATGCGAGCATGCATGAGTTATTATATATCTGCGGGGTGAAATGAACATAGCAGTAGCGTTGGTAAACCAAGGATGAAGATATAAGAGAGGACACTTCTCTCTATATTAGCTAGCTAATAACAACCTAAAAATAACCCCCTAAACCCCTAAACCTCAGCTCCAGCCAGCTGCTGACGCGTGGAAGCCTTTTGGTCCCGGTTTATGTCATCAACCGGGACCAAAGGCCCCCCTGCCTGAGCTGCCGGCAGCGGCCACGTGGAGCCTCATCTGTCCCGGTTCTGGTTTGAACCGGGACTAAAGGGGGGAGGTATTAGTAACGACTCTTTAGTCCCGGTTCATGAACCGGGACTACAGGCCCTTACGAACCGGAACAAATGTCCTGTTTTCTACTAGTAATACCGGTGGCTGAGTAGTGCACAGACCGGCATATATGTGCACAGCGCATCCGTTTGGAACAGCCGGGTGCGGTGGCGCGCGCTTCTGACTCCAGCTTCGGAGGGCTAAAGGGTTGGCACCGGGTATCGGGTTGCGTGGTGGGCTCGAGCCCGTGGCACTCGGTCGTGATCTTACACCTCGTACGGGAGCGACGGGAACGCATGGCGCTGCGGGGTTACGCTCCCAGCCCGAGAAATTGAGTCCCAAGTAAGCAGTGCCCCGGCTGCTCGCTCATCTCTATCCCCATCCACGCCAACTCTTTTTTGGCTGTTTTTTCGCCTTCACATGTCGGCAGCCAAAGATGGAGACGGTCAGACTTTTTCTCTAAGAACGATAGTACCATATCGCTAGCACAGCATGGTTCACACCGGGATATATGCGTGCCTCTCGTCCGCTGCACCAGCCGGGCGTGGTGGTGCACGCCTATGACTCCAGCTTCGGAGGGCGGGTTGGCATAATACGATGGGCTTTGGGGGGTTTGGGCTCGAGCCCGTGGCGATTGGTGCGACAAGTTCGACGTGTGTCGCAAATCGCCTGTGTGTCGCAAATCGTGTCGCCCAAGAGATAAGAAGGCCGGTCGTGGCAATGTTCAGGTGCTTATATATGCTGCGCGGGCTCACGCTCCCAGCCGAGCAAGCAACTGCCATCCCTTCCGCCTCCCATGAAAAGCTCGCTTAAAAACCCTTCCTATCTATGCCAAACTTTTTCTTCCCTCAAAAAAAAAAATCTATGCCAACCTTTTTCTCATTTTGTCCTTAAGAAAATATTTATACAATGTACAAACATATGATTTTCTATTTTTTTTTCAGACGTACACATATTGAAATACTCGAGTTCTTGCAAAGCTTGGCGTAAAAAACATTCACTCTTGAGCCCTATACAGAAATAACAAATTAAATGAGCAATAAGATATTGCTATAGTTACTCATTCTAGCCGTTTTTTCCAAGAAACACCAACTAGTATATTTTGTCGTGAAAATTTGCAGGCACATCGTGAGCTACTATGTGTGCATGACATAATTTGTTCATGATTATTTATAACTTTAAAAATAAATATAGTTTTCGGTCCACCCGGGAAAAAGTGTTTTTGGTTTTCTAAACTAAAAGATGCAACTGGATCCGGAAACTCAAAATCCGCTCGGTAAATTCATAGTTGAGTCCGTGAGCATGTGCTCCTAGCTCAAGCAAACATTTATAATATTTTTCTATGGATTTTCGCGTGAGCACTATGTGTTTATGTCAACTTGTCCAATAATGTGTACGGGCTTCTCCGGTGCTGACCATCAGATTGGACACGGTATCCGTCCATGGACAGATGACATAGCTCACGCGCCGGATCCCATAGCGCCCAGTGAAAACCAAAAAGAGGCAAATATCCATAGTTTTCACATGCCCAATCAAAAAAGAATATCTGTCCCGTAATGCATGCAAAAATTTGCATTGCTGGACAGGCAATCTAAGCCTCCATCGCACACTCTGCCGCTGATGCTGCCTTGGTCACCTCCTTCTCGGCCTCCGCCTTCAACTCAACCTTCTGCCACTTCAACATCAGGAAACAAATGGCTTGCACGACCGTCCCTGCACCGTCATCCAACTCATCCATCCGCAAGGTCAACATATTCACCTCCTCCGAAGCAGCTGCAATATGAACCTTCTTCTCTTCGAGCATGCCTTTTTTCTCTTCAAGCTTGAGCTTCTAGTCGGTCTACGCCATCAACATGTTAAACCTCTCGGCTTTACATGCCTCCATCATGTTAGAGCGCTTGAAATATGAATCCTCTTTCTTCACCAAGATGTTCCCAAGCCTCTCTGTCATCTTGGTAGCCTTCCCTTCTCTCTTCGCCTTCTCCTCCTCCCACTTCTTTTCTCGGAACCCTCTTCCAATCTTCTTAAGTGGTTCTTTTGTTGGGTCGGTTGTATCACCCGTATCTTCCTCGGTGACGATGCCCGCGGTGTTGATGGAGTTGGCAATGAATATATTTTACTTGGGTTGTCCATTCAACTTCAAATTCAAGCAACTATGTATGAGAACAAATTTCTTCTACTCCAACTTGAAGAACAAATTGCATGCACGGGAAGGCTACAAAGTATAAAACATTGTAAACAATTTGCATATCCAATCCGACCAAATGACTAAAACATAGAGCATATCCAGCCAACAAGTTACATATCCCGCAAATGATCAAAACATAGAGCATTCCGACCAACAAGTTGCATATCCGGCCAAATGACCAACACACTTACTTTCTTGGAGATTTGGGCATGACTTGGCAAAAAGTGGGATGAGTTGCTTCAAGTGGCCGCAATACCTAGACACGGACTCTTGAATGATGTACCATCAATGGTTGATAGGCTTCATGAGGGAGTCCTAGATTAGGGGGTGTTCGGATAGCCGGACTATACCTTCAGCCGGACTCCAGGACTATGAAGATACAAGATTGAAGACTTCGTCCCGTGTCCGGATGGGACTTTCCTTGGCGTGGAAGGCAAGCTTGGCGATGCGGATATTCAAGATCTCCTACTTATGTAACCGACTCTGTGTAACCCTAACCCTATCCGGTGTCTATATAAACCGGAGGGTTGTAGTCCGTAGGACGACCATCATCATACACAATCATACCATAGGCGAGCTTCTAGGGTTTAGCCTCCTTGATCTCGTGGTAGATCTACTCTTGTACTACCCATATCATCAATATTAATCTAGCAGGAGTAGGGTTTTACCTCCATCGAGAGGGCCCGAACCTGGGTAAATAAAGTGTCCCTTGTCTCCTGTTACCATCCGACCTTGAAGCACAGTTCGGGACCCCCTACCCGAGATCCGCCGGTTTTGACACCGACATTGGTGCTTTCATTGAGAGTTCCTCTGTGCCGTCGCGATCAGGAAGGATGCCTCATCCTGTCTTTAAAGACGGCGCCATTACAAAAGGAGCCTTTGCTGTCGGCCAAACTCTCCGGCTAGGTGATTTTCTCGCAACCACATGTTCGGCTGTTGGGCCGACGGTGACCTCCCGGGTCATCGAAAGCAACCTCCACGTCGTCTCAGAACTCGCCGAGCAATTGGATCCGATGGAGCTCTCTTCTGTAAACGAGCTCCTGGATCGCATCGCCGCACTGGGTGTCGCTACAAATTACGACCAGGTTGGCCTTAAACCCGATCTAAAAGAAATTAACTCTCCCCAAGTCACCCACCACGTTGCTGTGGTGGAGACACAATGCGGTGACCCTTCATCTATCCTAAGGACTAGCTACGTCCGAATTCCTGAACCCTCCATGCCGGATATCCGCGGAGGGGAGGATACAATCCAAGACCTAAGCTTAAAATCAGGCAAATCGGATAACATCCAAGACTCCGGATCTCAGAATCTGGAAGTTCTTCGGCCTCCGAACAGCAAACTGGGCGAAGTCTCAGATTCAAAGACACCCGCCCGCCCGATCTTAAGCGATCTTTCCCAAATCAGGAAAATGCCCGAAGAAACAGTACATCATTACTGGGCCAGATTCCTCCTGGTTATGAACAGGATAAAGGACTGCCGCGAGGGAGACGCAATTTCAATCTTTTGCAGCAACTGCACGGACAAGGGAATACTCAACGCCATAAGTCGTCGTAATATTACACACTTTGCTGACTTGGCGTCCATAGTACAAAAATACTGTGCGATGGAAAGTGCTTGGAAAACCGAAATAAAATTTTGGGATAATCCGGCCTTGAATAGCAATCCCGTCCGAATTAAGAGGGCGCACCACAGTAAGGTGCCCGGACTAAATACCAAAAAATCAAAACCCTTTAGAGGGCATGGAACCGTACTGGAAAAGTGGCTAGATGGACCCTGCAAGATTCATAGTGCAAAGGACGCCACCCCAACTCACAGCCTCAGGGCATGTTGGATACTCCGGCAGGTGGCCAAAATTGGCGAGGACCTCCTAATTCCAAAGGTCGAAGGAAACCAGCCCGAGAATTTCAGTTCCGTTCTCACAGTTTTTGAGACTTTCGCATCAAATAACATGCGAAAAAGAACACTCCGCAGCCTCACTGAAGTCTATCAAGTAGCGATAATAAATCCATGGAGTAATACTGCTATCACCTTCAACGCGAGTGACGAACCTAAATTTCGAACAGCCAGAGCACCAGCCGCATTGGTCCTCAGTCCCATAGTGGACGGCTGTCTCCTCACAAAGGTACTCATGGACGGAGGCAGCGGATTGAACCTCATTTACGAGGAAACCCTCCAAAAGATGGAAATAGACTGGAACCGCATTGAGCGAAGCAGCACAACCTTTAGAGGAATAATCCCCAGTTAGGAAGCGCGCTGCACCGGAAAGATCACACTAGATGTGGTATTCGGCACGCCGGATAATTACAGGTCCGAACAGATCACGTTCCAGGTGGCCCCGTTCAAAAGCGGATATCACGCTATACTAGGACGGGAGGCTTTCACAGTTTTCCAAGCTATACCCCATTACGGGTACATGAAGCTTAAGATGCCTGGGCCAAACGGAATTATCACTCTCGCTAGTGATCCGGACATACCACTCCGCGCCGAGAACAAGACAGCCGCATTGGCCCTCGAGGCACTATCCGAAACCTTAGCGGCCGAAGAACTGGCTGCGCTGCGATCCACGGTCAATAGGGATGATGTGATACTCGATAAGAGATCCAAATCCACATCCTTCAAACCAGCGGACGAAATAGTCAAATTCCAGGTCCACCCAACGGACCCCAATGAAACAGCCTCCATCTGGGCAAGACTGAACCCTGATGTAGGCGCCGCACTACGAGAGTTCCTACGAGAGAACTGGGGCATTTTCGCTTGGCACCCTTCAGACATGCCAGAAATCCCACGCAGGTTGGCCAAACACAGCCTAAATATCCAGAAGGGATTCAAACCTGTCAAACAAGCCATTCGGCGTTTCTCCAAACCAAAGAGACAGGCTATGGGAGAGGAGCTAGCCAACTTATTGGAGGCCGGATTCATTAGAGACATAAAACACCCGGACTGGCTAGCAAACTTGATGATGGTACCAAAGAAGGATAAATCCTGGCGCCTGTGTGTCGATTTCAAAGACCTTAATAAGGCTTGCCCAAAGGATCCTTTCCCCCTCCCTCGAATAGATCAAATCATCGATGCCACTGCAGGACACGATTCGCTGTGCTTCCTCGACGCATACTCCGGTTACCATCAAATCAAGATGGCAGAATCAGACCAAGCCGCAACAGCATTCATCACACCATACGGCCCATTCTGCTTCAACACAATGCCCTTTGGGCTAAAAAACGCCGGCGCAACATATCAGCGCATGATTCAAACATGCCTGGCAAACCAGATCGGCAAAACAGTGGAGGCGTATGTAGATGATGTGATCGTTAAATCAAGACATGTCGAATCTCTAGTAGACGACTTGAGGCTTACATTCTACAACCTCCGAAAATATGACATTAAGCTCAATCCGGAAAAATGCTTTTTCGGCGTTCTAGCCGGAAAGCTCCTGGGCTTCATTGTATCCGGTAGAGGAATTGAGGCAAACCCAGCTAAAATCCGAGCTTTGTCACAATTGGATGTCCCAAAAGACCTCAAACAAATACAGAAACTCACCGGATGTGTGGCGGCTTTAAGCCGCTTTATCTCCCGTCTGGGAGAAAAAGCATTGCCCCTTTACCGCCTCCTCAGGCGCACCGAACACTTCGAGTGGACAGACGCTGCCACGGCCGGACTCGAGGAAATAAAGGCCATCTTGGCAACAAACCCAGTCCTGGCCGCGCCGAACACTGGCGATCCCATGTTGTTGTACATTGCCGCAACTCATCAAGTTGTTAGCGCAGTACTCGTCGTCGAGCGGGCAACGGACAGACACAAACTCCCCCTTCAAAGGCCGGTTTACTACATGTCCACTGTCCTCACACCATGCAAATCACGGTACCCGCATTACCAAAAGATTGCATACGTGGTGTTTATGGCATCCCGGAAGCTACGACATTACTTTCAAGAGTGTTCTATAACAGTAGCCTTGGAAGTACCACTCAACGATATTATCAACAACCGCGATGCAACGGGCCGGATAGCAAAATGGGCCATAGAGCTCCTCCCGTTCGACATAACCTACAAACCACGGCGAGCCATTAAATCGCAAGTCCTAGCCGACTTCGTCGCCGAATGGACAGAGGCCGAACTCCCTAAAGAGTACGGCACATATTCAAACTGGATCATGCATTTCTACTGCTCCAAAATGTTGGCCGGACTGGGGGCTGGCGTCGTTTTGACGTCCCCTACAGGAGACACAGTCCAATATGTACTCCAAATTATGTACACGGACTCCAACAATGCAGCCAAATATGAGGCCCTTCTACATGGTCTTCGGATGGCAGTATCCATGGGCATTCAACGCCTGGAAGTACGCGGGGACTCAAACCTCGCGATATCCCAAATAAATGGCAACTTCGACGCCAAAGACCCAAAAATGGCAGCTTATCGCAATGCCGTCCTAAAAATGTCAGTTCGGTTCGAGGGACTGGAGTTTCACCATATAGCCCGAGAAAATAATCAGGCAGCGGACGTCCTGGCACGCATTGGAGCAAAACGAGATGCAGTCCCCCCCCCCCAACATCTTCTTAGAAAGATTATTCAAGCCATTTGTAGCATGGGAGGGGGAACCCTCGGATAACAGTCCGGACACAACCGCACAACCCGACGCCGAACAATCCGACATAATCGGAGGCCCTGCCACCGAAATCACACCTTCAGCCCACGTAATAATGGCGGTCATCGCCCCGTGGACAGAACCATTCCTAGCCTACCTTACTAGGCAGGAACTCCCAGAGGACCAAAACGAGGCACACTGCATAGTGCGGCGATCTATATCCTATAAAGTCCACGAGGGAGAGCTATATAAGAAAAGCACTACAGGAGTCCTTCAAAGATGTATCTCCGAAGAGGAAGGGCGGAGTCTGTTGGCTGAAATTCATGCCGGACTCGGTGGCCACCACGCCGCAGCTCGGTCCCTTGTAAGCAAGGCTTTCCGTACGGGCTTTTATTGGCCGACGGCCCGAGCAGACGCTCATGACTTAGTCAAATGATGCGTCGGTTGCCAGCTCTTTGCAAACCAAAGCCATATGCCGCCCAACGCCCTCCGAACTATCCCCATCACTTGGCCTTTTGCGGTCTGGGGGCTTGATATGGTGGGACCCCTTAAAGGTGGAACCCACAAGAAAAAATACTTATTGGTCATGGTGGATAAATTCACCAAATGGATAGAAGCCAAGCCTGTTAAGACGGCTGAATCCGGACCTGTGACAGACTTCATATCCAGGGTCGTACACCGTTACGGTGTCCCCCACAGTATCATCACCGATAACGGCACAAACTTCACCTCTGACGAAGTAAAGCTGTGGTGCAAAAACATGGGCATTAAGCTCGACTATGCTTCTATCTATCACCCACAAACTAACGGTCAGGTCGAACGTGCAAATGGTCTCATCATGAGCGGCATTAAACCCAAACTAGTGCGGTCCCTCAAGGAATCTAATACGCACTGGGTAGAGGAGCTCGACTCCGTACTCTGGGGCTGCGAACCACGCCGAATCGTACCACCGGATTCACACCATTCTTTATGGTGTACGGCGCAGAGGCAGTTCTGCCCTGCGACATAATTCATGACTCACCTCGACTGTGCATGTACGAAGAAAGAGAAGCCGAGCTTGATCGGCAGGACAACCTGGACACCTTAGAGGAGGAGCGCGACGTGGCTAAAGCCCGTTCCGCATTTTATCAACAGCAGGCTCGAAGATATCAAAGCAGAGAAGTACGGGCCAAAAATTACAATGTTGGCGAACTAGTTCTACGCCTGCCGGATAAGAAAAAGGACAAACTTAAGCCCAAATGGGAAGGTCCCTTCATAATTGACCAAGTCCTAACTGGTGGAGCGTACCGCCTGCGAGATGCGTCGGATAACCGACTCGAGCCGAACCCATGGAACGCCGCACGTCTCCGAAGATTCTATGCCTAGCGCCGAACTCTGAGTTTGTCTCCTTCCTCTGTCCATTTTTATATATATTTTTCTGTTTTTATTTTGTCTCCTCCCACTCTTTCCTTTTATAGCCCTTAAAGTTTCATCATGTGACGCGCTACCAGCGCTCCTTAAACCTGGGGGCTTCTTTAATAGAAGCTTGTTTATATGGGTTTCACGCCCAACGCATGCGTCAGACTTCCGCATGCACCTTTTCTTCACCATTATATGCATCGATATGACTTAAGTTTTGGCCAAGCTGGGTTGCCTGGCTCCTGTGCTTACCCCTATGTTCCCGATTGTTTGGCTAGGCGGTAAAGGGAGCACCTCTGCGATTGCTACTGCTGGATAAGCCGGATGTGTACCTCAGACTGGGTGAAGCCGAAATCTAGCGTTCTTAAGGGAATATTCGGTCGGTGAACTAAAGATGAACCTTTTTTACTTATACATGCCCCCAGATGTTTTCCTGCATTTGCAGTCCGGACGTGCACTTCAGGGCATGCCACCCCAGCGAAAGGAACCCTTAACGGAACTATTCTCTCTCGAAGATGTTTCTTACTAACCATGTAATATAACATAACTAGTTGGGCACTTGTCTGATAAAGCACTAATGACCCCTACGCCTGGTCTCCATGCATACCTCGGTTCTTATATAACCGTTATGGTATTCGGACACACTCCGGACCGTCAGGTCCCGAGGTCGAAGCAAAAAGGTCGGCAACGACAAACGATCTACAATCCGGCTAGAAGGCATTACACATGTCAATTATAAATTACATAGTCATCTTGACTGATTGTATTCCTCCTCTATACCATCTAACAGGCTGTCTAATTTACAGTCCTGCTGGGAATACTTTGCGGCCAATTCTACCTGGCCATACACTAAGCTCACAGGGATCTCCTTCCCGTCAGGCCCCACCGGTCCGACCTCGGCCATGTGATTAGGGTCATACTTTGTAAAGCGGGTCTTCACCATGGCCCAGGCCTCCCTAGCGCCTTGTCGGCAGGCTGATATCTTCCACAACCGGAAGCGCCGCCGAGCTCCCTTCAGCTTCTCCGCAAGCTCTCCAAGGCCCTCGGGCGTGGAGTGGGCAGGCCATAAGGCTTGGGCAACGCCTTGCATCGCCTGCCGAATTCGCTCGTGCAGTTGCAGGAGTTCGGGAAGAAGGTCACCCGTAGAACCAGGCATCTCCTCTGCAGGACGACCTGTGAGCATACCTACAAACAATACTCTGTTATTTGACTTCCTCGCCGAACTCATTTTTCAAAGTTCATTCAAGCACTTACTAAATAAGCCGCGTCGAAGCCGCTGATTCTCCTTCGTGGAGTCCGACAGCTGGCCACGAACGTCCTTAAGTTCAACGTCCAGCTTGGTGTTGGCATCCTGAAGATCATTCTTCTCTCGCCTCACCTTTGTCAACGTACTCTCACCGGCCTTTAACCGGCGTAAGAGTTGTTGCTTCCCCGGATCAAGTCCGGCGCCATCTGCAACATGAATTGTCAGATTTGCACCCAAGCCACACAATACTAATCTTTCGAAGTGTATCTTACCTGAGGGGGTCCCTTTGGGCTCCCCTGTTGCGGCTAGTGCGGCCTCTAGTTGGGCCTTGCACTTTTCCAGCTCCTGGGACAGCACGGTGTTCTTCTCGGTAAGAACCTGCATGTTATATGATCCTTAAATCAGTTACTTTAACTGTTTCAAGTCTCGGGGGCTACTGGTATATATATATATATATATATATATATATATATATATATATTTAACCAAAATTTTCTTACCCGTATGTCTTTCACATACTGCTCTGTGGCTCTGGCTAAACCATCTTGAGCGGCACGGAGGTACGCATCTCCCGAATTAAAGGCATCTAAAGCCTCTCGGGAGAAACAAGCATCGCGTAGAACTGTCCGGCGACGCCTGTGGTTCATGGCACTCTCCACTTCGGAATTTGTGGCAGACAGCCGGTCCGCATCCTTTGTCGGAGGAGCGTCCGGTGCGCACCTGGTGCTCGCCACCGCTTCCTGGCCAGACGTTGGATCCTGGATGGTGGAGGCGCGATTGGCAACCTCTCCGGATATAGTCCGGCGAGGCCTCTTTGTCCTGGAGACAGCACGAACATTAATATGCCTTGACAGAATAACACCAGGGAAACAGAGGGCGCGTTATACCTTTGCGCCGGCATCTCAGTCCGGACTACATTTCTTTTTGCCCCGCGAGGCCCTGCGGCCCCTCGTTGGCTAGCCGCCGCAGGTTCGGCCTCCCACCTCGGAAATCTCCCCTGCAAAATACGGTTGTCGTTGGAAACGCCGGAATATGTGAGAATGGAATCTCTCTTGAGGGAATAAACACTCCGGTTTCTGTTACCTGGGAGGCCGGGATTAACCCGGGGTAATCAGCCGTAATGGCTACCAAGGTATTGTCCTTGCTTAACTGGTGGAACACCCCGTCGATAAGCTCCACCGATATGTCCGGATCCTCTTCGGAGTCCGGATCGAGGGACCGTGCTGGGTCCTCGGGCTGTGGAGGGCGGCTGTTGATATCCTTTATTTCCTATCGCAGTTCCTGCATTGAAGTCGTCAGACTACGTATCTAACCATGGGAGTGTTAAACAAACGGGCAAGCGCAATTGTTCACTTACCCAACTTGGAGGTTCGTACATAGTGAATCCGGCCCGCGGGTTGACGCGGAGGAAGTCCTCCTTTTCTCCCTTGTACAAAGATGTTAAAATCTTTACTAGAGCGGCAGCTGAGGCTGGCCCCTTACGGCCGTAACGGGTGGCGTCATTCTCCCCGTTGAAATCCCACATGGGGTGGCCTCTATATTGAAGCGGCTGCACCCCCCGCATAATGCATGCGGCCATGACTCCAATCATGGTTAGTCCGGAATGTGCCAACAGTCTTATCCGGCCCATCAGGTAAAGGACGTCTCTGTCGCTTTCTCTCTAAGAGCTCCGCGGACGCCAGCTCAAGCGTTTCTTCAATGGAGCACTGTTGAACTCAGGGAGACCGACCCGGATAGGGTCCGGCAGCGGGACGTCATCTATGTAAAACCATTCCGAAGGCCAGTCCTCGGACGCCTTTTTTGGGGTTCCGGATAGGTATCCGGTCCCGGCGATGCGCCATACTTCGGCTCCGCCCACTTGATATATGGACCCCTCTTGAGAACGGGGTACCAAGCAGAACAACCTCTTCCACAGCGCGAAATGAGCCTCGACGCCTAAAAATAGCTCGCAAAGGGCAACGAAGCCCGCAATATGTAACACGGAGCCGGGCGTGAGATTGTGCAGCTGGAGGCCGTAGAACTCCAGAAGCCCGCGGAGAAATGGATGAATTGGAAATCCCAGTCCCCTTATTAGATAGGGAACAAGGCACACCCGTTCTCCTTTAGAAGGATTGGGGGTGCTCTCCGCTTGTTTTCCGCCATTGTAGGTGGCGAGACCGGCTCGGACCGGGACCATGTATGCCTGAGGGAGAAATCCCTTGGCCTGAAGCGACACTAACTCGCTATGTGGGATGGTGCAACTCTCCCAGTCCCCGGGTTTAGGACCGGAGGGGCGAGGGGAGAGGCTGCGACGGCTGGCCATGTTGGAATGGACCTTTGCTGGGAGCACTCTGATGATAACTCGCGGGGAGGAGAAGATGTGGTTTGGATCTGAATCCCCATCCCGTTAAAAAGGCGGCTCGTTTATACGGCTAGGGGTGTGGATGTAAAAACACCCCGGCTTTTCGCATTCGGCACGTGGAAGACGGCCATTATTAGGCGTGGAAGCCGAGAAGCGCCACATTACAAAAATCAGACATTATTCCTACAGGTACACAGGATTTGGAGAAGAACCCGCCTTGCAACGCCGAACAATCTGCGCGCCGGACTCGTCTCATTGAAGCCTGGTTCGGGGGCTACTGAGGGAGTCCTGGATTAGGGGTTGTTCGGATAGCCGGACTATACCTTCAGCCGGACTCCAGGACTATGAAGATACAAGATTGAAGACTTCGTCCCGTGTCCGGATGAGACTTTCCTTGGCGTGGAAGGCAAGCTTGGCGATGCGGATATTCAAGATCTCCTACTTATGTAACCGACTCTGTGTAACCCTAACCCTATTCGGTGTCTATATAAACCGGAGGGTTGTAGTCCGTAGGACGACCATCATCATACACAATCATACCATAGGCTAGCTTCTAGGGTTTAGCCTCCTTGATCTCGTGGTAGATCTACTCTTGTACTACCCATATCATCAATATTAATCTAGCAGGAGTAGGGTTTTACCTCCATCGAGAGGGCCCGAATCTGGGTAAAATAAAGTGTCCCTTGTCTCCTGTTACCATCCGACCTTGACGCACAGTTCGGGACCCCCTACCCGAGATCCGCCGGTTTTGACACCGACACTTCACCAAACGATTGCGGATGAGTTCGTCGGCGCATGGCTAGAAATGCTTGTGCTCATGGAACCAAGTGTGGATGTTTGCCCAAAATGTCGATCCCTTTTAATCCGTGCCATGGAGAGGATCGACACTAGTGGCCAACCATGTATCACACAACAACTCGTTCTCCCTCATATGAAGCTTTGTCCTCTACACTTTTTTCTTTGGATCGTTTGCAAATTCATCTGCATCAGCATCGTCATCGCCGTCCTCCTACTGCTCGTAATGCCCGGTGGCCCAATCCGGCTGGGATTACGTGTCGGATTGGTTGTACACGCCCGGCTGTGTGGTTTTCGAGTCATCCACTTGCACGTCCTCGTAGCAATTTCTGCATCCGTCGTGTATCATCTCAAACAACTGTCTGTCCGCGTCATTCTACACTAGGTCACCTGCTTTAGGCATTCATACGAACAACATGCATGCACCTAGTTGGTCCACGCTGACGTCCATGTCCGGAGAAGTTGCATTGATGTAGAATATAAGAAAAGTGGTGCCGCATTGACATTGACGTAGAAGTAGGGATCTTTTTATTCCTCTAGCCAGCTCTATGTTTGCATGGAATGCAACGGCGGAAGCGACGCTCCATGTCCCAGGCCCTGCCCCGCACCATAAGTGCTGCCGGCACCACGACCGAGCCCCTGCTCGTCCCCTGCCACGACTGTCCCGTCCGCCGGCCTTCTTCTTCTTAAAAGGCTCCGCCTTTGCCTTATGCATGAGTAGGCTATCTTGCTATGTCGCCGAGTTGATCTTGCGGACGACCACATTCATCGGATCACCGACCTTTGACTCCGATAACTTTTAGTATCCTCTATGCAGCGGCAATAGTAGAAAAGGGCGAGAATTGGGGTGGAGAACGGCGGGATGGAAGAGGAGAGGATTGAGAAAGAGTGATTTTGCCGTGAAAATAGTGCGGCCAGCTCCAAATGCGTGGGCTCCGGCTCAACTTTCGGTGGGCCGGAGATGTCGGAGACCTACGTGGCTGGTGTCTAGATTCCCACAAGCCCCCTCGTTTGATTCCGGTTTGCGGGGAAACCAAAGTCTATACTAGTATGTGGATGTATGCGGGACTCTGTTGGATGGCTGGCAGGATCCGAACCGCGCGGTCCGGATGGATGCGGGAGATTTGAGATTCTCCGTTGGAGATATCCTAGTGTATCTTGTTGCCACATTAATGTCTAATCTCTCTCTCGACAATTTGTGTCTAAATAAACACATTTGCCATGTCAAGCATAATTTTACAAAGTTCTTGGATTAAAATATTCTTTTGCAAACTTTTATGAACTAATGGTATCTAACCCCAGGAACCGCTGCCACTCTGCCTGCCACTCCGCAGCCCGGTGGCGGGGAGGATAATCCTGGTGCCTCTGCTCCGGTTGGTAGTTTAGATTAGGGTTTTTTAGTCCTCACTGTTGCGGTGCTCGACCGGATGGTGACACTTCTTCTTCGAGTTTTTATTCTGGACTTCAGTCCTCCTCGAGTTTGTCTGCTTGGACAGAGTCGATAGAGCTCTGGCGTAGATTCCTACCGCCACCTTAGGACGGTGAGGTTAGGGTTTCTCGTCATGTGGCTACCTTTGGTATCAGGTGCTTCATATCTATGCATGGCGTCAAAGGCGACGACTATGGCTCCAAGGCACTGGTCCGACTGTTATCCAAAAGGTCAATCCGGCTCCGGTAGGGAAGCCGCGACAAGGGTGCGTCGGCGGCTCGGTCTGGCAACAATAGTGATCGTTTGGTGGTATCCAAATTTCGTTGTATTCTTTTTTTTTTTGAGATGCTTTGTATTTCTGATAATCTTTTATAGCAGATCTGATCCTTTATGTAAAAGAATAAACTAATGGTACTCCCTCCATTTCATAATGTAGTGCGCCCATGCTTTTCGAGATTTAATTTTGACCATAAATTTAACCAACATTAGCGACTGCGGCCGTAGCATGGAGATACCTTTGAATTCGTATTTAAAAATGTTTTCAAAGGTATAATTTCTCAGTAAAATAATTTATGTATTATTGGTCTAATTTATGGTCAAAGTTGAATCTCGAAAAGCACGAGGACAATACATTATGAAATTGAGGAAATATATTTTAGCCGCCTTTGCAACGAGCTATGTTCGGTTGCCGAATCCAATTCGTCAGAATGACACCCCCACTACACGTTTTGTTTGCATAACGTGTATACGCCACGCCATACAATCGAAATAGAAACATGGGACGATTCCAGAATTTTGAATAGATCCGTGGGGGGTAATGTGTTTCACTTCATTAAATGTACATTTTCATAAATAAAAACATGTCCATCGTGGTGTAGGAGAAAACCTTCAATGTATATAATCAACTAAGTCCAAAATTCGCAGGGGCATGCACCTGCTTTCTCTCCCTGGCCACCCAATCGTCTCACGATCCGCAAAGTAGCTGTATCGTACACAGGGCAACATATTAGTTTAAGTTTTAAACTTGGAAACTTACGGTTTTGCATCTGAAGCTTACAGTTTTCTCGGTCGTTCGTATTAAGTTTCGGAGTTCAAATACTAAGTGATTATTTTGTACAAACGTTATGATTTTATCAGTTGTGTGTACTAAGTTTCAACGGTTGAAAATTAACAGAATTTTATAAAACTCCTCAAAATGTATTCAAAATGGATCTTTTTTGTAAACCCTCATCACGAGAAATACGAATATGAAAAAAAAACTTAATTATCGGTCGTGCCTACTAAGTTTAAATAATGGAATGTTTGAGAATTCCTCAAAATGTATTCAAAATGGATCTTATTTGAAAGCTCTCATCACGAGATACGAATATGAAAACATAACTCAATTTAGACTTATTATTTGAAAGATATGAAAGATTAAAAGTAGAAAGCCAAAAGAAAAAGTCCGCACGAGTGAATCAATGCCCCGCACCTGTGTGGTACAAATCCTCCTCAACTAAGTTACCAAAAGTATCCAAGGAGTTGTTTGGTTCCAAGTAGGGACGGAAACAACGCGGAAACGGACGGAACTGGGTGCCGCCATATTTGTTTTCATATTTTTTTGCAGAAGCCCAAGCGAATACAGAAACCCTGGAAACGAATATGAAAACAAATATTACCAGAAAGAAACCTGGAGCGAATACAGAGCGGACACGGAAACAAAAATGTGTCTTGACCGGAACTTAAAGTCCCCTTGAATCATGGAGAAATATTGAAAAAAAAAAACAAATTGATGGAATTGTTAACATGGCTAAAAAATAGTATGGTTGTGTTGGTTACGCTGGTAGTATTATAGTAGTATACATGACAATTCCGTCCTTTGGCTCTGGCAGGTTAATGCAATGGAACCTTGCTTACCCAGATCCTAGCCATTGGCCCCATTGCGGTCATCTTGCTGCCAACCAACGGTATAGCAAGATCGCTGCCAGATCCCCTGTATCTATTCGCCGGTCATCTGGTCAACGATGTCTTTTGGGATTTGGACCTGAGTTGTTTTGAGTAGCTTAATACATCCCCATTGGTACTGACCTGGATGTGGACCTGAGTTTTTCCGGGTAGGAGAACACCTGATTGGTCCTGGAACGCTAAGAACCTACTCACCTTCTCCTCGTCGTGGAACCAGATCGGCCAAAATTTTGGAACACGTGACAGTTTCTTGGAGGCCAATAGATCCAAAAGCCGAGTAAACAAGTTCCATGCATGTCTGGCTTGCACGACCTCTACGATCACTCTATTCACCTCAACAACCTGATTGGCTTGATCTACCACGTTTTGCGACTCCATCACGTGCCTCTTCGCACTGTTGCGCCTACCCAGTTGATCTCTGGCTCGATGTTTTAAGTATAGGATACAACTGCACCAGGCCAGACAGTTCGGGGAAGCCCCTACGTGCCCGGGCAAGCCAAGCTCCTTCCCGTCCGGGCAACGTTCGGGCTTGTGACATCAGTACAAGGGGTCATTACTTCTATAATCCAGTGAGCACAGGCATTGATCGGCCAAGGTGGTTTTGTGCCTTGTGCAGCAAGGGGACGCTGTGAGCAGTAAGTGATATTCCTATGTACAATAGCATACACAAACAGCAAGCCCTGTAGATACCTAAACCAGTGAACTCAAGTCGTGCAACTGGCTCGGAAAAAGAACCTATCGATTAACAACTACACAATAAAGTACACTACATACAACCATGAAGTTTCTTAAAGGAACAAAATCACATGCCGCTATAGAACATTGACAGCACCAAATGTGGAATTTCGTGTTCTTGGCACATACAAGAATGATAGAAACATCGCAGCGACAAAGACGCCTAAATAAAAAAACGAGAGCACAAACAACGGAACGAAGGGGACACCGACCCAAAACAGAAGCGGTGAAAGGGACGCCACATTGCGGCCTTGCAGACACAAGCACATCCGAGTGGTACCGGCGAGTACCTCTAGAAGGGCAATTTATATCCCTGCCATGAGGTTGTGATTGCCTTTCTTGAGAAAGCCACACCAACGTCGTGAAGCTGGAGGACTTCGATATGCCCATAGCCAACACTCCTAGTCGCGACACGACAATGACACTGCTAGGCGCCCACACCGGCTTCCACGGCGATGGCCTCGACACCGGTTGTGCTGCCAAAGACTTTTCACCTCAAAGATAGGGCTGCTGCTAGCAGGATCAAAACTAAGCGAAAGCCAGACCAACATACACGACAACCGACTTGCGGTGTAAGACAATAACTTATAAGAAACCTCAACCAACCTAAGGGAAAGACCAAAATGCCCTCGAAAACAAATGGCTTGTCATGTATAGCAACCAACCATCCATTCCGAGACAGCTCCAGCTTGCCGAGTCAAATGACAGGACGACCAAGCAAACGACGCTGCCAGTGCCAGGGAAGCAACCAGACAACATCGAGCACGACATACCTCCCTATTATCGCCGCAACCGTAGCCGGATGGATCTTTCGGACCAAGCATCATACGCCACGCCCAGCCATGCGAGTGGAACCAAGCGAGTCCTCGTGTGGCCAATGAGGGGTGACCGGCTGGCCCCATGTGCCAGCCGGCTCACATGGGTGTGATGGCCGTGCCACTCTCCCGGGCACTACACACGCATGAGCATGCATAGGAAGGCGGGAGGCACACAACGCATGTCGCGACCGGACCAACCTAACGGGTTGGCCGAGTGGGCCCACGCGCCAGCCAACTCGTGCGGCCTTGCCTGAAATGGGCCCCATGGGCCAGGCGGCACCGCGACCCTCCACCCGATAGTGCACCTGTCGCAATCAGACTAGTCCGCCAAGACGCGAGGACGCCGTCAGGCGATCTCGGCTAAGCCTTCCCATGTCCTGGTGATACTTCTCATCATCATTATTCATTCCTCGGTCCCCACGTTGTTGCAACCGGAATGCCGACAAATGAAATGCGATGTGTGAAATCAATACTCCTAGCAACGGTGCTTGATAGTAAATGGACAATGATCTCATTCTTAGCGTGTTGGTTATTGAATTATCATTCTAAGATTGATCGTGCTGCCTTGTCCTTATTTTTGGTGCACTCTTCGATCAATGAGTTAGGATTGTGTCAACCCCTCAGTCTTTTGATCATGTCGTCCAGCCCTGAAAGGCAAGATTGTTCTCGAGCTTCATAACATATCGGTGGTTCGCAATTTTCCGGATATCTTCTTGGAAGTATCACCAGGTTGTCCCCTGACCGTTATGTTGAGCTCGTGATCAAGTTAGTTTTCTTATAAACCACCACTTCTCCAAGAATCTGTGTTGGATATCCCTGAGCTAGTTGGTTAAGTTAAAGAACAACTTGGAGAGTTGGAAGATAAAAGCTTTGCCTAACTTACTTCATTTAGAAGGGATATCTTTTGTGTATTTTTGTTGAAGAAAGATGATATCTTCATCGATATTTGGGGAATTTTCCCCAACTAAAGTGGACGGGCAGTTAAATGGTTAAAGCCTGGCAATGTGTCTAGCAAATGAGCACTGCTAAGTTGCATCGTCCAGTGACTGGCCAGCTGCTAGACACTTCACCCACAATTATGTGCCAATTCCATGGTATAAAAGTTTTCTAGTGTATATTTTAGTTTTTAGATGGATTGATGAGAAGTCCAAACATTTGTTGGGATTATTTAAACAGACATGTGAATCAGTTTTTGATTTTTGAAAGTTGCAAGTGTTGTCTGAACAAATAAACTTTGCATGGTGTCATGTGATCACTAGAATATGTGATTAAAATTTCAATGTGATACACAAAAGTTATGACATATGTTGCTTACATACTTGTCGATATCCATGGCGAGATTCCTAGATTCGAGGGGGGGGGGGAAGAATGTCCGACTTGAGAGAGGGGAAGGTAGTATTGCTATTTGTATGACCAAAAAATCTTGTATACATGTAATGCAGACAAAATAAAGTTTCATCTCCAATTACTAGATTTACATGGGTTTGCTACTTTCTAACAACATAATATATTTTATTAAGTTAGCAGCGTGTGCTACAAAGTACATTCTGCTTGATGCATGGTTTGCTGCATTTGCCAGGAAATGACACACTGCTAGATGCAAGGTTTGCAACATTTGCCAAGAAATGGTACGCTCCTAATATAATTTCAGGATTTTAAGTAGTTTTACCAAAAGATAGAAGTGTTGTCTAAACAAAATAAACTTTGCATGGTGTCATCATGTGATCACTAGAATATGTGATTAAAATTTCAATGTGATACACAAAAGTTATGACATATGTTGCTTACATACTTGTCGATATCCATGGCGAGATTCCTAGATTCGAGGGGGGGGGGGAAGAATGTCCGACTTGAGAGAGGGGAAGGTAGTATTGCTATTTGTATGACCAAAAAATCTTGTATACATGTAATGCAGACAAATCAAATTTGCATCTCCAATAATTGAATTTATATGAGATGGGTTTGCTATTTTCTAACAAGATAATATATTTTATGAAATTAGCATGTGATGTAATGTACATGATGCTAGATGCAAGGTTTACAGCGTTTGCCAGGAAATGACACGGTGCTAACAGAATTTCAGGATTTTAAGCAATTTACCAAAAGTTGTAAGTGTTGCCTAAACAAAATAAACTTTACATGGTGTCATCATGTGATCATTAGAATATGTGGTCAAAATTTCAATATGTTATACAAAATTATCTGATTTGAGAGATATAGCGTAGTTGTAGTAGCATACATAGAATGACATAATATAGTATAGTAGCATACATAGAATGACATAATTGTCTCTGGACCTGCTGTTCGGACGGGCTTTCCGATGGAGGCCCTCTCGGGCCTCTGGCACCTCCGTCTTCTTGCCCTTCTTGTCGGGCGCCTTGTAGGGAACCACGACCAACAACTTCTCAAGATGCTCGAATCGGGGCCCCTCTGGTAGCGGCGCTGGGCCGCTGATCTTCTCAGCTTTGGCAAGCCAGCCCGGCAAAACCCACATAAAGGGGTTCGGATCAAATGGTGTGGCACCAATAGTCGAATCTATGATAAGACAGGTGTCACTCACCTTCCTCGGAGGGTTCGCGGCGTCGATGCCAATGTCCTCCCCCTCGACCGGCCACTCCTTTTGCGGTTTTAATAGCAGACTCCAAACCTTCTTGTGGGTCATGCCAAAGAGGTGCTACATGGTGGCCGGATCTTCGGGGCCATACTCCCACATGGCTTAGCCCTCTCCTGGCAGGGGAGGACTCGGTGATGGAGGATGACCTAAATGACATCGACCAGCTTCGCACCGGTCCCCATGGAGCTAACGACGCGCTTCTGCAGCGCCTTTAAATCGTCGGCGGACCCCCCAGCCCGGGCCCTTGTTGATCCATGAGGCCAGCCTAGTAGGGTGTCCGGATCTGAATGCCGGAGCTGCCGCCTAGCCGGCTCCCCGTGGCTCAGTGATATAGAACCACTCTTTTTGCCACATTCTGACGGTGTCGACGAAGTGGCCCTTGGACCACTGGACCCGCATCAGTTTGCCGATCATAACCCCACTACAGTCCGCCTGCTCGCAGCTAACTACCTTGGGTTTGACGTTGAACACCTTTAGCCACAAGTCGAAGTGTGGCCGGACCTGGAGGAGGGCTTTGCAGAAGATAATAAAGGATGAAATGTGGAGAAGGGAGTTGGGGGATAGATCGTGAAAATCTAGCTCGTAGAAGAACATCAGCCCCCGCACAAAGGGGTGCAGGGGAAATCCTAGCCCCTAAGGAAATGGGGAAGGAACACGACCCTTTCACCCGGCTTGGGTGTAGGGATGATCTATCCCTCTTCGGGGGCCCGATGAACAACATCGGCTGACAAATAGCCGGCCTGTTTCAGCCGCATGATGTCGTCATCGGTGACGGAGGTGGCTTCCCACTTCCCGTTGGCGCTGGAGCTGGCCATGGTCGAAGGAGACGGGACGTGATTTGCTTTGGAAGCAGAGAAAGAGGGCGCCAGAGCTCTGAGGATCTGCGGAGGCGGGTGGTCGAAGAAGGCATGAGATGCTGATTGTGGTATCTCCTCCCTTTTATAGACTGTTGACAGGCCTGGGATTCCTTTTTCCATGCCGTTGTGTTCTCCGCTTCCCGATACGCCCGTAACATTATATGCGGGGAGGGGAATCATAATCATTAACCGTATCCCCCGATGGGTAGGACACGATCTCCACCTCGAGGGGATGTGGCAAACGTGACATCGGCCTCGAGCTGCGCTTCGAGAAATAGTAACTGCTCGGTGTTGTGGCCAGAGGCGACTCTTTGTTGAAAGAGAAAAAGTTGTCAGATGAAGGCACCATTTACACTTGGATGGTATTTTTTATTATTGCCTTCGGTGTTAAGGAAAACTGCCGTTTCTGGCTCTAGACATCACTTGGTTCCAAACATGGGTAAAACATACTGAAGAAGTCGCCTCGCAAGCGTAATACTGGTCGGGTGAGTGGATGCCGGATACAAGCCTTTGCGTTGGAGGCAAGTTGGGGCTACCGATGTAGTCATGGACTAAGGGGTCCTCGGGGCAACGACCCATTATACGTAGGCCGGACTGGTGGAGTCGTATAGTGACATGAAGCCGTGGTGTACCCTCCAAGTCAAGAAGGCGTAGGATCTCTTTAATCCCTTATTGTAATCTATCTCCGGTAACCCTAACTCTACCGGTGTCTATATAAACCGAGGGTTTTTAGTCTTTAGGGATAGAGCTACACTCATCACCTCATCTCCTTAGCGTTTAGCTCATACTGATCTCGAGGTAGATCTACTTTGTAAACCACACCATACATCAAATACAATCAAGAAGAATGTAGGGTATTACCTCTTCGAGAGGGCCAAAACCTGGGTAAACACTGTGTTCGTCATCCCTTGTTCCCCATCAATCCTAGATCCATAGCTCTGGACCCCCTACTCCTAGGTCTGTCGGTTTTGACACCAACAGCGGTGGTTGTATTTTTAAGAAATTTATGAACTCTCATGCTTCACTTATATTATTTTGAGAGTCTTATAAATAGCATGGAAATTTGCTTGGGTTATGAATTTAGTCCTAATAAGATAGATATTCAAGAGGCATATAATAAAAACTTTCATGAAGATCATTGAATATATGAGAAGTTTGATTCCTTGCATTTGTTTTGATATATAAAGATGGTGATATTAGAGTCATGGTAGGTAGTAATTGTGGTTTAGTAAGAATATTTTTGTTAAGGTTTTTGATTCCCGAAGCATGCGCCTTATGAGTGGCGGTCGGGGAAGAGTATGGTCTTTTCCTACCAATCTATCCCCCTAGGAGCATGCGTAGTAGTATTTTTCTTTGATGGCTAATAAACTTTTGAAATAAGTATGTGAGTTCTGTATGACAAATGTTGAGTCCATGGATTATACGCACTCTCACCTTTCCACATTTTGCTAGCCTCTTTGGTACCGAGCATTTCCCATTCTCACCTTGAGGTTGTGGTGCAAACTTCGCCACTGCATCCAAAGCCGTGATATGATACGCTCTATCACACATAAGCCACCTTATATCTTACTTAAAACAGCCACCATACCTACCTATTATGGCATTTCCATAGCCATTCCGAGATATATTGCCATGCAACTTCCGCCTTTCTAATTTATTATGACACATATCATCATTGTCATACTGCTTTGCACGATCATATAGTTGGCATAGTAGTTTTGTGGCTCCGCCACCATTCATATTTTTTATACATGTCACGCTAGATCATTGCACATCCCAGTAGATGATACGTCAACTTATCTATAATTTTTTATTGTTCCATGTTGTCATATTATCAATCCTAGATGTTTTATATTCACTTTATAGGAACTTTATATCATTTTTTCGGACTAACCTATTGACATAGTCCCTAGTGCTAGTTGTTGTTTTTTGCTTGTTTTTTACTTCGCAGAATATCAGTTCCAAACAAAGTTCAAATGCCAAGAAACTTTTTGGTGACTTTTTTCTGGACAAAAGACAACTTGGGAGCAAAGGTAGTGTCCGAGGGGAGGCCTGTGGGGCCCACAAGGCACCAGGGTGCGCCAGAAGCCCCTGGCGCGCCCTGGTGGGAGTGGGGTCCACATGCCCCCTCTCCACCGCCTATTAGCTCTATAAATACTCTAAAATCCCAAAAACCCTAGGGGAGCAGAGATATCAGAGCTTCCGCCGTCGCAAGTTCCCGAACCACGAGATCCAATGTAGAGTCCTTTTTCGACATCTTGCGAGAGGGGTCAATGATCACGGAGGGGTTCTTCATCAACACCCTTGCCCCTCCGGTGATGCGTGAGTAGTTTACCACAGACCTACTGGTCCGTAGGAAGTTGCTAGATGGCTTCTTCTCTCTTTTTGATCTTCAATACAATGTTCTCCTCGATGTTCTTAGAGATCTATTTGATGTAACTCTTTTTTGCGATGTGGTTTGTTGGGATCCAATGATTTGTGAGTTTATGATCAGATCTATCTATGAATATTATTTGATTCTTTGTTGAAGTCTCTTATGCATGATTGTTAGAGCCTCGTATTTCCTCTCCGAAACTTTGGTTTGGTTTGGCCAACTAGATTGATTTTTCTTGCCATTGGAAGAGGTGCTTTCTGGTGGATTTGATCTTGCGGTGTCCTCACCCAGTGGCAGAAGGGGTAGCGAGGTACGCATATATCGTTGCCATTAAGGAAAAAAGAAGGGGTTTATTCCTACAGGAATAGATCTTGCCTACATCACGTCATCGTTCTTATTGCATTACTCCATTTCTCCATTTCTCCATGAACTTAATATACTCGATGCATGCTAGATAGAGGTGAATGTGTAGAGTAATAGTAGTAGATGCAGACATGAGTCGGTCTACTAATCTTGGATGTGATGCCTATATACATGATCATTGCCTTGGATATCGTCATAATTATTTGCTTTTCTATCAATTGTCCAACAGTAATTTGTTTACCTACCATATGCTATTTTCTTGAGAGAAGCCTCTAGTGAAATCTACGGGCCCGGGTCTATGTCCTATCATATTATTTTCAGATCTATTAATCCAAAAATCCAAAAATAACTTGCTGCACTTTTTCTTTATTTGTTTTATTTTGTGATTTTGCTAGATCTATTTATCCAATCTCATATAATTTAATCTATCTCAATACCAAGGAGGGATGACAACCCTCTTACGCATTGGTGGATCCTCCTACTCGATTGATACCTTGGTTTCACAACTGAGGGAAATACTTACAGTTGCTGTGATGCATCACTCTTTCCTCTTCAAGCGAAAAACCAACGCAATATCGCAAGTAGCAGTACACCACATGCATTCTGGCTGGCCGGCCTTCCTTTAGGGTAGGAAAGTTCGGATGAGCATTCGCTGAAGCAAGGCGAGGTGGAGGTGTTGAAGGAGGAGATGGGCGCACCAGATAAGATGGAATAGGTGGAGCATGAGGAGGAGGAGGAGGAGCCGCAGTCAGATGAGGAGGAGGAGGAACCGGTACCAGAGCAGGCTGGATTCGGCATAGAGGACACACATGATGATTTGCTTGCCCAAGAGGAGGAGGAGGGGGAGGAGCAGGCCATCCTCGAGTCCATCAAGTTCGAGGAGAAGGTGGCAGAAAACCGACGCTTCATCCACAAGTCTGGCGTTAAGCGCAAGCATGTCTTTGTGGAGGGGGAAGGCGATAAGGAGGCGCCAACGCTTCACCGTGCTACCAATGACCAAGAGTCCAGCGGCTTCGGCAAGGAGGTTATTGACATATCCCTTGACATGTACTAGTGTGACGGCGTTTGCTAGTTCTCTGTCTTGTTAATATGTACGTAGATCAAATGGATGGTGCATGGCATTGTGTGAAAATGGTATTTAGAAATGGGAGTGTGTTGCAATTAATGAAAAATGCGGGCTGAGCGGACGCGTTCGCGAACATTTGGGGGCTCAGCTTTACTAGATCCTCTTGTACATGCTCTTAGAGTATTATAAATCCAACATTAGGACCATAGCTTCTTTATTTATGGACGAACATGTGTCATTTATACAAGTAACTAACTACAATAGTGTGACGGCGTTCTTTAGTCTTCTAAGGGAGATAAGGAATGGGTTTCCTACATTGTGCGACTGAAGTTGGTGCACTAGTATTAGCCTGCCCATGCATTAGGAAAGTGTCTGTTATTACTCATAGTGGCTCAAATAGGTTCGATTAGGGACTTGGAAATCATAAGTTGAGTAACTGCAATCATGAGGAGGTTCTACGAGTGTCTCCATTGTCAAAATTTCCCTATTGGGGACAATTCATAAGAACAATAATTCATAAGAACACAGCTTCCTCGAATGGATGTCTAGCTGTTAATCTTTTTAGGATTAAAGGTATATGTACTCATTTATCAAATAAGCACTCATTAGTCAAATAATTATGCAAAATATAACAGTCTAGTGAAATATATTCCTCAACAACCACCACCAAGTATCACATATATATGAAAGTACATATCAATTTTAAAATATGTTGCACCCAACAAATCTTTGGCACTACAAATAATCTTCAATGTCTCAATGCGATCTACATGAAATTACACAAAACCATGTGGAAGTTTTGTAGAAGTTGGGGTTGTTCGTCCTCTTGTAGACAAACTAGAACCTGCACATTTTATGGATAAAATATTAGGAACATAGAAGTATTATAATTGCAGAACAGATCCATTCAAACTAGTCAGAAATATTTTATACTAAATTGATGATTTACTTTAATATGTAATGGTTTTTTCTCTATGTTGTTTTATTAATAAAAGCATAAAGTCTAAGCATGAGCAGCAAATATTCTTCACCCAACAATCACAACTAATAATATGTAATAGATACATATGGAAATAACAACTTCTACCAGAGAAGGTGTGTAATGCTTAGTGATCATGCAACTAGGAATCATCAGAAACTATAAGTTTTTGTTAACTTTTTGCATTTTGTCATGAAATTGTTCTAAAAATAACTGCTAGCATACATGACTGTGAAGCTAGTTTAAATATTGAACAACATTACAAGTGATACCCTCTCAAAATTAGAAATCTATGTGGTATGCAAGAAGAATTACTTATAGTTGGCGCCGTCATCCTTTGTCTTTTGGTGGCCCATCTATAGTCTGCAAAAATTATAGCTAGATAAACTTTTTATCTTGCTATAATAAAAGGTAACTGTGATACAAAAAATATCAAAGAATAATGCATATGTGCAAGTAGACTCTGGAAGATGTTTTCACACTAATATGATAGATATGTTGATGAATGCATTTGTAAGTGAAATAATTGCAAAAATAATGCTAGAACAAAAGATTTCAAGGGTGTCAAAGTATTTAAAACCACCAACAAGTTACATCCTCCACAAGTTATACAAAATTATTGCTTGTTCACCAGAAGCATTTCTTGAACTTGTCCCCCGCATGATTGTTCGTCCAGACGGAATGATACACGGGCATTGTATGAAATTAAACAAGTAATATCATTGTAAAACTATGTAACTACAATCATGCGGAGGTTCCCATGTAACATTTATATAAACTATTTTCTTTATCATCTAACAAAATAACCTAAAATATTGTCAATTCCAAATTAACTTAAGTTGAGTAACTGCACTACTGAGTATTTTATATTGAGTTCATGTAGAAGTCTATTTCTTATCCATGATATGGATTACATTTGCACTCTAAGTTTGAGAATTCCACACAGTAATAATAGAAAAATATATTCAAATGCATCGGTGAAATTACACATACCATGATTGTCCGTAGAAGTATCAGCAGATCTCTGTCAAAACATAGAATACCATATTAAATTTACACTTGTAAATATATATGAAAAATACGTAATCGTATATATGTTTGCACAATTAGTAAATACTTTGATGTCAAGTACTTAGGCACCTTTTTAACTGGCTCTCCATTTACATTTCCTGTTGTTCGGAACTCTATAACGTTGGATTTGGAGCGGAATCTGTGACTATATTCCTTGTGAAAGTAGTACTGAAATGAGCAAAAAATATATAATTAATTTGACATATGCATGATTTAACGTGTAAAATTGCATAGAGAATACAAAAGGAGAAATTTACTATTGTAGTAAAAAATGTGTTGTTAATATAAAAATAAGGAAAAATGTTACGGTGAGAGCAGACAACCGAGCATTCTATACTAACAATTCTTTATTATATTTCTGTGTTGCATTTTCATAAGTTATGGTTAAGTGCTATGACAAGTGAGCATCCAAAAGTGTCTGGACAGATCAGAGTCACACTGGTTGAATTTTGGGTTAAATACTATGACAAATTCAATTGTTTAGTTGAACACCAAAGAATTACATGTTGTTAATGCATTATTTTGATATTATGTTTTTGAAATTATGGCATCAGATAGTCAAACGTCACATGATTGGTTGAGTGGGTTTTAATTATTTTAACCTTTCAGTACACAAGAGAATTCTATAATAACATGATATCAATGTGCCCTATGTCTTGTTTCACATACATGCATGGTTGTGCAAAACCAAATACAGTACAAACTAGTGCAGAAACATATGGAGAATATTATTTGGACGCAGAAGATCAAAGATTTATAAGATAACTCAATTAAAACACATCTTTGTGATGATTAGGGATTAGCACACAACAAAATTATTAGTGGAAATACCGCAGAAGAACATGAGTACACAAACCTTGTCATACTGCTTCCCATCTTTTCGAAATTGTTTAACAGCTGTCCACATCCCTGCTCCTGAATCTATATCCTTCAGCCACTGAGGGAGAGGTATATCTATGTAGTCTCCAGGTTGTGCCACTGGTAAAGATTCAGAGCTCACAACAGCCCTCCCAGCAGGGGAGGCAGAATCAATCTCAAGGCCATTACCATGCCCGTCAGATCTTGCTTCCTTCCATCCGACAGCAGGTAATACCATAGCAGAATCTGCTTCCAGGTCGTCATCCTGGGCTTGGCTGCCACAGTATGCGATCCCCATAGGACTATTGCTGATAGTTCTTTCACTGGAATCACTTGAATCTTCTGCTTTTTCAACACGTAGATCCATCTTGCCCTAGTTACCAACAAGTTAATAAAATGACGAAGCAGAAATGGGATGAGGAGAATATATTCAAGGAAGGTAGATGAAAACAAACCTTGTTTCCGGAGGATAGAACGGGGAGATGCTTGGCAGGAAGCCCTGGGATGATTTGTTTTTCCTACTGATATGAGAGCAAGGTGGGAGTGTCTAGACGAAGAGAAAACACAGGTTTGTAAATTGTGTTCTGAGCAGGAATATAAACGCGGGGAGGGTCGGCCAAACCGTGTTCCTTTCTACAGCTAATGTTGTCACCAGCAAAGTACAGCTAGCACGTATTAATTCTTAATTACTTGTTGCCAAAAAGAGCTTTGCTAGTAGGATATATCCTTGCGTTTCCACAGTTATGTAAACACAATTCAGTCTCTATATATAGTATAAATCTGGATCCAATGTACGTGGATAGCTTTGGGGAAAGATTCAGAATGTCATTACTACCATAAAATTCTGGTCGAAATCTATTACTTACTAAAATAATTCTTTGTAGTTATTGGCCGTTACAAAAAAAAGTTGTGGCATATACGAATTTGCATTGCAGAAAAGGTGTCCTGCATAGTAGGCCCGCACAAGATTGCAAAGATATTCATAAAACAATCTATATCTATATCTATATCTATATCCATACCTACTAATAAAAGAAATAGGTATTCTTAGTCCGTCATCACTATTTTATAGAAAACCCCCTGATGTTTTTTACATTAAACCCGCAGTACATATCAAATGTTTTTTAAAATACTCATATCTTCTAAACCGTAACTCCAAATTTAACATGTTATATATGGAATTTAATTAGAAAAATATATAGAATCTGAATATGATGTTATTTTACCTTTTAACCATTTAAAAAAGTACTATCTAGGGTGCAATCTTAATCAACAGTGTATTATCCGTCTTTCTTTCATATCGGTACTGATCTGGATCGTGGATGAACATCTCAGCAAAATCAGTATTGGAGACGAAATTGAAGATCACTTGCCCGTTTCTTTGTACGTATTAAATCTACATTCAAGCCGTGTTTAAATAGAAGACATGTGGAATCTTGAACGTGCGCTTTTGCAGGCAAAGACCATCTTTGTTTGGACCATAGCTACAAATACTCAGATATAGACCATTTTTTGTAAATTAAGAGCGTGTGGTATTCTTTTCTCCCGTTACAACGCACGGGCCCTTTTGCTAGTACATAAAACAAATCTATCACGAATAGGGCATCCAAAGGGAAAGTAGTGGCTATACCCAGGATCGCTGCAGCCCCGCTACATGCACTTATCCAGCCATTCGAAAACCTGACGATGGGTGCGCTGGCCTGGTGATGATAGAAGTGACCCGGTTTTATCACATACATGCCTCTGTCTTAGGCCATCTCCACCGGGCGACCCCAAAACGTCCGGGTCTATCTGTTTGGGGTTAAACGGAAAAATGAGACGATCCAACGCGTAACCCTATCCGTAAAAAGTGTCCGTTTCTAGTCCGTCTCGCCCCACCCTGGGAGCAACGTTGGGCCGGATTTGCGTCAGGAACGGACACGAGCGGACGATTCTCAGCGTGGTCCTTGTCTGGCTGTGTCCTTTGCATGTGACCCCTGACCCAACTATCATTGAAACCAGATGGGCCCGGCTGCCCACCCACCCGTCCCTCTCTCTCTCTCCCTTTTTCTTTCTCCCTCTCTCTCTCTCCCCTTTTGCAGCCGGCGGCCACCTCCACGCATGAGAGCTCGAAGGCGAGCGCCAGCTGCAGCACCGGGGCGCGGGCAAGACACGGTGGCGCGGCGGGCGGTCCAGAGCAGCGAGTGTGGCGACTGTGGCGGGGTGGGCGCGGGACGCGGGACGCGGTCGGGGCGAGGCGCGGCTCCTGCAGCAGCAGCACGGAGCAAGCGCGGGCGCGGGACGTGGTCGGGGCGCGGCCCGGCGGCGCGCACGGCGGGCGGGCAGGGCGCGCGGGAGGGCGGGCGCGGCACGGAGCAGCGGGTGTGGGGCAGGGCAGGGCGTCAACAGGTGCGGGGAGGGGCGCGAGTGCGGCGCAGGTGGGGCGTGAGCGTGCCGCATACGAGGCGTGAGCGAGCATGGCGTGGGCGCGGCGCGCGCCGACCGGCAGGCCGCAGCGGGGCACATGCAGGTGCGGGGCAGGGCGCGGAGCAGCAAGTGCGGGCAGGTGCGGGGCGTGGTGGAGGCACGGGTAGGTGCGGGGCGGAGTGGGCGAGCTCGGTAGGTCGCGGCGGGGCGGCAACGGCTAGCAGGCGAGGGTGAGCGGGCGCGAGGGCGGGCAGGCGCGGGCGAGCTTGGCAGCGGCGGGGTCAGTTGATGCGTTGGGCGCCTTTAACTATACCCGGACGTGCATATCCATTTTGCCACCCATTACTGGAGTCTTTTTCACGCGCTCTCTCTCTCACACACATACATTCTTTGACCTATAAAATAAAAAGCTCTACCTGACACACAAGTTGTCTCTCACACTTTTTTTAAAAGCACTCTCACATCTCTCTCACTTGTCCAGAAACATAGAAAACGTATACATATTTCACATGGACTCTCTCTCTCACACACATGTCTCTGATGGACTCTCTCTCTCTCCTTTAAATAAGACTCTCAAATATCTGACGGACTCCTCTTGAATTTCTCAAAGGAAGGTGTTCTCTCTGAAATATCTAACTGGCAAGTTATCTCTTCATAAAATGTCCACCGTTTCTTTATCTTTACCACCTAATGATAAAGGACGGAGACTTTCATAGTTCTTCATCTGTCACCTTTTTATATCCGTTGGTTTTATGTTAATCATAAAGATTGATGGTTGAAATATAAAAGGAGGAACGTTTTCTCTCTCTTATCCCTTCTATGTATACCTCTATCTTATTTTTATAAATTATTAAGGGAGATGATATCCTGATCCACTTTGTTTCCCATATGCCCTCACCAAATTTTATCCGTGTGTGTGGTTATCAAATTTTTTGTTTGTACGTGATGTCTGTCGTTAAGTTTTCTGAAAAAAAAGAAAAACTTGGAAGCCAAACAAATCCCGTTGCTCACTCGGCCTTTCTCCTCGGAGCCCGTTTGATATATTTGGTCCGACATAGTCAGCCCATCGCCTGTCCGTTCCTTCATAGGTTGTTCCTGTAGACTTCCTTGGAAAACAGAGTTGTATGCTACTCCAAAACCAATCCAGTCGCCATAAAGATAGATTAATCTTCTCGATTTCCTCCTCAGATCGCATCGTGGGAATTGAATCGGAACAAATCAATAAACTTACGAAAAAACTAACACCCACACGTGTGGCATCTTGCACATCGCCCACATACCTTTTTTACCATTCATTTTGCCACATGAGAATAGATGACATCAGCAGGAATCGTTTTGGTTTTCGGCTTAAATACGTTTATCTCCTAATTAAAAAATTGAATTTAATATCCATTTTCACCATTAAATCCGTCTCAACGAGATCTTCAAAACTAGACCCCATGTTGATATATTTCGACGAATTTTTTTTTTGCCCAAAAGTTGCCATGATGTTTACACTGTAGTTGCCATAGTGCTTAAACTGACAACTTTAATTTGTAGAGCATGGCAATTTTAGTATTTTGATGATGGCAACTCCAGTACTTTGACCATGAAAATTATTTTTTATATGAACCATGGGAATTTTAAGAGCATATATCATGGCAATTTTAGTTTATGGTTCATGGCAAGTCTAGTTTCTTAATTCCCTATTTTATAAATGTCAAAATTTACTTTTAACCCAAAAAAAATCATAAAAATATATTGATATGAGATCTAGTTTCGAAGATCTTGTCGCGAGGGATTTAATGGTGAAAACGGATCTTCAATCGGTTTTTTCATTTAAGAGATAAAACATTTTTAAAGCTGAAAATTCAAAAGATTCCCACATGAATGCATGCGGTGAGGTGGTACAATCTGTGTGTTATACAGCGTGTGGGCGGGTTTAGCTCCCACCACACATGTGGGCGTTAGCGTCGTCCTAACCATAAAATCCGCGGGTGCAAGGGAGCCAACCTGAGGGTCGGTGCCTGTGATCTCATCGAGGGTCATGCGGAGGGTGGGCGCATGCGATCTCATCGAGGGCCAGCGAAGCGACTGCTGTCATTCGGCCTCACCAACGATATGGCACTAGCGGGTAATCTATACTGCTGATCTTGACAAGGGCCACGTGGAGTGGCTGCTGTCGCTGGGCCTCACGTACCATGGTTCCGGCAGGTAATCCATACTCGAGGTCGATCCGAGGTTCGCTGATGGGCCTAGCGCGTAGGTAACCAATCCCAGAGAAACTAAGGCCACCGTGCAGATCATGGCTTGTTCCGCGCCGCCACCGGATGTGCTAGCATTCGTGTTGCCAGCGCAGCTGTGGAGCTACAAATACACCGGTCAGTAGATGCGACGCACAGGTCAAAGGAAAGAGATCAGACCATGTTTCCTGTCCAGTCGCGGCCAATTCATACCTCTAGCTGTTGGATCACATTGCCGGCGCCCATTGGATCATATTGTCGGTGTTGGTATTGTTGGAGTGAACGCCTCAGCCTCCTACTTGCCTGGTGCTTCCGCCGCAGCCAACGGATCCTCAAGTGAGACGTCGCTGGCTGCTTGCATGTATGTATTGTTGACTTGATCTTACGGGAAGGTGCCGAGCCCCAACTGTCAACCTGGAACTGCCGCCCTCTCCTTGCGTGTAGTTGCATGCTCTGCTCAATCTCCTCTGCTAATCCCATTCTCTTTGACTCTTAGCATTGCTAATCTTCTCCAGGCTTTAGAAGAGTACGTGCCAGCTAGGACTGATGGAAGAAAGTTATTATCCAGTCCTACAATGTTTTGTTTTGTTTTCAGATGGTGATTTCTGATTGATTCATCATGTGTGATGTTGCATGCCGTCATCTGACAAACAAAGTGCAGTCTGTTTGTGCTAACCTGGAAGACACAATGCCAAAGTAGGACGGGTTACACCTATTTTCGGAGACAAGGCTGAGATAAAAGATGCTTGGTGTGAGGTGGTGTATGTGCTGCACCTCATGGCCGTGGCGTGCCTCCTGTTGGCCAACTCCCTGCTTCTTTGGAGGTCTGAAAGTTAGTAATTTACTACTTAGCTCTTTCATTGTTCTTCGATTATGAACAATGTTGACTTTCATGATTTAATGTACTCCTTAAGTGCTAATAAAATAATTCAACCATATTGAGCCATCTGCTATAGTAATCATTGTTGATTTTCATGATTTAATGTACTTCTAAGTGCTAATAAAATAATTGAACCATATTGGGCCATCTGCTAATAGAGCTAAACGAACCATCTGAAAGTTGGATTAATTGCATTTTCTCTGAGAGAATTTACAGTAACACAATGTACAGCATACAAGGGCCATACAGACGGTGTTAGTATAATTGATATTGCGGAGTTTATTTGTGAGCAAAATGGGCACATGTTTCCATAAATTATTGGTATAAACAACTTTGGGGAGCTTCATTTTCACTTGGTTGGATAATTAAGAGAGGTAGAACTTAAATTTAATCTAGAGAAATCTGGATTGCAAGTTTACTTATCATTTTGCGGGCACATTTGTACTCCGTGCCTTATACAACAAATCACTGGATTCTTGAGACAGAAAGAAAAATGCAAATCATAGTGTTTTTAAATTATTTTGTAACATTTCGGTTCAATTTTTATGTTGTTGCTCCTTAATTATTTACATTGATTGATGTACAACAATACGAGTGCTGCCCTCTACGAGAAGCATCAAGTTCTAACACTACACTCGGTCAAGAAGATAAGAGCATCAACACCCAAAGGAGGGAAGGGGGGGGGGGGGGGGGGGGGGGGGGGGGGGGGAGAGACGTGTATTTTCCCCGTTACAATGCAGGGCTCTTTTGCTATTTCTTCTTAATAATAAATGACCGTGCGTTCCTCTGATTTTTTGGTCCGTCCACTTTTTTGCTCGCGGCCCCAACACATTATTTGTCTGTCCTATTCTTATAGGTATGTATCACTTGCAAGTCGCACATGTGAGACGTAACAATCGCATGTAGCTCACTTGGGCCTGTACCCACCCAATTTTTCAGTTGGCATCACCCGACTGGGCCTTATCCCATCCAGGCAAAAATAATTGTCGGTGTTGGCTCGAACGATCACCCGACGAGGCCGTAAGCCATGTGATTTGGCCTCCTAGAATAAGAAATAAATATTGCTCCTGCTCGGGATTGAGCACACGGCCTCTACTTTATTACGTACCAAAGGATGCAACCAGCAGAGCTAACTTTTAGTTTGTTAGAAGATATATGATTTTCTTATATGGACCATTAAAGATCGAATAAAATTTCTCTAAAAAAGATGCGAAGAAAATATTTACATATTACACGTAGTTAATACTTATTTACATGTTAAAATAAAAACTGAATTTTAATTCAAGTAGGTTCAAACTCTAAATATGATATTTTATTTCTAAATTTCTGGAAATTTTATGTACTACTATCAGTTTACAAGTATTCACAGAGATTCACAAATTTCATAAAGAAATAGATTTTTGATCTGCAATTTAATTGCATTTATGGTTATAGAAATCATATGCTATAACATGGTGCATCTGCCTTGAAATATACATTAGCCTTTACAATGTATGATATGAGCTTCTCACCTAAAAATAAGAAAAGCTTGATTATCGTGCCTTGCACGCTATGTTGTTTTGTTATTAGGACACTGCATGGACATTTTCTACCCGTTGCAACGCAGGGGACCTTTTGCTAGTTCTCTTTAATTAGTTTTATGTGTGCTACCCCACCTTTTTGTCTCTCAGTTCTACTGCAGCAGTTGGTTAGAGTCCTGACAGAACATTAGGACAAACAATGCACTGTTACATCTGTTAAACAAAATTTAATCTCTGACGCGCTCTTGGAACGAATCTTGAAGAAGGCAGAACAACATGGTGGACTGGCTAGATAAGGCGGTGTAGCGTGGATGCACCAATCCTTGGTATAGAAAAACCACTCTGTGTTATGACATTTCATGATATTATTAGTCCTTAAGTTGCACATGGAAGTTTTTGTATCAAAGTTCCATGAGCAATTCCATGTTTTAATCAAATGGTTCGAATCAAGCAATTTTTTTAACTCCACAAAATTAAATGGGCCCAATTTCTGAATTTTCCCATGGGCCACCGGAAGGACTGGACTGGCCCTGGGCACGAGGAGTAAAAAATTTGAGGGGCTAAAGACATTAAGGGATTTGCTGGGTTCGGTCTAACCTCTCGAAACCACATTTTTATTCCTCTAACCACGGTAACATAAGGATTCAACACTCTCCACACCCTGCAACATACGGACGATAACTGCAGTAACCTTGCTCCCACTGATGTCCCAACGCCGCTAAAAGAAATGCGCCTGAAACCTGTCTGGACTCGGTGCCTTTCATGGGGAACATCCAAAAATACTAGCGTTCTTCACTTCAAAATCAGTGGGGCTAGAAGTTGTTCTCTCATTGCCGATGTGACCTTTACAAGTGCAGTATCAATAACAGCTTGCAACCCGCTTACACCCTCTGAGCTCTAAAGACCCTTGTAGAACTCAGTCGTCAAGTTACCCTTGACACTTTGCTCCTCAGTCATAGTCTTGTCTGATAAATGGAGCTGAGTGATCATATTCTTCTGTTTCCACTTGCTGGCGAAAACAATTTGTGTTCTTATCTTGCATTGGGATTCAAACCACAGGCAACATGTAAATCGTTAAAGACGAGTGCTGGCGACGGATGGATCCTGCTCCACTAGAAAACGTTCGTTTTACCAATGACCCCTCATTACTGACTGGCCCAGGACCATGCGTGAGTGATGAGCATTAACACTGACCGGACATTCCAAAGGCTTAAGTGATATGGCCCTGAGGGCTTGACTAGTTCGTTACATTTTGCGAGTTGATGTGTATTGAACTGAACCTACGTAACAACTTCATGTATCATTTGGAATAGATATTTAATGAACATTAACTCGTGAATATTTTTCAAGTAGTGATCACAATGTTCATGAAGAATTTTAAAATTCATGATTTTTTTTCAAATCCACGAACATTTTATAAATTTTTGTACATTTTTTAAGTCCATTCAACTTTCTAATTCATCTACTTTGCTAATTGGATATAGCCGTCAGTAGGTACTTTAAAAAATGAACATTTTTTAAATTCGGGAAAAATTAGTTGGTGAAGATTTTAATAAAATTACGAGTATTTTTAAAATTTATGAACATTTTTTAAAAATTAGCTAGCCATTTTTTATTTTACAAACTTGTTTCAAATCTATCAACATAGTGTAGCAATTTTTTTCCTGAGTCTGTAGCTATTGCTGTTTTCTAGACGAGCAAGTGAAGAAAACCAAGTGAGGTAAGAGGAATCGGCGATCCGCAATACTGCTAGACCAGCAAAGAATTAATAACTTTCCAAATTATAATTCTCTCCCCCACTCAATTTAACTGGGATGAGCCCCTTCATCCCCCTATTATCAATCATAATCCCGCACATCAGCTTGTTTGTAAAAAGTTTAAGTAACCTTTTGTGGATGTAGCATTACTAAGTGAGTCTGGCAGCCCTCTCGAAAATGAAGATTTTTCGGCCTGGCCCACAGTACGATTTAGCGGCAATTCGCCACTCAAGGTGCAGAATAGGCCGTGCCAATCCCATCACCCGATGGATACACCAGCTGACCATTGTAAGCTTTTTCACAGATGAACTTTAAATTTTGGCGGGTCTGGGATAGGCAGAGGTCACAGATCTTCCTGGGAAGATTCAAGAGGTTGAGCAAGTATACTGTTGATTTCAACCTCATTCATATGACGATGAACTGTAACTTTGGTGTTCACCTTTGTAGAAGGAATAAAAAATCCATATTATGTATCTTGTATGTGGACGGATAACCCCGAAAGTCTCTTAGTCCATACAACACAATTGTAATTATGCTACTTTTAGTTGATATCATTGCTCTTTTTTACAGGTGTAAAAGGAGTTTTATTCTATGATAATAAAGTTACAGTTAAGCGGAAAGAATACATCAGTACACATGGGGCCTCTATATAGCAAGACAGCGGTGGCACATTCAATGCGGATGTTTCTCGCCGGACAATCAGCTACTCTGAGCTTTTCAGTAATAAACTCCCGAGCTTCTCTCGGGGCTTCGATATCCAAAGCAACATGACCATATGGAAAACAAACAAGTGACTTGTCTCTGAAGATAGATTGGGCTATAGACGAGTCCGACTGCAAGATGACCGGAAGCTCGGTGTGTTGCGCTGCCAAAGCCATATATCTTGTATCATTGCATTTGTCTCAACTTCCAACACGTCATTGCAGTGGAATAAGAGTCTGTAAGAAACAAACATAACCGTCGCATCATGGTGTCACAAGATCATACTAGCGGCGGCTGTAACATCGACTTCTGAAAACGCACCATCCATAGAGAGCACCACCTGACTCACCGGAGGAGGTGTCCAGGGTGAGGGGATTACATCGTTTCTTGGTTTAGGTACAACCAGTTCAATTACTCGTGGCATCTTGCCTTCTACATTTCCACTGTTCGGCACGTCTGAGTTATCCAAAAACAAGATCCGTGAGAGAACCCTTGCCTCCTCAGCGATTTGGAAGATATGGCCATCCATCTCGTTTTCTTGATGCGATTCTGGCCATCGGATCAAGCCCCAGACAATCTGGGCTGCCGGATCGATCTGGAGACCCTATAGCAATGAGTAGTTACCTCCGGCGGCAAAAGATGGCATGCCACTGCGTGTGAATTCGGTGCCCCGCCGAGAGCATTTTCGTCTTTTCACGTGGTTGGATGAGACGAGGGAGGGCGACTGCTGCGTCTTCGTGCTCCCAATCGTCCTCCTCCCCCTCGCGTATTCGTCCTCTCCCCCCCTTGCGCCGCCATGGCGCCACTCCTGCCTCCTCACTTCCCTTGCCCCGCCCTCCCAGCCATGTCTCTTCTCTCCATTACAGGTCGCCAAGCTGCTGCACTCCTCTTCCTCCCTAGACGCGGCGCATGAGAGGGTGGGAAGACGACCTGAGGTCATCCGCCTCTGATACACCTGAGGTCAAATCCGGCCGCCTCCCATGCCGTCCCCATTCAGCACGAGCTTGCCTCGTCGTCATCGTCCTCCCCGAGTCCAGCGACGATTAGCACGGTCATCCCTCCCCGCATGACGGTGGGCGAACGAGGTGCATGTCTCTAGTGACTTCGTTGTGCCTCCCTCCGGTTCCGTGCTGGCTGGCGGCGAGGTGGCCACCGGTGAGCTTGATTCTTGGTTGCGACATCATGTCCGTGCTGGGCGGGGCGGCGCTGCAGGACCTGCTCGTGCGCCTCGCCGACGCCTACGGTGGCGCCACAGGCCGGCACTTCAAGGTCATGTACCAGCTATGCGACAAGGGCCTCAATGCGCTCATCTCAGTCTCCTCGACTGAGGACTGTTGGCCCAGACCCGACGCCGAATACTTTCCGGTGACGGTGATGACCGACGATAAACGACGACGAAGCAAAGCGATGCTGACTGTCTTGGTTCCTGCCCCAAGCTGGCTCAGCCCGACGAAATACTTTACGCCGAGATGCACGATGTACCAAAGTGCAAAGGTAGCCTTCTGCTAGTCGATGAACTCCTGATCGATAGCTACGGCAAGCAACACCAGAAACACGTGAGCGTACACTACGGCCAGCCGGCCGGAAACCAAACGCCACCACGCACACAAAGCCAAGGTATTGCCATAGGAACGTGACGTTCCTGATTCTTTATTGCTTCTGATCGGTACAAGTTTACAAGGCTGGTTGCACGTATATAAATAGCACTAGCAGCTAACTAGACCAATCCTACTCGGAGGCTAACTCCAGCACTACTCGGATACGTACATACATTATCAACTTGGACACGTATCAATATTGAAAGGCTGTGTTCGTGTTTAATTCCAACAATCACCCCCTAAACACGACGTCGTCATGTCACAGCTCCGACGCCGATCCTTCTTCGCATCTTCAAAAACTTCTCTCGATCCAAAGCCTTGCTTAGCATGTCTGCCATCTGATCATCGGTGCAACTGTAGTTGACCTTCATCTTACCTTCTTCTATGCAGTCCTTTATGTAGTGATACACCGTATCAATGTGCTTGTTCCTATCATGCCGCACTGGGTCTCCCGCGTAGAAAACTTTAAGACTTGCTATCAACATTGAGCATCACCTGTTTCGGATCTCGATCCAAGAGATCACCGTGTAGCCTCCCTAGCCACACACCTTGACACGCCGCAGCGGCCGCTGCAATATACTCTATTGCATCAACTACAGTTACTTTACTCTTCTTGCTTAGCTCAAGATGAGGTTTCATTGGGGCGTCAACTGGATTGCAATCTTTCATGGCACGGCTTTCAAGTACCTTGTTTGTGTATGCCTCCTGGCATAATGTGATCCCCTCCATCTTTTGATGTACCTCTATCCCGGGGTAGTAGCTCAAAAGACCGAGATCATCCATCTTGAAAAGCTCTTTCATCTGTAGCTTGAACTTTGCAATCAACTCTTCATCTGCTCCGGTAATTAATAGGTCGTCGACGTAGATGCCAACTAGTAGACGATCCCTTCCTTCACCTCTCTTCTACATTGCATGCTCTAGTGGGGCTTTCTTAAATCCAAGAGAAACCAATGTCCGATCAAGTTTGATGTTCCACTCCCGAGGTCCTTGCCATAGCCCATACAAGATTTTATGTAACTTCAGTACCTTGTGCTCTTCTCCCTCTTTGATGAGACCCGGTGGTTGATTAACATACACATCTCCTTCTAACTCGTCGTTCAAAAACATGGATTTTACATCCATATGATGTATCTTCCATGATTCCTGAATCGCGAGAGCGATGAGTAGTCTCACCGATTCCATCCTTGCACCGGGAATGAACACTTCTTCGAAGTCCACACCTTCCTCTTGCACATACTCTTTCGCTACTAGCCTCGCTTTGTGCTTCACGGACCCTTCGGCATCTTTCTTGATCACAAATTCCCACTTGAAATCCATGGCTTTTTCATTCTTGAGAAGATCCACAAACTTCCATGCATTATTGTCGTGGATCGACCTCAACTCCTCTTCCATTGCCTGACGCCAACATTCCTTCGTATTTGCGTCCTCCAAATTCGCCGGTTCCTCGACGCTTACTAGACACCGTCGTCCACTCCTTTTCACCTTTTCCGGGTCAAGCGTCCAAAGAGTTTTCTCCGAATATGGGTGTAACACCGGTTTAAGATGCATGGGTGTAGATGAAGTTGTCCTCGTCTCCTGTGTCTTTGGAGACAATGTTTCATTTTCTGCTATGCACTGTTCTTTTGGCAAAGCAAAAAATCCATTACATGCTTTGCATGAAACATCCTTTCGGCTGCTAGCATGGTCATCTTGCGTGACTTCCCAAACTGGACTTCCAGCCGCCACTAATGGTGGGCCTTGCCCATCTGCTGTGCTGCAACTTCCGCTCGGTGAGCCACTAGGTGACGACCTTAGCACACCACTTGAGCCACAAAACGCTCCTGCTGGGCTGCGTTCCTCCAGTCGAACAGACCTCTTCTCTGGTTGGACTACACGTCTGCCTGTTACTAGCCAGCGTGGCACGGCTGCTGCGCAAGTGCCACCGGACTCCATCAAGTCGTTAATGCTTTCAGAACTCCTCGTCCATGTTTCACTTGTGCAAGTCACCGCATGACTCGATGCACCGGCTTCCGGCATGGCCACATTTGCTGCATACGTGTCTACTTTTGCATCAGCATATTTTGATACGTGGTCTTGAGGCGCCACGTACGCCAAGTTGACATTCGTGTCCGTCGCATCGACACAAATTTCAGAATTACGTCCCGTGCCAGTAGCTTCGGCACAAGTTTTGAAAATACCAATCAGGTTTGTAACAGGGCTGCTTCTCCACGGTCGAGCACACGTAGCTATCGCTTCATCCGCTCCAGCAAAGTTGGCACTTACGTCCATAGTACTGACATAAGTTTCGGAATCACTCCCCGCATCTGTAGCTTCGACACAGGTTTCCGAATCGCGATCATGATGGCAAACTTTTTCTTCCACGAGCGCGATAGTTTCTTTAGTCGGCACTTGAGATTCAGGATCCTCCTCGTCCACCAGTTTACACATCAACATCATGTCACCATCATCTCCTTGCTGGGCAATGAGCGCCTTCTGCTTCGGTGCTTCCTCGCAGTCAGCCTTGAAGTGACCGAGGAGGCCACAGTTATAACACCTCACTTTCCTGATGCCAAACTTTCTCCTCGGTGGTGGTGCAGCCTCATTATCTAAGTCGTCGTCCGAGTCAGCGAAGTTCTTTCTCGCCGAACTCTGCTTTCCCTTCTTCTTGCTGCTGCTCTTGGACCCGCCTTGCTTTTCAAGGGCGATCCACTGCGCCTTTGTGAGCATCACAAGCTCGTCGTTCCTCCCGTCCCCAAGATTGTACCGCATCCGCTCATCGTGAGCCTTGTACCGTCCGACAAGATCGTTGATGGAGAGAGTCGCGAGATCGACGCACTGCTCGATCGCCGTGACAATTTGTAGGTACCGGGCAGGGGCCGCGTGTAAGAACCGCCGAACAACCGAGGTCTCCGTGAGGTTTTCTCCAAGCGCGCGGATCCGATTGACGAGAGTAGCCACCCGTGAAGCAAACACATCCACGGACTCATCGTCGCCCATGACCAAAGTCTCGTAGTTTCTTAGGAGAGTTTGGAGATTAGCTTGCTTGACACGGGTGTGTCCCTCGAACATGAGCTTCAGCGTATCCCACACCTCCTTCGCCGTTGCTTTGGTGATTAGGTGCTGGAGGACATCCATCGGCATCACCGAGTAAATCACCGATGCTGCCTGCCGATTCTTCTGGTGCTCGGCTCCCTTCTTCTTGAACGCGTCGCCTCCGGGATCCACCGCGTCCCATAGCTCGTTGGCGCGGAGACCACACTCCATGAGGGCCTTCCAGACCCCGAAGTTCTCGCGATCAAATCGTGAGTACGATGAACTCGCCGGAGCAGCAAATACTTTAGCCGCACCGGAGTACTCCGCCAGCTGCTTGTTCTTCTCGTCGTCCGCCATGATCCTCCGTTACTAGAAGATCAACCTTGCTCTGATACCAATTGTTGGCCCAGACCCGACACCGAGTACTTTCTGGCGACGGTGATGACCGACGATAAACGACGACGAAGCAAAGCGATGTTGAATGTCTTGGTTCCTGCCCCAAGCTGGCTCAGCCCGACGAAATACTTTACGCCGAGATGCACGATGTACCAAAGTGCAAAGGTAGCCTTCTGCTAGTCGATGAACTCCTGATCGATAGCTACGGCAAGCAACACCAGAAACACGTGAGCGTACACTACGGCCAGCCGGCCGGAAACCAAACGCCACCACGTACACAAAGCCAAGGTATTGCCACAGGAACGTGACGTTCCTTGATTCTTTTTTTTTGACAGAACTTCTCCTCCTTTATTCACTTAGCAAAATAGTGGCATCGTTTACAAGCAATGGAAGCAGTACATCCGGTGCCGAATCCATCCAGATAGAAGGAGGAGAAAACTTAACTATCCTAGCAAGTTCATGAGCTACTTTATTACTCTCTCTATTACAATGATCATAAATTACATGATTAAAATCTGACGACATGAAATAGCAATCATCAATAATTGCACTTGCCACCGAAGAGGAGTTGCCTGCTCTCAAAGCTTCCACAACCTCCATGCTATACGAGTTGATCACGATCTTGCTACATCCAATGGTTCTGGCTAGATTCAAACCAAATCTGACTGCCAATGCCTCTGCAGTGACGTTCCTGATTCTTTATTGCTTCTGATCGGTACAAGTTTACAAGGCTGGTTGCACGTATATAAATAGCACTAGCAGCTAACTAGACCAATCCTACTCGGACGCTAACTCCAGCACTACTCGGATACGTACATACATTATCAACTTGGACACGTATCAATATTGGAAGGCTGTGTTCGTGTTTAATTCCAACAAGGACCGCGACAACATGGTCGAGGAGTACGACAAGCTGGCCGTCGCCAGCCCTAAGCTGCAGGTCTTCATCTTCCCATCTCGGTCGCGGCAGGGGGGACGAGGGCGGCCAGGGCGGTGCGCGGCTCAGGTACGTCGAGGCCGTCAACGGCATTGTGCACGAGGATAATATTGCCTACCTGTCATCGATGCAATGCTCCAATGGCGGGCCTCCTCCTCCGACCCCCGCTATGCCTTTTGGAGGAGGAGGAGGCGGCTCCCTGACTGCACTCGTCCCCTTACTGCCTCTCTTTTCTTAGCTTCATATTCACCTAATTGACGCGATGTTGCTTCTCTGATGCCTACTGTTCTGCAGGTGCCGATCCCAGTGTGAGTTGCCTTGTAAGGTCGGTGGTGGTGGCTGTTTGTTAACATGTATAGGATTTTCCTGCTGGTGCAGATGGAGTTTATGTTTGTTGTCAGTAGTGACAGTTCAAATAGATACATGTGTTATGTATGTAGTTGGATCTGGCCGAGCTTGCGAAAAGCATAAATGGTGTTGATAGTGTTATACGAATATGCATGCATTCTAAGGTTGACTAGAGAAGGGTCTGTAGTATCGACCGCTCTCTGTCGAAAATATCAAAAATTCATGCTGATGCTTGGCTTATGTGGTTGCATATTGACATGTGATAGGTTGAGTGCATCACCATCTCAAGGAATGGTCAATTAGCAAAGTGGGTTTCCACCAAAAGTAAGTTAAGGTTTAGTTCTGTTCATCTTGGTTATATTTAAAAGATTTAGCCAACAATACCTAGTGATCTCTATGTGAGATATTAGTAATGATAAAGAACTAATCAGTCTGATTTTATTTTTATACCGATGCATAGTTTATGTGGTTGCAGATCCACTTGCGATACGTCGAGTGGATCGCCATCTCATGTAATGGTCAATTAGTGAATAAGGTTTCCACCAAAGGTAAGTTGAGTTTATTTCTGTTTACCTTGGTTGTATTTAAAATAAGATTTAACCAACAGTGCATAGTGATCTCTATGTGAGATCTTAGTAATGGTCGATAGCTAATAAGTCTAATTTTATTTTTATACACAAAGACATGCAAGCAGATCTACTCATAAGAGAAAAGCATGAGTTGAATCATTAATAGGAATTGGCCATGTCGTTGATCTTATTGCCTCGGAAAGGAAATTGACTATTGGTCGCAGTTGTTTACTAGGTATACTAATTTTTTGCCTACAAATACTTCTATGATAAGCCTCTAGTGTACTTGCAAGTGAAACCATTAACTTGATGCTAACATTACCATGCATGCCAAGATCTATGTTTCTGTTCACGTTTTGTAGTAAACATATTGTTGCTATAGTTTTGGGCTAGAATTTCTGAAATGCACAAGTGGCACTAGCCGCTTTGCCATATTAATTATGTTTTCCGTCTAACCAAAATTTACACACATATCGTTCATAAGAGATTATATTTAGCAGCCTTTTGTAGATTGGCTGACATTGTAGTGTTCACTGGTTGCTAGATGTTCAGAAATCATGGCCTTTCTGTAGTGCATTTGTTATAGGTGGGCGGACTACTGAAGTAGTTGTATCCTGGCCTCTTGATTTTTACATGCTTTAATTGTCCTCTCCTCTCCGGCTCTCACCTCCGTTTCATCCTTCGCCCTGCTGCACTATAGGCGCTTCGCCGCCTCAACACCCAGGTTCCTCCTTCCTCTGTGTGTGTCTTGATCCGTGTTCTCTATAGCTCGACATAACATGATGTGCTCAAGTTCGAATAACAACACCCTAAATAATGCAAATAAGGATAGCTTCAATAAATGCATGTGTGATATAATCCATATATTATGTTGAGAAATAGATAAAAAATATGTATTGTGTTCTTTCCATCCGGTTTTAAATTCTCAAATGTATGGAGATTATATTACTTTTCAGTTCTCTGTGCTAATCAAGAAATTATCTTATTCTTTCTACGGGGGTGCGTAGCTTTGTTCTCTATATCTAAGTTACCAACATTGATAGGTGACAATACATTAATGATTCTGGGCATTGGTGTGACAGAAAGCATGGATCCAATTTAATTTATTTCCATGCTTTTCAATCCGCTTCATGCCTCCATCTCTTTAGGTCAGTACCATTACTATCTTGAAGATAAGTTTTTATCATACAATGGAAGATGGATTTATAATAGAACTGAATGTGCATTTAGCCATTTAGCATGTTTCTGCCTTGAAATGTTATGCATAATACCTTTATCCGGCCGTGAGACTTTTTTTACTCCCTGAAAATTGATTTGTTGTTTTGTAGTCATGCATCGTTCTTTTTCCTCCATTGACACCACAATAAAAATAAGAAACACACAATTTGTATTGATATAGTTTTTCCTTCATAGGGCACCTATACCATTTATATATTCTAAGAGGCATGCATTTGATGAGCTTCTATAGAAGAATGCGTCATGTTTAATATTTATGGTGACTCCTATGCTTCATACGCAGAATAGATTTGTATCCCATTCACACATTTTTATATTTGCATTTGGTTATCAGCATCTTCGGGTATGTCATTTGGTTATCACCATTTTTAGTTTGCCTTGCCGGTTCCTTTTGTATTTTACCCAGGACGGATACCTCACATCTGTTTGATGTGTGAATTTTCCGTCTTGCTGCAGGTGTTGCTCAATCCGTCAGTTGCATCTAATTATGCGTTGGGCAACACATCAATTTGATTACGAGTCTATTCTGGTGCACACTCGTTCGATGCTTGCACCGTTGTAATTGCTTATAAGTAATCTATGGAATTCTTAACAGCATAAAAGAATGTTGAGTGGGAATGTCATAGGTTAGTCTTATTCCTTACTTTTTTTCGGTTCCCCTGTAGTTGCTGGTTTAGTTATTATGTTCAGTACATATAGTTTAGCTGATTATTTTGTAGAGGCCTTTTTTTGGAAAGGCTTCATCATGCTATTTGAATTAATGCCTTAGGTTAATAGAATTTGAACATATGACTTTTCCTTAGTGTCAGCCATCAAAGGACTTAAAAGCACAATGACCGATTATTAATGATATATGTGCATTGAAATTTATTTGGATATGTTGTCGTTTGATGGATTGCTAATAAATGACAACCAGTTGCTTTTCTCTCCTATTTTAGTTTCAGTGAACATAAATATATTAGCTCACACATATTTATGCCAGATGGCATGTACCCATTATGTATTGGTTTATTGGGACGGATAGAAAAGAAAAGGCATAGCATAATCTCATAAACCTGTTGTAATGATAAATCTGTTGTATTTCAGCTTTTGTAAAGTTTCTTTGAATTAATAAAAAAACTATATTTCTGTCCATCCTAGAATCTATTCACGTGCTCAATATCAGCAGGCCGATACTGATACATAAATTCGCCATTTTGAATAAGTGCCAATGCGGGGATACGTTTTACTATTATTTTAATTCAAAACAAAAAAGTATAGAAGTTAGGAACAACATATAATCATATGGATGCATGGAAATGAAATAATTGGTTTGGCTGTACATTTGTTGCATATCTCAAGAATAAAAAAATCTTGTAATTTTTTAATCCAATTGCTTGCGTAAATCATTTACAAGAATTCTCTAATGTAGTATTTGGTCCTCCTCCCCTCCTCTTCTTAGTGCCTGCGTTCGATGAAGAAAAACTTGCAGATCTCCTTGGTGGTTGCTTGAATCTGGGCTGGATCTCAGCGGCACTTGCTCGACCTACAGGTGTCTCTTGATACCCTTTTTGCGGTTTAGTATGACAGGTGGCCGCGGTGTCTTGTTCTCACCAGATGGCCCCCCTCCGATAGTTATTTGCTCCAATATTTTTCATATATTCCAAAATAACTCTCTGTACATTTTCACCTCATTTGGAGTTGTGCATAATAGGTAGCTCTGACGTAGCTTTTTCAGGTCTAGAATTCCAGCTGCCAGCATTCTCCCTCTTTGTGTAAACCTTGCATATTATGGGAGAAAAGGCATTAGAATTACTCCATAAAGCATTATTATGCATGAAAATATTATAAATAATAGTAGGAAAACATGATGCTAAATGGACATATATCACAGTGAAACATGGGTGGAGTTGGGAGAGGTAACGGGAATGGGTCGAAGGGTGGCTGCCCCCAACGCCCGCCCCCCCACCTTTGTATAGGCGTGGAGGGGGCTGGTGGCTTGCCCTCCAAGGCCCTAGGGTCATTGGCCAAAGGGGGAGGAAGGAAACCCCACCATTCCTTCCCCACCGATCGCTATCCCCTTTTGAGGGACACTGATCTTATCCCCTTTGGATATGATACTATTCCTTTTAAGGGAGGGTCCTGGTGCGCCTAGACCAGTGTTGTGGGGAATTTCCCCACTACCCAAGTTCATGTGGGTCCCCCATGCAGGTGGGCCCCAGTCCGGAACCTTATAGAACCTTCCTGGTACAATATCGAAAAAATTGATCTTTTTCCAGAACCCCGATAACAACTTTCCATATATGAATCTTTACCTCTGAACTATTCAGAGCTCCTCGTGATGTCCCGGATCCCATCCAGGACTCCAAACAACCTTCGGACTTTCCACTATTAATTTCTCAATACTACCCTAGGGCTACCGAATGTTAAGCGTGCGACCCTACGGGTTCGAGAATCATGTAGACATGACCGACACAGCTCCACGGTCAATAACCAATAGCGGGACCTGGATGTCCATATTGGTTCCTACATATTCTATGAAAAATTTTATCGGTCGAACCTCGATGCCAAGGATTCATCTAATCCCATATGCACTTCCGTTTGTCCATCGGTATGTTACTTGCCCGAGATTCAATCGTCGGTAACTCCATACCTAGTTCAATCTCGTTACTGGCAAGTGTCTTTACTCATTCCGTAATACAAGATCCCATGGCTAACTCTTTAGTCACATTGCTTGCAAGCTCATTGTGATGCTGTATTACCGAGTGGGCCCTGAGATACCTCTCCGTCACACGGAGTGACAAATCCCAGTCTTGATCCATTCCAACTCAAGGACACCCTCGAAGATACCTGTAGAGCATCTTTATAGTCACCCAAGTACGTTGCGATGTTTGATACACACAAGGTACTCCTCCGGTGTCAATGAGTTGCATGATTGCACGGTCATAGGAACAGATACTTGACATGCACAAAACGATAGTAATAAACTTGATATGATCATATCCTACGTTTATAGTTTAGGTCTTGTCCATCACATCATTCTCCTAATGATGTGATGCCGTTATGAAATGACAACTCATGTCTATGACTAGGAAACCATAGCCATCTTTGATCAACGCGCTAGTCCGATAGAGGCTCACTAGGGACATGTTGTTGTCTATGTATCCACACATGTATTTGAGTTTCTAGTCAATACAATTATAGCATGGCTAATAAAAGATTATCATGAACAAGGAAATATAATAATAACCACTTTATTATTTCCTCTAGGGCATATTTGCAATACATTCACAAAGAGCGTACACCATGGGATATCTGCTTGTACATCCCTAGTCACCTCATTCATCACCAAGGCAAAAATATAAGGGCTCAAAGCTGACCCCTCATGCAGTCCTATCTTAATCGGGAAGTCATTAGTGTCGACATCACTTGCTTGAACACTTACAACATTATTGTACATGTCGTTGATGTTGGTAATGTAATTTGCTGGGATTTTTTGTTTCTCCAAAGCCCACCACATGACATTCCACGGTATCTTATCATAGACCTTCTCCAATTCAATGAATACCATATACAAGTCCTTATTTTGTTACATGTATCTCTCCATAAGTTGTCGTACCAAGAAAATGGCTTCCATGGTCGACCTCCCAGGCATGAAACAAAATTGATTTTTGGTCACGCTTGTCATTCTTCCTAAGAGGTGCTCAATGACTCTCTCCCATAGCTTCATTGTATGGCTCATTAGCTTAATTCCACGGTAATTGGTGCAACTCTGAACATCCCCATTGTTCTTGAAGATTGGTACTAATAAACTCCGCCTTCATTCTTCTGGCATCTTGTTTGCCGAAAAAATAAGGTTGAAAAGCTTGGTTAGCCATACTATCGCTATGTCCCCCTAGAGCTTTCAACACATCAATGGGGATACAATCAGGGCCCATCGCGTTGCCTCGTTTCATCCTTTTTAAAGCCTCCTTGACCTCAGACTCCTGGATTCGCTGCACAAAATGTGTGCTGGTCTCATCAAAGGAGTCATGCAGTTCAATGGTAGGGCTCTCATTCTCCCCATTGAACAGCTTGTCGAAGTACTCCCGCCATCTATGCTTAATCTACACGTCCTTCACCAGGAGTTGGTCTGCTCCATCCTTGATGCATTTGACTTGGCCAACATCCCTTGTCTTCCTCTCGCGGATCTTGGCCATCTTATAGATGTAACTTTCGCCTTCCTTCGTCCCTAGCCGTTGGTAGAGGTCCTCATATACCCGACCCCTTCCTTCACTAACAGCTCGCTTTGCGCCCTTCTTCACCATCTTGTACTTCTCCATATTGTCTGCACTCGTATAGGTGTCTGAAACAATCTTTCTTCTCCTTAATCGCCTTCTGGACATCATCATCCACCCCCAGGTATCCTTAGCTTCGCTTCTCCTTCCTCCGGACACTCCAAACTCCTTCGAGGTCACCTTACAAATGCAAGTCGCCATCTTCATACACACATTGTCCGCATCCCCTCCTTCATCCCAAGGGCCCACCTTACTGACCTCTCCTTGAATGCCTAAGCTACCTCCCCCTTGAGCTTCCACCACTATGTTCTAGCGACTTTGGCATGCTTATCCCGCTGGACACAGATCCGACACTAGTAGAAAAAGGGTCAAACGTGAAGAACATTAGTGCCGGTTTGTAAAAAAAACCGGCACTAATATGATCAATAGTACCGGTTCGTGGCGGCGATCAATAGTACCGGTTCATAATGAACCTTTAGTACCGGTTCATGCCACGAACCGGTACTAAAGGGGTGGTGGCAGGCTGGCGTCAGGCCAGGGCCCCACGAGCCCCTTTAGTGACGGTTTGTGACACAAACTGGTACTAAAGTCTAACCTATAGTACCGGTTCGTGCCACGAACCCACACTAAAGGGGACAAGCCTTTAGTGTGGGTTCGTGCCACGAACCCACACTAAAGGGTGCAATTTCCAAACTCTACCCCCCCCCCCCCCCCGCGTGTATCGCCATTTCAGTTTTGAAAAAATCAAAAGAAAATGATAAAAACTTCAAAAAAATAAAATCCTTAGAGAGGTAGTTATATTACTACATCTACTAGTTAGGAAAATTTGAAAACTTAAATTTGGACATGTTTTACAAAAAGTGTAGGGAAAATGTAAAACGGCTATAACTTTTGCATACGATGTCGGAAAAAAACGTATAATATATCAAAAAATTCAGCACGAAAATCCGCATCCGATGGAGACGGCCTATGGCCTGTTTGGAATTTTTTAGAATCCTCAAATTCCAAAAGGAAAAAAAGATATGGTCAAATTTCAGTTTTTTTAAAAAAAATTGGTTAAATCTGGTCAAACTACTTATTCAAGAAGTATTAATACTCCTAGGCTCGGCTAGCTTCTTTACCCTTCACACTCATCGAGTCAAATGGAAGACCCTTGCTCATTTTCCACTACATCCGGACGCCGATGTAGCGTGCCACTAAGGATGCGACGACCCGATCCTCGCTCACTTGACACTGTATCCAGATCAAGATACGGCGCACCACCGGGTGGGTGACGGCCCGACCCTAGCCCATTGGACACAACACCCGGGTTCCGATGTGGCGCGTCGCTGAGAGGGTTACGCCCCAACGAAAATCTTTTGGGTTTCGTCTCCATAAGAGTGGCTGACTTTTTATGTTGGCTAGCCAAGCCTTCCACAACCCTCCTCCTTTACCTAGGCTCGGGACAAAAAATATTTTTAAGTGAAAAAATGTGTTTTTTCTTTTTCTTACGTGAGAGACACAGATTTACTTCTCGTGGAGGCACGTATTTGCTCCAGCTAGACGCACACAACTGTGCTCTCGAAAAATGAAAAAACATATTTTTTTGCTTCCGCGAGAGGCACATATTTACTTCTCGTGGAGGCACAAATTTGCTTCCGTGGTAGTCATAGTTTGAAAAAGAAAATAAATAGTTTTCTTTACTTCCGCGAGATACACAGTTTTACTTCATCTGCAGGCACCAATTTGTTTCCGCGAGAGTGTGCCTCTTGGAAAAGGAAAAATAATGAAAAAAAATTCATGAGAGGCACAAATTTATTTTCTCCTGGAGGTATATATTTTGTTCTGCAAGAGGCACAGTTGTGTCCCTCAAAAGTGAAAAAATATTGCATTTTTTTGCGTGAGAGGCCCAAATTTGTTTCTCATGGAGGTACATTTATTCTTTCGAGAGAGTTTCGTGAGAGGCACGGTTGTGTCCCACCGTTTTTTTTGTCCATTTTTTGTGAAATAAAGTTCGTCGAAACCTAATCTTAGTTTCAAAGATCTTGACGCGGCGAATGTAACGGTGAAAATGGTTAGGGATTTAGACGCACGGTTTAAGAGATAAAACGTTTTGAATAAACTAATCTATGGAAAAAGGAAAAAGCATGCACTACTTAGTGATTTCGACATATGGGCGTGCAATATAATTGATACTCTCCTTCATAAACTCGGACTAAATATTTCAGAAAAAAATAATACTTCAATGTTAAAAAAGAAGTCTATCTCTCTCTCTCTCTCTCTCTCTCTCTGAAACAAGGAGTGACCATTCTCTTCTCGCTGCCTCCTGTTTAATTCTAGCTACGCCTCTATTTTCGCTGGTTGCAAAAAAACGTGGCCATGGAGCAAGGATTTCGTTGGTGCCTCTCTGTGAAAAGTGAAAACCACATGCTAGATCGCTGGGATGGTTCTGTTCTTTTCGAAGACTATTATGACCAAAGTAGAAAGGTGTTTTTGCATGTTTGAACCTGAATACGGACGATGCTTCTTCTGCGTGTCCTGATGCTGCAGCAGCCACTGTCTATCGAGGCAGAGAATAAGTTAAATTTTAACATTGTTGGACATGGTGGACTTGCTAAAATCGCTAATTAGTTTTTTCCTTAGATAAATGGTGGATTTTATTTGCTCAGAATGGAGCATCAAAGGAATACAAACACAATGAGCACACACCCGGCCTCTGCATAAAATCGCTAATTATTTGAGGCCAGAGATCCTGGACTAAGCAATTCATTTAAAAAATCCAGAGATCCTATTGTCTAGTTCCTGTGTTTATGTGTTGAACTGAAAAAAAAAACAGTGGACAACCACCATTGGAACGAAAGGAAAGCTGCAGAAATAAATGTGGTGTTTTCTGCAAATATTAAATAATAACTGTGTTGTTGAACTTGCACACATCACATATGCAGCTAGAATGGATTAAAGAGATAGATGCGGTTTCTGTTGGATTTCTAGCAGTGATCGAGTCTCTCTCCCTCTCTGAATTTCTTTCTCTGAAGAACACAACACACACACGAGGTGGAAGGGAACGGAGAAGGAACGCAGCCACACAGAGAGAGGTTTTTGCGACGCGTAAAGAGTGCGTCTTTTCTGTTCTTCCTTTTATTCAGTCGCTAACAGAAAAACTGAAAGCTCGCCACGATCCTACAATTGCGCGTGCCATCCCACGAGCCTGAATCATGCCGAGTCTAAAGCTAACTAACTTGAGCTAAAAAAACAAGGCCGCAGCGAGAACGCAGCTCGCTTCTGGCTGATTCAGGTGACATTCAGAACAACACATCCAACTGAACTTATTTAACTACTGAGGGAAACAAACAGCAACTGAAACTGCAGATACGTCAAGGTTAATACTGACAGTTTCTATTCATAGTAACCATCATTCTTCAGGAACAAGGAGATTATCTTACCCATAACAACATAATCCGAGTAGCTGACACAACCAATTCGTCACCCTACATGCTCACTCAACAAGTCACAGGGAAAAATGAACCATGGGAGACCTTCCGTGCTTCTATTTCAAGTGGGAAAATCGCAACAAGAAAATAAGATAAACAACCAGACATAGTAACCATCATTCTTCAGGAATAATGAGGTTCTGTTACCCATAAATACATAATCTGAGCGATTAATACAACCAATTTATCATCCTAAATAGATGCTACTCAACAAGTCATAGTACAAAATGAACCAAGGCAGACCTCCCCTGCTTCTATTTCAAAGAGAGAAAAATCACAACAAGAAAATAAGATAAAAGTTGCTACAAAGAGAGTTGCCCACTCTTATTGGACATACATATTGTTCACACCAGAATATGATTCACCTTACAAACAACTTAAAAGTCACGAGATCGACTCAGTTTGAAGAGTTGCTCTGCTACCTCTGTCATTGTTGGTCTCTGATCCACATCAAGGCTAAGGCATTCCACGGCCATCTCCGCTAGACTATCAAGAAGGTCTAGATCTCTTGTTACTGCAATTTCCTTGTCAAAAAACTCAGTTGCTTTCTTCTCATTCTTGTGAGCTTCAAGGAAATTATTTACCAAGCTATTATTGTCAGAATGTGTGGCCTTCTCCCTGCTGATAAGCTCCAAGATCACAACTCCAAAACTGTAAACATCACTTTTTTCAGTTAGTAGGCCTGTTTGGAAATATACAGGATCCATGTAGCTTCTGTCACCAATGATTGATAGGGTATGTTGTTTATCTCTTGCAATCAACCTTGATATGCCAAAGTCTGAGATCTTCGGCACAAATTTATCATCCAACAGTATGTTTGCTGGTTTAACATCACCATGTACGATCTTAGTAGTGGTCTTTGAATGCATATAAGCTAGACCATCTGCTGATTCTGCAGCAATTCTTAAACGCAGATCCAAGTTGATAGGCATCTTGTGGCCACTATGAAGAATGTCTTCTAGACTACCTTTAGGGAGGAACTCGTACACTAGCATTGGGATATCAACTTCTAGGCAACAACCTATGAGCCTAACAATATTCTTGTGGATGACTTGAGACTGGATGATGACTTCATTTGCGAATTGTTCAATCTCCCAGGCCCGGCCCATAGGCCGGGCAAACGGGGCGCCCGCCTTGGGCCCCCGGGAATCAGGGGCCCCGGCCCAGGTGTAGTTTTCTGTTTAGTCTTAAACCTAGAAAATATAGAGGTAAAAAAAAGAAGAGGGCCCAAAGTGCAGCCAGTAAGGAAAGCCCACCACGCTGTTGGACATGGGTGGAAGTCACACGTTGGAATTAAATCGATGGTTGTTGGATAGGGATCTCTCTCCACGGCGGCGTCTCCTCCTCTTCCCAAATTTCCTATCTCAGTCTCCAAGAACAGCGCCGCCTCTCCCATGCCTTTCTGATTTTGAGATCGCGACCAACCATTAACGGAGGAAAATGGTGCAATTTCGGCCCCAATTAGCTCTTCTTCATCCGTTCATTCTGCTCCATCCCCATATGATTGAGAGATTGTAACAGGTTCTTGTTTCTAGTAATTTGGTTCCTTAGTTCTGTGATTCAATGTTAAATAATGTCAATCCATGGTGAGAATTTTCATAGCACTATTTTAACTTTAGACATACTTATCTTTTGGAGGTAATATGTCTCTTATATTTGGAGGGCATTGTTCAGATATTACAGGCTGAAGTTTTCGTGGACTCGTACATTTCTTATATTCCATCCAACAATCCACATTAAGGTGCTTTCGTTCCTTGACTATATATATCTTGAACACAATTTTCTAGATTATGTATATTGAATCTTTTTCTGCAATTTTTGTAGTTCTGTTGTAGAATGTCTTCTAGTATTTTGCCAGTAGTGAATTGTGATTAGAGCAAAGAAAATAATGGGATTACATTTGTTGGTAGAGTATCTTTTTAAAGGAATTCCCAATGGGAGTAATTAACATTTCAAAACCTGTAGTTACTCTTGGGATTTATGATATTGGTTTTGTTTCATTTGAACAACGAAATAATAATTAAGATGAAGCCAAGATCATCGACATATAACGTGTTGCATCGTACCGATTGGTTATTTTACTTATGCAGTACTATAAATGAAGTGATCCCCCGCAAAAAAAAAATGAAGTGTTAATGGGGCCCTAAGTTTTACTTTCGCCCCAGGGCCCCCAACATGCATGGACCGGCCCTGCAATCTCCAGTACACTACCGCTGATTGGCTTCTTTACTGCAACTAGTTCATTATTAAGAAAGCCCTTATAAACTTCACCAAACCCACCTTTTCCAATAAAATTGCTACTCTTTAAAATCGGATTCAGCTCTTCCTTTTTGAAAAGTTTTATAATTTTTGCCTTCTCCAAAACAGGCCCACCATTCTTTTGGTAGAAGTCTCTGGTCTTCCTTTTCTCCTTTTGAAGAATAACAAGAAATAATATAACTAATAAAATAATAGAACCTATTGCACCTGCATCGAGAAGAAACGAAGTTAGTTTATGTCTCTAAAATTTACAATTGAAAATTAAAAGCCAAAGATAGTTCAAAAAGGAACTGACTCTTTTAAGAATCTATTCTTTATTATTAAGATTAGATACAGGAATAGCAACAAAAGTATCAATAATATTGCCAAGGGATTAATTACAACTCCCAAAAATAGGATGGGAAAGACAAACACAACGACACATCAAACACGAAATATAAAATTAGAAAGGTTTATATATGTATAGAAGTAGATGTTTGGCCGATTGTAATCTACATATATTTCTATACGATGGTTTGGGCTAGTAATATTGTGGACATCATCGAGAAGCAATTAACATCCTGCTTGAAGATATAATTCAAGATGAATGCACTGGAAGAGACTAAACATATTCGGTGTACGCGAAAAGTGTACTCTTCACTAGTTAAGTTACTCCTCAGTTAACATCATTAATGACACAGCTAAACCCCCTATTAATCCATTCTTTACACTACATGCATGTCGCTTATTAGTAAATTAAGTTGGTGCTAATCAGCATGCCAATTTTTGTATATACTTTTTTGTTGATTAACATTATTAAGAAGGCCCTTATGAACTTCACTAAACCCCAATGCAACATATGTGGGAAAGACCATATAAATGAAAGAAGGTAGGTAACCAAGAACATGGATTTATTTAAGTAAATCACATCATACTTACCCACAATCACCCTAGCAATTAGGGGGAATATCTGTTTGCAGGTTCCTGCTTTGCCATCACCCTTCATTCCGCGCTTGCATGGACAGTCGTAGCCTCCAAGTCGGTTCTTGCAGTCCCCATAGCAGGGATACAAAACAGGTTTTTTGCACTCATCTATATCTGAGAAAAAGCAAATTAAGGTTAAATTTAAATACGTTCTTAAGTCGTACTACTAGTTGACAGATCAGCATATGAAACAACATTTTGTGTATGTACCTTGGCATCCATTAGTGACATAGGGATTGCCCTCGTAATACTTCCTGCACTTGCAGACATAGGTGTAACCATCTGTATTGCTTGTGTTGGCACAATAGCTGTTGCTGCTGGAGCACGCGTAGCGCGGAGGTGCCCGCTGGCCTTCCGCCGGACATGAGCCGCTCCAAAAATCAAATGTACCGAAACCAAAACCGGGACGTATAGCTGCGCCGTCGGCCAAAACGCTGAAATCGATAACAAAGGGGACGCCCCTTTGGAGTTTTTTGGATAACACCTCATACCCAAACAGGTCCGGCGTAGAGAAGTTGTACCATGAACTCTCCACCACCATTCCGTACGAGCACGGGGCTTCTTCCCAACCCAGTTGTGTACCATTGTACGCGGGATTGAGCGACACCCGAAAGTCGCCGAGGGTATCCTCCTTCGCCGCGAAGAGGACCTGACAGCAGCCTTAACCCGCGCACGACCCATTTGTGGGCGAGTAGAAACCACCAATTTCGGCAACGGATGAGCAGGATGGTGATACCACCTGTAAATCCGGGTCTGGCGACGTGAGTGCCGACTCACTCACCAACATGGCTTTGACATTCATGCCGACACCGATCAGAGAGTTGCGCTTGGACAGGGCGAGCGGATATATGAACTTGTTAGGCCCCACAACAGTGTGATGAACCTTGAATACCTGCTCCGTAGGGGATTTGATGCAGTAGGATGAAACCGCGGCGTATGCCCGTACCTCATTCTTGGCGACTGATATGTCAATGAGCTCGACTGGAAAATGCGATATCGCCGTCTCGTTGAACTGAAAAGGAGCGCCGGAATTGGAATAGCTGGACTCGACCATTGTCTGGTATGAGTCACTGCTAAGGAAGGCGCGAGGTGGAGTGGTGGAGTCGTCGCAGTTGATCTCGAATGGGTCACTGAGGAAGCAGCCCCGCCCAATGCCGAACGGGAAGGGGATGCTGGTGTTGCCACACTTGTCGCGGCAATGCGGAAGCGCGATGGGCGGTTGAGCAGCAGCCAGGTCCAAGAGATCAGTCGCGGCGGCAAGGATGCTTGTGATAGCTGCCAGCAGCAGCAGCCGGGAACGGGATTGCAAGGGAGGCGCGGCCATGGTGACTGATTTCTATGGAGTATGGATGAGAAAGATATGCCAAATCCCAGAGGCTGCACTGGTTCTAGTGTGGATGGTGGAGTTCTATGGAGCAGGGATGGTGAAGACTGCACCGGTGGTATGGATGCTGGTGTTTTGTGGAGTATGGGCAGGATAGTTCATACAGGATGTGATGAGGAAGTGTTGGTGGTGAGGATGAATGTGCATACACACAGTGAAGCCAGTCCATAAGATGGATGCATGCTACAGTATTGCAAATATATGCGAGTGATGGAAAGGTCGAGGAAAGTTCACTGCAATTTACCTTGCTGACGTTGGATGCAACTACGTCATGGTACGTACCCATTTAATAATGGAGACGTGGGTGAATTTACTGTGCGTGCAGCCGGTGCAGGTCGCCAAGGTCGAGTATTGAATCAATGATGCACACTGTTGGAAGTAATGGCCCGTTGCACATGTAGCAGCGTACGTGAGCTGCACCAACTGGCCACTAGGGTCAGACGTGTGGTGGCCCGTTGCTACCGAGAGCATTTACATCCGGCAAATCCGACTCCCATACCTCTGCGGATATGTCCGGGCAGGCCTGTAAACCGGGTCGGACGACCTGTTGTATGTCGTGCCGAGCAGCCAAACACCTCATATCCAAACCATCAAATTCATGAAAATCTACGCGCGTCCATCGCACACGTAAATGACACAGGTAAGTAACATTTGTTGGTAGCAAATATCCATAATTCGAACATAAATTTTATTTTAAGTGCCGAATTCAAATATTAGCTTTTTGATTTTCATTGTGTGTTCACATATGCTCCACAAGAGCACTCAGTAGCTGCATGTGCATCTGATGATTTCAAAGATTCTAACGCATGTGCAGAAAATTCATAAGCTGGTCTACATTTTGATATTCCGGGATGTGGACGTGTTCTCCGGGCATTTCAAAATCATTGGTTTGGACTACCCATGATGATCATCCTCGACAATCATATTGTGCAAAATGACACAACATGTCATCAGCTGCCATAAAATCTACGATTCCTGCATCATTGCAGCTCCATAAATACTTTCCCAAGTGTTTGAAGCTTCTTTTCTGCATTGTTGCAAAGTGGCTTTGTTCGTTGCCTTCGAAATAAGATATGGTTTTCACAAATGCCGCCCACTGAGGATAAATACCATCGGCAAGGTACTGCCTCATATTGTAGTGAGGGCAATTGACAGTGTAGTTGCACGCTGGTGATTACCCATCGCAAAGTCTCCTGAATACAGGAGATCACTAAAGCCAATTCATGCCGTTGTGAGAAGCCAACATTCTAAGGAAAGCATGCCAAATCCATAAGCATGTGATGGCACTGTTTTAGTATGATGGTGGCCTCTTTGATGTGACCTTGATACATTCTGTGCAAATCTTTGGGGAAATTCTTTCATTGCCAATGCATGGAATCAATTTTTAAAAGTATTGCATGCATAATACAATATAGGATAATGGCAGGATAAAGGGTGCAACTAGGCTTGATGGTTGATGATGGGTTTCACACTCACAGTTCTGATTATACTACCGTTCGCACTCCAAACTAAATAAAATAACATCCAATAAACAAACATTATCATAGAGAAGAACGCGATGAAAAATAATTATGGTAATGCTCAGAAGGGATAATCATTATTATAGCTAATAAATCCTTCTAGCGTGAAAGTGATTTTGTGAGCTCGATCTCATAGGAGCTCGGATGAACAGTAAAATTTGAAAATAATAGTAAACGGTTTAAAAAAGTCTGATTTTTTTAGCAACAAACATTGATGTTTTGTCTGCAACCATGCAAAATTTTGCAATGGAATCAATTCGTGGAGGGCTGGACAAAAAGTTGATACTCAGAAAATCCTTCAAAACACTCGTTTTGGGGCATCTATTTTTTCCCCACACCTCCACAAATATGATTCCATCCTTAAAATTTGACGTGTGTAGAAAAAACATCAATGTTTATTGAATTTTTTAGATGTTTGTTACTATTTTTTTGGATTTCAGTGTTCGTTTGAGATTCTGTTAACTCGAGGTCACATACTCCATGTCCCTTTGAGTGTTTCTAGAGTTCCATGACGAGTTAACTGTAAAGTGTAAACCCCGGATGTTTTTAAATATGAGGGTCGCCAAGATTGAAAATTCAAAATTAAATTTCAATTTGAATATTTTAAAAGTATCTAGGGTTTGGGTTATTGCCAATGGGCAAGGTTTGGTGAAAGTCCATTATGAATCAATGGGATTATAAAAGAACATCTGAAAGTGACGTTTAAACAAGATGCTATTTTTCATTAAGTTTTCTGTGTCAAATGTTGGATTTACTTCATTGGGTAGATGGATTCGCGTGGATCAAAGTGCAAAAAATTTCACCTAAAAAGGAGCTATGGTTTGGGAGATATGATATTTTCGTGTTCATTTGCTAATTATGTTGTTTTCGAGAAAATCATAGTACACATGGCACTCAATAATTTACCAGTACAGGCTCACTACCTGGGAGGCTATGGGTTGTAGGATCTAAAAGGGTTCAACATGGAGTTTTTGAAACCAAGCTCCCATGCTCTTCGACGAATAGTAGAATTTGAAAACAAATGATAATTTTTTTGACTTTTTTGTGATAAATATTGATGAATGTTATAACTGCGTCCAAATTTTTGTGATGAAATCACATTCTTGGAGGTCTGGAAAAAAATAAAATGCTTCGAAAAGACTATTGTTGGAGGCATTTTCGAGCATCAATTTTGTTATTTTCTCCACACCCTCCACAAATATCATTTCATCACGAAATTTTGCATGAATCAGAATGTTTTGATTTTTTTTAATATTTTGCTTTTCACAAGGGAGCATATGTGCTCGGTATCAAAAGAGCTCTTTGGCTATATGAATCATACATAATTGGGCTAGGATTAGGACGAAATAGGGAATTTCTCAACGGAGAAACTCGTCGGAGTTGGGGATGATGACGACACGCTTGATCGAGGCGGTAGCTATGGTGGCATTGAGATGACCGGATAGCAAAACAAGATGCCTCTTAGTTCGGAGAAGACAATGGTGGTCTTGGACGTTGTCGGGGAGCTTCTGTCGTTGGGAAAGCATGGATGGAGGACAATGATCATCAAGGATATTTGAGTGCTTCCTGGTGAACTCGATTAATCGTGGTTCTAGGCAGAAGAAGTGGCGAGGGAGGAAGTGTCGAGCGAGGGGAATGTCATAGACATCACAGCGGGAGTTTAGGGATTACGGTGGAGGCAGAATTGTTCAATTGCAACGGGGCAGAGTAATTGTCATAGTTGCGCGCGCTGGGGAGAGGGGGGCGAGGGGACGAAGGGCGTTGGTCCACCTAGCTTGGGTACAAGGGCGGGGCAGTCAGGCTGACGAGTCGTCTAGGATGTCCAGAACTGGCCACACACGTGAGCCGACATGCGCAGAATAAGTTAGAAGCTATGGGGCTACTCATTTGTCGATCGCTACCAGACTATACCAGGGTTCTCGGTCTAATTTATTATTATTGCTTCTATTTTATATTTTCTACTTTTGAAATGATTTTCATTTTCAAACTAAACCATTTCAACCTTGAATACAAAAAGTCTAAAAATAAAATTTAAAACTTGATTATAGAAAAATATTTCCAGGAAAAATAGAAATTCGTAAACATGGAATATTTTTTTAACTATTTTTGGCTTTATAAACATACCCTAAAATAGATTGGGGGATTTAAATAATTCCAAAAACATTTGAAAACTCAAATAATATACAAGCATTTCCAACTTTATTTGGAAGAAGTCATACTATCTTGTCTCATATTCAAATTGGGGATTTTTTTTAATATTTCCAGTTTAAAAAATGAACTCAAAACTCACATAAAATCCAAAATAAATATTTGGGAAGGTGATATTACTCCCTCTCAATATAAATATCATATGTACTATCTAAAAGTGCCAATTCCTACTCAATTTCAATCAATTCTATTTGACGCAGTAACATTCTACGGTTTAAATGGTTTTGAGGTGTTACATTATTTTACTATAAACGTGGGGTATGGTCTTTTCCCTAGAACCAAATGGCTGGTGTCATGAAATTTTCAATTGGCAACGATGTGAGGCGGGCCTCAAAGCATTGACAGTCGGGCGTCCCACACCCTCCACAAATGCCCGTTCATATGGCCCGGTCAGTGGTCGGTCACAAAAAAGTGACCCAGAGGGGCTTCAAACACCCATGTTGACTGGCACCCACATTCATATCCACCCTAAATCTGGGTCGGATATGGGGGTGTTCGCCTCGTCGGATAAGATAGCCCTACCCCGCCACAATTGCACCAAAGCCACTTTGCATCAATGCAGGAAGCAACTAGGAAGGATGAGAGGGCAAATCGGAGTGCTTTAAGCTCGTTGAGGAATTGTTCATGGAGCTACAATGATGTGGGAAATAGAAACTGTGTGGCAGTTGATGACATGTTTTGCTTTTTTGCATAATGTGATTGTCGAGGATGAAGATGATGGTGTTGCCGAGACCAATGATTTTGAGGTGCCTAGAGTACAAGTTCAAATTGTGGAAGATCAAGATGCAAATCAACTTATGAACTTTCTGCGGATGCATGAGAATATTTGAGATCATTAGTTGCACGCGTAGTTACTCAATAATATTGTGGAGCATATGTGGACCCACAATGAAAACCAAAAAGCTAATGTTTGAGTTGTACATGAAAATAATTATATATAAAATCTATGTATTTTTTATACCAACATTTGTTATTTACATGGGACATTGCCCTGTATGATGGACATGTATGGATTTACATAGTTTTGAGAGTACGGATTTAAGATATGTGAATGTCATATACGAGATATGATGGGCCGTCTGAATGCGTCCGCAGGCATGTCCGAGCGCGTCCACGGACGTGCAGAGTACCGGATTTGTGAAGCCTGGCTGTAAATACTCTTAAACTCTTGACGTGAATAGAGAGTGCTATATAGGATGCAGACGAAGAACACACGGCGACGACACCCACCAGAATCGAAGCCACTCGTTTTTGTTTGGGGATTAGTGCAACTTTTCAATAAATTGACATCAATTTCACAATACAACGCTTTGTGTATATGTCAACAGTAAAAAGCTGTCCATACTCATTAAATTTACTGGACAGTGCATTTAATTGCCGCAATGACTGACAAAGTGGTGCAAGTTTTTAACGGAGAGTTGATTGAAAATGAAGGAATGCGAATTTGCCAGGCAACTTACAGTGGAAAGATAAAATGCTAAAAGGTTAAATAAAAGATGTAGCTACAAAGACTTAGTACAAATAACATCTGATTAAGTGTACATATAAAATTACATGATCAAGGTTGAGTGGTTGATGATACAAATTAACTAATACAAACCTTAAATATGTCCAAAATACCATATCTCTAGCAATAAGCACTATTTTTTTCCAGTCGTACAAAACTACACGACATAATATGTACTCGCTCCGTCTAGGTGTGTAAGTCATCTTACGAAAACCAAATAATCCCAAAACACTTAGGCGCGGTGCATTAATTTTTACCTTGTTTCTTGTTTTTTGACATATCAACCAATAAGAGATGTGGGTGTGCATGCTTTTAATGACTTGAGACTACCAAACACAACATGCAGTGGTTCTCTCGTTGCATGCAATGCTATTAATTAGCAAATAAACATTAAGTTCTCTTGTTTTCCCCTCCTCCTTGGTCACGGTGCAACATCTAAAATGACTTATCCACCTGGACGGAGGGAGAACTATGAATGCATACTCATTATGACCATGCATGCAGTGACATAACCGTGTGGTCCTATGTCAAACATTGATTGCCAAACAGGTTGAATTGTCTCCTGTGCATGTCAGGCATTTACTGTATTGATAAAACTATGACGATTAATTATACTTTTATGTCTTTCGTCTCCAAAGTTAGTATCATCAAATTCTTAGTTATTTTAGAAGAGGATAATTTGGAGATCAATATAATAAAATTTACTAGCATTATTATCGTGAAGTTCTTGGTTTTTCATCAGAGATGAAAAGCAACATATAATATCATTATAATTATCTCTGTTTTCTAACTAAGTATCATAAAATCTAGGTTTTCCTAGAAATAAATAATACCACGAAATTTGTAACATGAAACTTTGAGGAATTAGTACCACCTTGAAAATACAATTTTATTAATTGAAAATAGTAAGAATCATGAAACCCAGCGTTTACTTTAAGGCAAGTTTTAGGTTCAAAAATATATTTTCCCACTTTTACAAATAGGAACAACGGGTCGCATTTAAGTTTTGACGGGTGGTTGGGGAGTGGCTGTTGGAGATGATGGGTCTGCTTCTCTGCCACTAGTCAGGTCACTATAGCTGTTGAGATTTATACGAAAATATTTAGAGGGACATGCATGATGTGTGAATCATGGAATACAGCCTGACTAATATAGTGGTTGGAATCCCAATGCAAATGAGTGGGGCAGATTCCGGTGAAGGTGGTCGCCGTGTGCTCCCCGCAATTTCGGTGCTACATATAGCTACTCCAGGAATGCATCCTCAAACGAGTGCAGCGATTTGGTGACGAGCATAGGTATAGCTGGGTGTCAGCATCGTTCACTGGGGGGCAGGGATTCAGATTTATCAGGGCTGTGAACTGCTGTGAGCAGTGTGCGCTGTTGCATGTGCCGTGCGCTAGTAGTGGGAATACGAAATTGCCCCTGGTAACTGGTATGGCCTGGCGCCAGCACCCGGTGGAAGTAAATTGTCGATGTAGGATCAGATCAAAATAAATGAACGACGGGACGGAACAACGTAAATGCGGAGCAGCTGTGCTCAATGGGAGACAGCCTTCACACGGTTTTCCGACGATGCCTTGAATTCTTCATTTCTAGGAATTGGAGTTAAGATTTGACAGAGGTTTAATGGAACTGTGGAAGGATTGCTAAGTGGTCCCGCTGAAAGTGACACGTATATCTCCAATGGTCTTCCCTAAAACCGTAATGTTGGTACAACAAACTCAGGGTTGGGCTGCTGGAAATGGTTAAATATGCCATATCGAAGATAAATGACTGCCGTTTTGTACTCTCTGCATTCACAAAACCATGCCAGCCTTTAGTGACAGGTATAGCTGTGGCCATGTATTTGAGGAGAGCGACTTCGCTGATAATTAGGGAATCTGCTAGTGTTAACAAGACAGTAACAACACCAAGATTGAAGACATGATGTCAAAGACGTGCCTCTATATAAAGTCTTGGGCACCCCTACCGAAGAACCAAGCCATTCTCGAAAGACCTAGCTATATACGTAGATTCAACTTAGCTCATGCACCCTCTTATTAGCAAGATCAATATGCATTCATAGCCTCCGGTTCACGGAATCGGTCGGGGCCTCACCATATATTGCTCCTAACTTGGCGAAGGATCCCCAGTAGAGCTTCTCGTCTACGTTGAGAAGAGGCGAGCATCTACCCGATTCATTTTGAAAACAAGTGATGAGCTAGATCAGCGAGGCCAGGGGGTATTTTTACAGTCGCGTGGTTGCTCTGGGCATGTCAGGATGCAAATGCACTCGGTCGTGGTTGTACCTCGCGTACGGAGCGACGGGACCGCACGGTTCTGTGGGGTTAGGGCATCTCCAGCCGCGTTTGTAGGAAGGCCTCTCCAGACGATTTTTTCACGCCGGCGTCGAAAAAACGGCCCAATCGCACTTCCAAAAGCCCGATTTTCGCCGGCTTGGGCCGAAAACAGCGCCGGCGGATCCAGGCCGAACCCGGCACACTGGGGGGCGCCCGGGGGCGCCGGGGCGAGCTGTTTTGGCGCGAAAAAGACGCAGGCCAGCCGCGTCAGCGACTCGGCGCCTCGTCTTTCCCCAATGGCCTCGGTTCCCGTGGGGAATCAATGGCAAGGCTGCCGCCGGTCAGTCTTGCCATTGATTCCTCACGGGCGGCGCGTCACGGGACGGCGCGTCGACGCCTCCCCTCCCTCGCACGCGTACATACGGGTGCCGCCCGGCTATAAAAGCCGGCGGCCTCCACTCACCAGCCCCCACACCAGCCCCGCCCCTCGCCGCCGTCCAACCCTTCCTCTCCCTACCTCTCCCGAGCGCCGCCGCCCAGCCCCTCCCTCTACCTCTCCCTCTACCTCTCCCGAGCCCGCCCAGCCCCGCCTTCGCCATGGCAGAACGCTTCCCCGGAGATACGGCGGCGGCCAACGGCATCGGCCGCCGTTCGCTCCACGAACAGGAGTCCTGGCTCCTGTTCCAGGCGAACATCCCGGCGCCGCCGGACATGCGCGCCGGGCCGACGGGGTGGAGGCTCAGCGCCGGGGGAGTGCCCATTCCCCCGTTGCCCGACGCCGTGGAGAAGCCGAGGTACTTCGCCGAGGAGGTCGACATCGTGCGCGCGTCCCTCCCCGACGCCGAGCTCTCCCTCCCTCAGTACGCCGCCGACAACCACGCGGCATGGGCGGCGTATTTCGAGCGCCGCCAACAGCAGCGCTTGGCGTCCACCAACGGCGCGCCGGTGGTCGGCGGCCGGCAGAACAGCGAGGGGCGCCACCTCTGGTGGGGCGTCCCCGGCCGCACACTCGAGGGCGTGCTCACGTACCTCGAGGGCGGCAACAACCCGCCGTTGGCGTACCCCCCGGCGAGGGTGGCCGCCCCGGCGCAGCACCGACGCGCCGGGCCATGGGCTCCAAGGAGGTTCGGCACCTCCTCTTCTTCCTCCTCATCCCGTTCTTCTTCACACTCCTCCGGCTCTCCGGCGCTGCTCGGCGTCAAGGCCGAGCCCACGGCGGAGACGCCGCTCGGCCGGCGCACTCGCAGCGCCGGCATCGTCATCAACGAGGGCGGCCGGCGCGCCCCCTTGTCGGCTCCTCCGCGCTTCGTCAAGCCAAAGACGGAGCCGGGGCTGGCACCGGTGTAGGCGGAGTTCGACGACGACGACGACGCGGCCCTCGAATGGGCGCGCCAGGACTCCATTGCGATGGAGAAGGCGCGCCGCGAGAAGGAGAAGGAGCGCCAGCGCGCCGCCCTACGCCGCTTCGAGGAGCGCCGACGCGGCCGCGAGGAAGGCGGGGTCGTCGTCTTGTGCGACAGCGACGACGACGACTACGCGCCGCTGCCTGTTCGCCATGGCGACGCCGGGGAGGGGTCCAGCAGGGGCACCCGCGTCAAGGAGGAGAAGACCGACGACGGCGGCGGCGGCGACGGCGGCGACGACTTCAACCCCTTTCTTTTTTTTAGATTAGGTTAATGTAATGTTTGGCCGAATTTCGCCGAAATTTGTAATGTTTGGCCGAAATTTAACTAGTTTTTATCATAACTTCGCCGAACGGTTCTGTTTTTTTTAAGATACGCGCCTGGGGGCGGCCCTGGGGGCCGACGGCTGGGGACCGACTCGCCCCCAGTGCCATTTTTTTTCGCCGGCTCACCCCCAGGCGGCGCTTTTAGACGCCCCCTGGGGGGCCAACGGCTGGAGATGCCCTTAGGCTCTCAGACTGATAAATTCAGTCCCAACTAAAGTTGTGCGTCCAAGCGAGGTTACATGACATTTAAATATGTCAAAGAGAGTTCAGCTGGTAAGGTTACAAGATGGAAGGGACAAGGGTTGTCAAAGGTGGCAAGAGAGGTTCTGGTCAAGCCTGGCCTCCAAGCTACGCCAACTCTTATCATGAGCTGTTTTCAACTCATCAAGAAATTGTGCCGGAACCTGACTTCAATTTTGTCTAATTTTTGGTGGGGAGAAGCAAATGGGGAGAGGAGGGTGCACTGGCTTGCACGGAAGAAGATGTGTAAGGCCAAGCGAGAAGGAGGAATGGGCTTTCGTGATCCAGAGGCGTTCATCCAAGCCTTGTTGGCCAAACAAGTTTGGTGCGTTTTACAGTACCCAAATTCATTGTGTGCTAGGGTGCTCAAAGCAAGGTATTTCCCTGAGGGATCAATTATGAATGCCACATGCCCTAATGGAGGATCGTTTACATTCAGAAGCATTATACATGGCCGAGAACTTCTGCGGGAAGTAGTAGTCTGGAGGATTGGTGATGGCACATCTATAAGATCCACCACGACAACTGGCTTCCGCGCCAGGGCAGCCTCAAGCCGCTTGGGCAACAGTATATTGCAGGTATTACTCATGTACGCCACCTCTTGGATGAATCAGGCGTTGCATGGAATATGGGCAAAGTGGAGAGGATGTTTACTCCCAGGGATGTTGAGGATATAAAGCAGATTGTGGTGGGCGGGCCGAACATGAGGGATTACATTGCATGGAATTTCACCAACAACGGACAATTTTTAGTCAAGTCTACGTATCACCGATGCATGAGTTTGAATGGCGTCAAGACCGGATAGCCGGGTTCTTCGATGCCGAGCAGGGAGCACAAATCGTGGCTCACTCTTTGGGGCACTAATGCTCCGGGGAAGGCGAAGATTCATGTATGGCGACTGGTGAAAAACGGGCTGGCTGTCGGAACGGAGCTGCATAGGCGTCGGATCAAGCCGGGAGTGTTTTGCTGCGCTTGTGAACGAGAGGAGACCTCGTACCACCGCTTCTGGGGGTGCCCTCATTCAGAGCTGTTTTGGAAGCACCTGTGTGTAGATATGGGGGAACCGGTGGTGCGGCCGAAGACAAGAGGGCCATCACCGTCGGAAACCTCCGCAGCCAGGGCATCTCCGGGTGGATGAACCTGACGCTCAAGCAGCCCGGGTTCCATGGCTCCACGATATCCTACAAGTCCGCCGAGAGGAAGAAGCTGCAGGAGGCCGGGTACGTCATCGTTGGCAACATCGGCGACCAGTGGAGTGACCTCCTCGGCGCGCCCGAGGGAGCTCGTACCTTCAAGCTGCCCGACCCACTCTACTACATCGGCTAGGCCTGCCGCCATTGATTGCTCGAATGCTCGTGGTCCATGAATAAGCCCATGCTCTTAATAATTATCTGCACGCTCGATGCATCTCTCAATAATAATAATCCACTCTGCCCTTGTTGCTTACCAATTGATATGAATTGTTACTGCTCCATGGGCTACTGTTTTTCTTTTCTTTTCTTTGGGAAGCCACGGGTTATTGTTGCTTGATGTGTTGTTATATGTCATAATTTCTTTCTTGAGCATGACATATCGCTTCTTAGGGATCACCACGGTGCTTTTAGAGGAGGGACATCTGTCTTCTTCCCGGGCATCACTAACCCTTTACTCTTGGAGATCCTCGCGGCAAGGAGTGCCGTGCATTTGGCAATCAGCGTGGATGTCAACACCTTCACGTGGAACTAGATAATCAGGAGGTGGTGGCAATGCTCAGTGAGGAAAGCAGGGATCTATCTACCTTTGGCCCGGTCATGGAGGAGATAAAGGAGCTGTTGAGGACTCACCAAAAGTTCAGAGTCACTAGGGTTCGCCGGTTCGGCGCTCGGCGAATGGAGCAGCGCACGGTCTAGCTAGAGAGGGGGTTTGCAATGAAACTACTATCGTTTTTTATTTTCCTCCGGATTGTATTATTCAAGTTGTAGCGAATGAGGGCCCGAATTTTACTTATAAGTTTAAATAAAGCTGCAAGTTCCCTAAAAAAAAACTAAAGCTGTGCCTCGGGTGTTCGCTCATCTCTACGCTGGGGAGCGCTAGCGATAAATTCTGATGGCAGTCCATCGGTCTGACGGACGGCCTCTAATCAGACTGCAGATTAGAAGTGTTTCCCATCTCTACTCCCATGCATGTCTACTCTTTTAGTACTCCCTCCGTTACAAAATACGGAGTAGATGACTTAACTTTGTACTATTTTGAAACCGAGGGAGTATATATGTGCAGCTCCTCGGGGCATCTCCAGCCGCGCCCCCAACAGGCCCCCCAGGCCACTTTTTCGGTGCCGGCGCCGAAAAAACGGCCCAGTCGCGCCCCCAGGACGCCGAAAATCGCCGGTTCGGACCTTTTTTCCGCCCGGCGGTCACAGGCCGAACCCGGCGCGTTGGGGAGCCGTTGAAGGCTCCGGCGCTAGGGAAAAGCACGCCTGGCCCACACCGACAGGGGAAAAGTCAAGGTTTTCTTCCCCGACTCGCCTCGCACCCCCCGCGCCCTCGGCCACCACTAGCTGTATCCCGGCGACGGCCGCCGCCCGACTCCGCTAGATAGCCATTCCCCGCCGGAAAATAGCAGCGCTTCGCCGCGGCAGCCCCTCCCGCAACAGCTGGGCGTTTCCGGTCGCAGTTTCCGGCCGCGGAGGCGCGGTTTAACGGCGGGTTCACGGCCACCGAGCGCAAGGTGTTCGGCGTTTTGCCCGTCTCGGCGATGGACTCGGATGAGGAGGAAGAGCTCGCCGCGCTGCTGGAGGAGGAAGCCGCGGCCGACGTCCAGGAAGAAGAGCATCTGATGGTGCTCGCCGCCCTCGCCCAGCTGCTGGCGAGCAGTGAAAAGCCGCGACGAGGTGGCTCGGCGCCGGGGCGGGTGAAAGCAAAGAACCGGCATCGTCTGCAAGGCTAATGCATGCTCTACTCCGACTACTTCGCCGATGCTCCACTTCATGGCGAGAGAACATTTCGGCGTCGTTATCGGATGAGCCGAAAGCTCTTCCTCAGGATTGTGAATTCCATCCGGGAGTTCGACAACTACTTCAAGTGCAAGATGGATTGCACTGGCGCTCTTGGATTCACCTCCATCCAGAAATGCACGACAGCGATGAGGATGCTTGCATATGGAGCTCCCAGTGATTCACTCGACGACTATGGGCGCATGGCCGAGTCCACCAGCATAGAGTGTTTCTACAATTTCTGTCGGGCAGTGGTGGCAGTGTTTGGGCCACAATACTTGAGAACACCCAATGCGGAAGACACTGCTCGGATCCTAGCCCAGAATGCAGTAAGAGGATTTCCTGGGATGCTTGGAAGCATTGACTGCATGCATTGGAAATGGAAGAATCGCCCATTTGGTTGGCAGGGGATGTACAAAGGCGCCAAAGGTGATTGCAGTGTGGTGCTTGAGGCGGTAGCCACACAGGACCTCTGGATTTGGCACTCCTTCTTTGGTATGCCAGGAACTCTCAATGATATCAACGTGCTGCAGTGCTCTCCTGTTTTTGCCAAGCTCGTTGAGGGCCATTCTCCTCCGGTGAACTTCGAGATCAATGGGCACCAATACAACAAGGGGTACTATCTAGCTGACGGCATCTATCCGAGATGGTCGACATTTGTGAAGACGATCTCAAACCCTGTGGCAGGAGGCAAGAACGCCTGGTTTGCGAAGCTTCAGGAGACTTGCAGGAAGGATGTCGAGCGGGCATTTGGTGTGCTCCAATCTCGATTCGCTGTTGTTCGGTACCCAGCTCAGACCTGGTCGAAAGATCAAATGTGGGAGATCATGACTTGCTGTGTCATCTTGCACAACATGATCATCAAGAGCGAGCAAGAAGACCCAGTGTTTGACACTGAACCATACTACAGGCAGGGTCCCCTAGCCGAAGTTGATCACCAGCTACCGGCAACTTGGACTGCCTATCTCAGTATGCGTCAGGAGATCCGAAATCCACAGGTGCATCATCAACTGCAGAAAGATCTGATTGAGCACCTATGGAGGCTTAAGGGGGACGCCTCGTGATGAAATACGAGTTTTTATTTGTTGAACAATATAATTTGTATTGAACTATTTGTTGTTGTAGTATTTTGTTGAAGTATTTGATTTTTCTGTGATGAAATATGTGATAAGAAATAATTGTGTTGATAATTGAACGCCGAGACACGGCGAAACCACGCCGAATATGGGCCTATTTTCGCCCATATGGGCCGTTTATTCGCCGAAATTGGGCTGCAAAGTGGGCCAATTTCGGCGCCTGAGGGCGAGTTGGGAGCGACGACTGGGCGCAAAACCGCCCCCAGCGCCGAGTGTATCGCCGACTCGCTCCTATGGGGCGATTTTTATGCGTTTTGGGGGGGCCAACGGCTGGAGATGCCCTCATCCTCGCATGCCGGCGGGCACCCACGTTCGGAGACTGTCAGACTTTTTTCTTTTGTTGACCAATGAATAAATAGTACCATATCGCTAGCCCAGCACGGTTCACATGGGTTTATATGCGTGCCGCTGGACCTGTGCACCAGCCGGGCGTGGTGGTGCGCGCCTATGACTCCAGCTTCGGAGGGCGGATTGGCATTTGATAGGCTTGGGGTTTGGTTGGGCTCGGAGTCCGTGGCAATTGGCGCGACAAACCTGCAATGACGCACAAGCTGTGTCGCAAATCGGGAGTCGCCCAGAGATAAGAAGGCCGGTCGTGTGACCATCAGTGGCTAAAATATGCGCTGTGCGGGTACTCACGCGCTCCCATCCAGCCAAGCCAACAACTGCGGTCTCTTCCGCCTCCCATGCGAACGCTCGCCCATGTTAAAACCCTGCCTATGTGCCAACCTTTTTTTTTTATTTTTTGCCTCAAAAATAACATTTATACACTTTTTTTGCACATACGCACTTCAACTACTTCAGTTCCTGCAAAGCTTGTGCAAAACAAAAAATGCATTGTTGAGCCCTGTGAAGAAATTAAAAATAAATGCATAAAAAATTTATTGCAATAGTTACTACATCAAGTTCGTTTCTCTAGGAATGCGGGCTAATATACTTTCTCACGAACAGTTGCAGGCTCCTGGTATGCTATCATGTGTGCATGACATAGTTTGTCCTTGATTATTCAAAAAATTAATAAATTTCTTTTGGGTTTTCCTATATACTAAAAGAAGCCAGTGAGCCTTCAAGCACAAAATCTACTTGGAGAATTCACGGTTACAATCATATGTCCAGACGAGTAGCCGGATAGCCGCTCGGTGCACGAACAGTGATGGGCCGACGAGTGGGTTCAGAGGAGCTCCCCGACAGGACGAGTGTGGTTTTCTGTAGCTAGAGCTACATGGTACTCCTTATCTTTGCCATCCATTTCAGCATCGCGATCCGTGCAGACGCATTTGTCTTTTTTGTTTCTCTCAAATGACATAATGTATAAACTTCAAATTTTGCAGAACAACAATACATTCTAACTACAATGTGGGAAAAAGCTTTCAGATTTTTTCATGCATTTTAAATACTTAAAATAATATTTTTAGTCAAACAAAATCTCATTTTGTATATTTATATCAGACCAAAAAATCTGAAAGTTTTTTCACACATTGATGTTCTAATGTTTGTTCGATCTGCAAAGTTTGACGTTCATATGTTGTTTCATTTGAGAGAAGCAAAAAAAGAGAAAACTTCTTGTTGTAAGTTAGTTGAGAGTACGAATGTCAAAGCAAGGCTGGAACATTGAGGATAAAAGGTTCCATGTAGCCTAAGCTACACGGGAACTTTCTGCCGACCGACAAGAATCGAGGGACCACCACGGAAAGCGGTCTCTGGCCGTGGGAATTCAGCGTGGCATTGCAGTATGCCGGGAGGTGGCGCAGTCGATTGGAATTGCATGCGTCTACAAAGCCCTGATGGTTGCGAGGGCTAGTGATCTGTAGTGGGAGAGACAGGAATAGGCGCATGACTGGGAGCGCAACGGCATTATAGCATTGTCGATTCAGTGTGTGCCGACGACGGGAGCGCAACGGCATTATCGCATCATCGGGTGTGATCGACATATTGCAGAATCGGCACTGCATTGTTAATAAGATCATGAGCTAGCCTAGTAACTAAACCTTTCTCTTACGTTTTCTTAACCATCTTTGTTAAGCAGACAGCAACCTGGTTGAAGGAGAAAAGAGGAAAGGGGTCGCCCTGCCCCACCCCTTCATGATTTTGAAAATAAACGCACGTAATTTTCTAATTTGAAACACGTTGTACCACTGTACAAACTGCTTTTAACCCAGTTACACCACATATGACAGAAGTCTTAATTCATGACAACGACCAACATGTACTCTCAGTTAGCATTATTATACACGCTTTCTTGAAATCAAGCTAAATATAACACCAACTTGCTTTCTGTTCTTAAGAATACTGTGTAATGCCTCTTGTCGCCACGTCAATGTCTAATCTCTCTTCGACCCATTTTTGGACTAAATAAACACATTTACAGTGTTAACCATACATTTTCTGAATTCTTGGATTAAGGGGGGGGGGTTGGGGGATAATATGTTTACTTCCTTAAATGTACAGTTTCATTAATATGAAACATGTACATCCCAGCGTAGGACAAAAACCTTCCATATGATTGACTAAGGGCATCTTCAACAGGTAATGAAATATTTGGTGATGCAAGAATCCATATATGGTAGGAGAGAGAAAATTTTACATCACCAAGATGACGGTTGCTTTAGAAGCTCATGTAAATGTGGTAACCTATAAATTATCTCTTGAACATGATTCATTCTACATTTTGATATTTCAAACACTAGCTTAGCATTAAACATTTAAACAACATAATTCCACATCACTATGCTAGACCTGCACTTATATGGACATACTACTACAATAGTTCATCAGAAACCATTACGCGTAAGGCACTCGATGAGGTCGATCACCCTTTGTGGTCTGCCGGAGGGGCTTCTCCTTGTGGGTGGCTTGAACTCATTGGAGATGTAGTACAACTACTTCTTCAGCCCTTCAAACATTCCCTCGATGTCATTGCACATTTTGCAATCCATCTCCTCGTCCTCCTTCTTTTGCTTCTTCGGCTCTTTCTCGGTGAATAATCGAAGCTCTACCTCCATGAAGTGTTGGTTGTAGTTCGCAAACTCCTCATGTACACACTACCCCTCTCCTCGGAAATGTATTGTGCCTCCATACGATGATGCACCTTCTCCTCCCAGGAAACAATACACATCTCTTGGGTGAGTGTCGGTGTCAAAACCGGCGGATCTCGGGTAGGGGGTCCCGAACTGTGCGTCAAGGCCGGATGGTAACAGGAGACAAGGGACACGATGTTTTTACCCAGGTTCGGGCCCTCTCGACGGAGGTAATACCCTACTCCTGCTTGATTAATATTGATGATATGGGTAGTACAAGAGTAGATCTACCACGAGATCAAGGAGGCTAAACCCTAGAAGCTAGCCTATGGTATCACTGTGTATGAAGATGGATGTCCTACGGACTTGAACCCTCCGGTTTATATAGACACCGGATAGGGTTAGGGTTACACAGAGTCGGTTACAATGGTAGGAGATCTTGAGTATCCGTATTGCCTAGCTTGCCTTCCACGCCAAGGAAAGTCCCATCCGGACACGGGACGAAGTCTTCAATCTTGTATCTTCATAGTCCAGGAGTCCGGCGAAGTTATAGTCCGGCTACCCAAACATCCCCTAATCCAGGACTCCCTCAGTAGCCCCTGAACCAGGCTTCAATGACGACGAGTCCGGCGCGCAGATTGTCTTCGACATTGCAAGGCGGGTTCCTCCTCCAAGTCCTTCATAGAAGATTGTAGACACCAAGAATAGTGTCCGGCTCTGCAAAATAAGTTTCCACATACTGCCATAGAGAGAATAATATCAACACAAATCAAATCTGCTGACGTATCCCGCAGTGCGTCACCACACCACGGCCAAGCCCTTTTACGAATCGTTTTTACTTTTCCACCCTCAGCACGTTTTGCGAGGCGGTTTCCTTGGCACGTCTTGTCAAAGCAGAGATCGTGTGCCCCTTTTAACGGGATTCTCATCAATATGGACGTGGGTAACCCAATCGTGCCCTTCCGCACGCTCCCTTGATTAAAGGCGAGTCCAAAACGGTTACGGGGAGGGCTCTTGGTATTCAACCTCTTATAAAGAGACCAAGGCCCCGCTCCTTTTCTTGATCTCAAACGAGTTCGCCTCGAGTTCCAACACCCCAGGCTCCAGATTCCAGACACTTCGGACCTTCGACAATGTCCGGTTCTGACCTTCAAGGTCGATGGACGCCTTCCTCCGTCACGGAGGAGGACGTATTAAGGTTGAGGGAGGCTAAGTTCCTGACCGGCGAGATTTTGCATAGGTTGCGTGCTCAAGGACAGGTTATCCCCAGTCCCCAGCCTGGTGAGAGCGTGGTGTTCATGTCTCACTTCCTTCGGGGGTTAGGCTTCCCAATGGACCCCTTTGTGAGGGGACTGTTATTTTATTACGGACTGGAATTCCATGATTTAGCCCCGGAGTCTATCCTCCATATCTCCTCGTTTATCGTTGTGTGTGACGCGTTCCTCCGTATTACCCCTCACTTCGGCTTGTGGCTCAAGACCTTCAAAGTGGAGCCGAAGATGATCAAGGGTCGACACGCGGAGTGTGGAGGCGCTATCATAAGCAAGAATGCCGATGCTCCATGGCCCGAAGGCTCTTTCCAAGAGGAGCTAGGTTTGTGGCAACGAGAGTGGTTTTATATCACCGCTCCTCGGGGCACCAAGTGGGTGGCGCCTCCTGCCTTTCGCTCGGGTCCCCCACCACGGCTAGCGTCATGGTCAACAGAGGATTATATTGGGGTCTGCCCAAACACGTGCCTTTGCTGCAGGGCCGCATTAAGGATCTCTTGAGAGGAGACCTCAGCCTGGTCAAGGTGACGTAGGTCATGCTGATTCGCCGAATACTGCCCGGCAAACGCCGCTCCCTTCGCCTGTGGGAATTCAATCCAGAGGGACCACGAGCTCTCCGGGATTTTATGGGCACAACGCCCGCGGAGATGTATAAACTGTTCTTCGGATCACAAGAGATGTGTCCGGATTTGACCGAGGACGCAGGCCTAAGCTACAATCGCCCGGATAATGAAGTAAGTAACCCTGTGCCCGGACCTGCTATCCGTACAATTGTCATAAACTTGCTGCTGAAAGAGCCGTCCGCTTTAAACAAGAGTGGATAGCGAAGGCAAAGCTGATCAGGTGTCCGGCTCCCCTTCCCGAAACCAGGCCGGATCCCGTGCTGGTCAGGATGTTGGTGATAATGCCTTTGGAGGGAAGCAAAGGGGAGGACAAGGAAACTATGGCTTCCTCGAAGGAGGCTACTCCGAAGGGAGGAACCGACAATTCCTCTCCAAAGGGGAAGAAAAGGGCCACCTCTGACGACTCAGAGACCACGGCCTCGAAGCGGGGGAAGAGATCTTCGTCAGAGGGTCCAGCGCCGGGGAGTTCCTCGGCCGAACTACGGCCTCAAAGGGATAAGCCCTCCAGCGAGCCGTACGTAGAGAAAAGATTTTCTTTTGAGGGATGAGAGGAATCCTTGATTTTATATCTAAGAGTATTAACCGATTTTTTACCTTGTAGCTCGGACCTCAGCCCCTCTCAGCAGAGCTCGTCTTCAGGGGATCTTCTTCCGGAGATGATGGAGAGCGGGACGCCTCCCCCTGCCGTGCCGCCTAGCGAGGCGGGCGACCCTGAGGTGTCATCGCGGAGGGCTTCTCCGAATCCGGCAGGGGCGGAAGATAGCTACGTGGCCCCCCGAGGTTCTCCGGGTTTGGCCTTCGAAGGAGGTCATGGGGCGAGTCCGGCACCATCTGGTGCTCGGCCGGAGGAGCTAAAGATGCTGTTGGGGCGAGCTTCTATTTCGGAGGAGCACCGTGCATTGATGGGCACGGTGATTGAAAGGATCTCATCCGCAGAGAGCGGATTGCATGAGGCCGTCAAGAGTTTACTGACGGGTTTTGAGGTACATTAGATAATATCCACTTTTGTCAGTTGCGCATAAATAAGATGCGCCCTGTGTAGATAGTAGCCCCTGAGACTCTGCGCGTCGTCAGGAAATGACGGCACGCGGAGGATCATAGTCCCAGGTCTAAGATGTCGCTTTTGAATGTAGGCTGCAGGGTGTCCGGAATCAAGCCGGACTAATGATTTTGCCGAACTGAAGCGGCAATTGGACGTGGCAGATGCCGACATCGCGCTTGTCCACAGGCGGCTTGATGAGGCTCAAGGTATGTAATTCCTGGAGCGGCGTTATGTAAGAATAGCTTTATGCCAGTACCTGACCATGTGTATGCTGGAAGCAGATGGTGCGGCCGCCGTGGAGATTCTTCGGGCAGACCATGCCCAAGCTAAAGAGCAAGCCCGAAAAAGTGATGCGGTTGCCAAGAAAGCCCTTGAAGAGCTAAGAGCCGAGAAAGTGGCTCATTGCCGAAGCAAAGAGGAGATGGCCAGGGTGGCCGAAGAGTTAAAGAGCGCTGCAGACCGTTGTGAACTTCTGGAGAAAGAAGACCAGGCGAGACAGACGGACCTAAGGAAGGCCGTTGCTAATGCCAAGGACGCGCGCTCTGCGATGAGAGCTGCGAAGGAGGAGCTACGTCAGGCCGAACAAATTGCGGCCGGAAAGCCCTTTATGCTGCGAAGAAAATTTTGTGATCCGAAGCTTGCTCCGCTGGACCGGATGTGGAGTGTGGAGGATACCTATCTGGATTTAGCGGCGAGTGCTGCCGATGCGTCCGAACACTTTCGGGATAAAAAAGATCACGAAGTGGAAAGGCTTTTCTGGTCGCAGTTTCACAATCCAGAGCGTCCACTTGCCGTGGACGATCGTTTGGCTCAATGGGCCGAACTGAATAGGTTGTCTGGACTCGCCATGAAGTACGTCATGGGTTATCTGTGGCCGGGGAGATCGGAGCCGAAGAGTTACTTCGGCCTGGTGCAGGGATTCCTTGACGCGGTGCCGCGCATTGATGCAATGAAGAGGTCAGCATGCATAGAGGGCGCAAGGATGGCTCTTGCCCGTGTCAAGACATACTGGGCGGAGATGGAAGCCACCGTTGTTGCGTCCCAAGACTCGGATAAAAGCCGAGTACCCTCCGAGCACTACTTTCAGGAAGTCCTTGAAGGCGCTCGTATAATAGAGACGCAATGCTTGAAAGATGCTATGTTATGATATCATATGTAATTATAAAGTAATATTTTGATAAATTATAGCGGCCTTTTTATACTTGTGCCTTCAAGTATTAAGAACACCTCCTGTGCGGCCGTTTTAAAATAGATATATATGTGTAAAATCTGAAAGATGACAGTCGTTGGCTTCAGCCCCCACGCACATAGTGCGGGGGTGCTCGCAGAAGACGCATGTTCACACTTAACCCAACGTCTTGGTCCCATAAAGGAGGTGATAGCGCAACGGGCCAGGCAACCGGACTATAATGCTTTAACACTTTCACTTAGCCATAGGAGCTTGATAGTGGGACTACTTAGGTAGCCTCTTTGTGGCGACTGCGCTTGCCTGAGTTCGGGGCGCGTATGTGCCTGACCGGGAAGCGGCCCTTCGTTAAAGCGGAGGAATCCGATAGATTCCAATAGGTCATCGAGTGGCTGACCAGTCTCGCGCTACATCATGACAGTCAGTTTTCGGCTTTCTCTACTGAGGTGCTCGCCCGGCCGAACCGGGGCACAATCGCAGCAGTTCTCCTGGTGCTACCGTAGCCGATAGAGCGGAACGTAAGGTAGCCGAACTCAGGAGCCGGGCAACCCAACATTTTACCAAAGACATGATTCGGAGCTGATGCATATAATGCCAAAACTCGCGACGCCGAACACTCCCTAAGGTGTTCGGTCTTTATAAGTGCGGGCAAAACAGCACTTTTCATAGGAAAAAAGAAAGCCCCTAGTGTCCAGGTACGTGCAGAGATTCTGACGTGGCCACATGCCAAGACGCCAGCCTCCTCCTTGGTTATATCAGAAAAAACCAGGGGATGTGTATCAACAAGAGACAGTAAAAAAGGTTTACGCAGGGTCTTAATCTAAAGAGAATCCTTTATGACGGGTCCCTGCTGCACGTCTGCGCCTGTGTCTCCGTTGTGCCGTATCCTGAACGGGCGCCGCACGAGGTTCATCTGTAAAAGAGAGGATCTGAGTTGAAAAACGGGTCGTGCCGAATCAAAAGTTTAAAATGTACAAAATATAAAGTAAATTATATAAAATTGAGCTTTATTGTCTCTGCATGTAGCCCCTTGTACGGGGGCATATGGCCTCTAAGCCCGCATTAATGATGGACTTAAACCGAACTCGTCTATTCCGCGCTCGTGGCCTTTAATGACCTATGTCAAAAAGTTTCTGGGCTGGTGAGGCCATTTTATTGTGCGGCTGTCTAAGCGGCCGCACAGTCCTCCACTTGGGGGAGGCGCACTTTACTGCTTCCCCTTCAAAGAGATGATGCCTCGTGGACCGGGCATCTTAAGTGTAAGGGATGCATAGTGCGGAATTGCGTTGAAGCGAGCGAAAGCTTCGCGTCCCAGTAGTGCTTGATAGCGGCTTGAGAACGGGACGATATGGAAGGTCAGCTTTTCGCTGCGGAAGTTATTGTCAGAGCCGAATATAACTTTGAGCCGGAGAAAACCCATACAATGGGTGTCCGGTCCCGGTGTTACCCCTTGAATGGAGGTTTTGCTGCGGCGGATTCGTGCTGGGTTTATTCCCATGTGATGGATTGTATCCTGATATATTAGGTTTAGTCCACTGCCGCCGTCCATAAGGACATTTGAAAACTGGAGTCCGCCAATTATTGGATTCAGTATTAAGGCAGCCCAGCCTGCGTTCTTGACGTTTCTAGAATAATCTAGCTGATCAAAGATAATTGGTTTTAACGACCAGTGGCGGGACCCTTTGTTGATAGGTCGTGTGGTGCGTGCCTTTATGGGCGCTACACGTTTTGTTATGTGAACTAAGTTCACTGTTTTTACTTTTTGTGGGAAGTTCTTTTGTTTCCTAGTGCTCTGCTTCTGGGGTTCGTCCTCATCTTCGCTTGGTGTGTCGAGCCCCTTGTGTTCGGCGTTGAGTCTGCCGGATTGTTTGAAAACCCAACAATCTCTGTGGGTATGGTTAGCAGGCTTCCCAGGAGCGCTGTGTATCTGACATATCCTGTCCAGGATCTTATTTAAGTAGGACGGATCATCCCTGTTGTCCTGGAGGGGTAGTTTTGTCTGATTTTGTCGTGAGCCTTTGAATCCGGCATTAACTGCCGTGCTCTTCGGACTTTTTTCTTTAGTCCGGCGACGATCCTTGTTGCGTCGCGGTTTCCCGTTCCCATCCCTGGTTTCGGATGTACTTGGGTCGCTGGGGCTGCACCTTGCCAACTAGCTGTCCTCTCCTACGCAAAAGCGGGTCATGAGGCTTGTTAGAGCGGCCATTGTTCTTGGCTTTTCCTGGCCGAGGTGTCTGGCGAGCCATTCGTCTCGGACATTATGCCTGAAAGCTGCTAAGGCTTCGGCGTTCGGACAGTCGACTATCTGATTCTTTTTAGTGAGGAATCTATTCCAGAACTGCCGAGCTGATTCTCCAGGCTGTTGGGTTATGTGGCTGAGATCGTCTGCATCCGGAGGGCGGACATAGGTCCCTTGAAAATTTGTTCGGAAAGCGTCCTCGAGCTCTTCCCAACTTCCAATTGTGTTTTCGGGAAGGCTCTTAAGCCAGTGCCGGGCTGGCCCTTTGAGCTTGAGAGGTAAATATTTAATGGCGTGGAGATCATCTCCTCTAGCCATATGTATGTGGAGGATATAGTCCTCGATCCAGAATCCGGGGTCTGTTGTTCCATAATATGCCTCTATGTTGACGGGTTTGAATCCCTCCGGAAATTCATAGTCCAGAACCTCATCGGTGAAGCATAGGGGATGTGCGGCGCCCCGATATCTGGGTGTGCCAGATTCTGATGATGGCTTTTTTGCATTGCTGACGAAAGCTTGCTTTCTTGGCCCATAAATGGACCTAGCTGGGGCATGATGCGAGTCCTTAGGTGGGTCGCATGCCCGTTTGAGTGCGGCGCCACTTGCCGTTTTGTGGGGTCGTCTATCCGACCGTGTGGCTTTCTTGTTTTTTGAATTCGGGGGCTCTAGGGCCTCTTCGTTGAATTCAGGCAGTAGTTTTCTTTTCGGATAGCTTTTGGTGCGGCAACCGTCGCCGCACTTATCGGCGGTGTTCATTACTTTGCTCCATCTAATCCGGAGTGCATCCTCCGCTGTTTTTAGCTTCCGCTTCTGCTTTTTCAGGCGGCGGGCGGTCGCAGCGAGCCTTTTGTTGAGACTATTCTGCTTTATGGGTTTATCCGGCATAAGGTCGTCCGGAATGCCGTTTTCGCCGGTGGAGGGATGTTCGGTTGCTCTGTCCGTGTTACCCTGCTCGGACGGCTGCTTTGAGGCCTGCTCATCATCTTCCGGCTCATCCTGCTCTATGGCTAGGTTTTCATCGAGGCGGGGCTTGGGTCGGCGTTTGCGTCGACGCTTTGATTGCTTACCGGGGTGTCGATCTCCCGTTCCATCCCCTTTTTCCTCGTTGTCACTTCCTTTAGGGGTATCCACCATGTACACATCATGAGGTGAGGTGGCTGTCCAATGCCCTATGGGCGTTGGTTCGTCGGTATCTCCTGCATCGTCATCCATGCTGTCGATGTCTACGGAGTCGAAGTTTAGCACGTCGTTTAAATCGTCGACGGTGGCTACCAAGTGGGTGGTGGGTGGGCTTTGAATTTCTTCATCATCCGTATCCCATCCTTGCTGACCGTAATTCGGCCAGGGCTCTCCTGATAAAGAGAGAGACTTGAGAGAATTCAGGATGTCGCCAAAAGGCGAGTGCTGAAATATGTCCGCGGCGGTGAACTCCATTATCGGCGCCCAATCGGATTCGATTGGCAGGGGCGCGGGGGAAACGGAGTCCGGGGAGGAGTCCGGCCCCTCGGGGTTATGGGTCACGCGGAGTAAGGGGCCGGCGTTCGGCTCGATCGCCTTTGAGATCACAGCCCCCGAGGTGACGTCCAACCGTCTATCCCCGCTTGGCGCAACAGGCTCCGAGTTAGGGGTCGGAACCGGTGCGTTTGCGGCCTCCAGGACACTGTTCGGAGGCAGAGCTAGATCATGCCCCTCGAGGTAGTGCGGCGCGCTTGGCTGTGGCTCGAACCCATCGAAGATCAAGTCTCCGCGGATATCAGCCGTGTAGTTTAAGCTTTCAAACCTGACTTGATGGCTAGGGGCGTAGTTTTCGATCTGCTCCAGATGACCAAGCGAATTGGCCCGCAGAGCGAAGCCGCTGAAGACGAAGATCTGTCCGGGGAGAAAAGTCTCACCCTGGACCTCGTCGTTGTTGATGATCAGAGGAGCCATCGGGCCTAAAGGCGACGACACAGAGGAACTCTCAATGAAAGCACCAATGTCGGTGTCAAAATCGGCGGACCTCCATCGAGAGGGCCCGAACCTGGGTAAAAACATCGTGTCCCTTGTCTCCTGTTACCATCCGGCCTTGACGCACAGTTCGGGACCCCCTACCCGAGATCCGCCGGTTTTGACACCGACAGTGAGGAACTATGGCCCCGCGACATTTACAAAGTCGGGGAAGTTCAGTTTGATCCAGCTCCGGCCGTGCCACCATACCACCGTGCCATACATGTGCGAGGCGAGGTCGGGCGCCTTGAAGGTGTCGAGTCACATATGCGGCATGTGATTTCGACGACATAGTACCCCGACTCCATCGGCCAAACACCAACGCATGTGCCGATTGCGCTAGCGTGCACAACGCCATCTTGGCTGCTGGACCCTAGCTGGTGCATTTCAACCCCATGGTGGCGACTGAATCTAAGCTGTGGTAGAGTATATCGGGTGAGATGGTCAACGACAGGCACTAGATTGGCTGACGACAAGTGTTGGGGAGGCCGAAATCGATGGTGAGCATGACTGTTGCATGCTGCTGCATGGATTGGTTGGGTAGGCAGAAATTGGTGGCCAACGGTGAGTAATTGAGCGGTGACGCTGCAGGGTAGCTAGTGGCGGCCGGGCGGGCTCGATTCATGGCTGAAATCGATGTCAGCGTCTGCAGGCGACGACACATGTTGTGGGTGGGGCAAATTTCGGCGGGGGGAGGGGGGGGGGAATGACACTGCATGCGTACGTGTGGGGAATTTGCGGTAGCCGCTGAAGCGCCCCAAATGTGATGCTTCTTGGGCCGTTTTTTTGCATCTACTCTAATTTTACAACATACGACAAAGATGCATCACCTAGAGTGTCATTTTCAGCCGAAATGTCCTAAACGGCGTGTTTTCAACACCACCCTGCCTTTACATCACGCGTTGAAAGTCTCTAAGTTGCCAAAAGTTTCCCAATCCGCGGCGTGTCATCAGTGGGCTTTTCTGCAATTGCATGGGCCCTAGCACATCGCTTGACGCAACGCAAGATTAATAACACTAGCAGACTGAAGTGTGGTGGCACGCCACACCCATAGAAGATCCCGTTTGAATCTTTGGTGTTTATTTTATTAAAGGCCTAGAAAAATAGGAGAGCCCATTTGAATCGCCTGAAAAAGAAATAAAATAACATGCTTGTTCATTATAGAAATTCCTGATATTGATGTGCAAGCAGAGCAAGAAACATGATCAATTCAAGGACATGAAAAACTCAAAGAATTGCATTATAGTATAGGAACCTAAGAAAAAAAGCAAATAAAATTAAGAAAAATAAAATCCATGCAAAGGATATAGGAGGTATATAATCATGAGCTAGCTGTGGGCGGGTGGGCTCGATTGCAGCGTGGATTGACCGAAATCGATGGCAGCGGCTACAGGCGACGACATAGGCTGTTGGCGGGGGAAATTACTTCGGGGGGATGGCACCGCGCACGTGCATGTCAGGAATTTGCGGTAGCCACTGAGGCGCACCAAATGTGATGCAACAGGGGCCATTGTTTGCATCTACTCTAATTGTACAACTAGGATGAAGATGCATCACCTGGAGCATAATTTTTGGCCGAAATGTCCTAAACAGCGTGTTTTCAATAGCACCCTGCTTTTATATCGCATATTGAAATTCTCTAAGTTGCCAAAAGTTTCCTAATCTGCGGCGTATCATCAGCGGGCTTTTCTGCGATTTCATGGGCCCTGGCACTTCGCTAGACGCGACGCAAGATTAATATCACTATCAGGCAGAAGTGCGGCGGCACGCCGCGCCCATAGAAGACCCTGTTTGAATCTTTCGAGTTGATTTTATTAAAGGAATAGAAAAACAGGAGAGCCCGTTTGAATCACCTAAAGGAAAAAAAATGACAGGCATGTTCATTATGGAAATGCCTATTATTGATGTGCAAACAGAGCATGAAACATGATCATTTCATGGACATGAAAAACTGAAAGAATTGCATTATAGTACAAGAACCTATGAACAGAAGAAAATAAAACTAAGAAAAATAAAATCCGTGCAAAGGATGTAGGAGGAATATAATCATGCATATTAAAATATGCGCTGTCTTTATCCAGCATATCGTGTCTGGACTCCATCAGATAAACCAATGGATAAGAAGTGCCATCATAATCATTTTCCGCAAGGAAATGTCCTAGCAGTAGTCCCCCCTCCCCCCATCAAAAGGCGTAAACATTTTCTGTTCCGGCACTTACATTGAGATTGATTCCCTTCTCTTTGCTTGTAGAGAAAACAATGGCAATATATATCTGCCACAAATCTCATATGGTACAAAACAATGAGGAAAGTTAACATACAAAGCATCTTATAAGGATAAAATAGTTATTAGCAAATCCATATTATACACAAGATAAAATTTCTACGGAAGAATATAAGGAACAAAGCATCCATCAGGCTACCTAGTCAAATCGAAGTGACTAGCAAATCCAAAAAAAATTAAGTGAAAAACATTACATCACAACTTTGGATTTAATATAATTTTTCCATCTCAGGCCCTACTCAAGTCTGCACACATACATGCAGATTTTTTTTTTGAACCAAAAATCGTAGAACAATCGTTCTATGGTAAATTTCATTTAAAATTAAGCAAATTTATGTACAGAAAATAAAATACAAGCTCCACCATCTAACCAATGACAGCTCTAGGTAAATCCATGATAAACTAAGTTAGATTATCTGTAATCCATCCTCTGAACGCAGCTCTGTCTTTTTCTTTGGTTCTGTAGAGCAACAACTTGAGATCATCTCTGAGAAGCTTTCTCCATGCTTGAACTGATGGGTTTTGAGCGTTGAAAATTTTGGAGTTTCTCTGCATCCAAATGTGCCAGCAACCCATTGTGATGATGCTCATTGCAAACTGCTTGGGTAACTGGCTTAATAACAAGCTGATTTCATCGAAAACATTGATGCCTCTGGCTTTTGAAGGGGCAATAGAATCCGATCATTGAAGAGCAAAAGGACAGTCCCAGAGCAAATGAAGGCTGGTTTCCTCACAGGAACAATTACAGAGTTCACAATTGTAGCTTGGCAAATGAAACTGCTTTCTAAAGAGGAGATTCCTGACATTTACTCTGTCATGCAACAGTAGCCAAAGGAAGATCTTGTATCTTAACATAGCAGCACTTTTCCAAATACTCTTGAACAGTGGAGAGGCCACCTCTTTTCCTTGCAAATGAGCATACATTTGAATAGCAGAGAATCTATCATTTTGTTTGTTCCATGGGAGACACCATTTGTCCAGAGAATCATTCAGATGGGTGGCTTGCAAGATGGCAGATAGCTCTTCAAATTGCTGGTGTGCTTGAATGGATAATGGGGTAAAGAAATGTTCAGATATGTCCTCTAAGCCTTTGATTTGTTGCACTGAAATTTCCTCATGCCTGCTGAAAGAGAACAGCTGTGGAAATTTGTCTTTCAATGTGCCCTGATTCCAATTGTCCATCCAAAATCTAACAGTGTTCCCAGATCCCAGCTTGAGGACAGCAGCCCGCCTAAATTCAGGTACTAGCTTGAGAATAGATTTCCACCAAAATGATCCTTGTGGAGCAGTAGAAATCATTCTATTTGGATAATAAGCCTCCCAAATCAATTTGACCCAGGGAATGTCCCGTTGATTTAGGAATTTGTGGACATGTTTCATAAGTAAGCATTTGTTATGACTGGAAATATCCAAAACTCCCAGACCTCCTTTGTCTTTGGGCTGGCAAACTTTCTCCCAAGCAATCAGGGCAGTGCCTCTGTCTTCCATACCATATTTCCTCCAGAAGAAATGCTTGAGGTATTTCTTAATTTGTTCCATGACAACAGAGGGCAGAGCTAGAGTACACATGAAGAAAATGGGCAAGCTGTAAAAAACAGACTTAACCAGAACTAGTTTGTCCCATGATAAAAGGGAGGAACAACAAGCCAGCCGTCTTTCAATTCTTTGCATAATGGGCATGAAATCCTCAATCTTTGGTTTGGAGAGACAGAGAGGTAAACCCAAATATGTGAAGGGGAGAGACCCAACTTTGCAACCCATAATATTAGCCAAATCCAGCATTTTGTCATTTGCAGTGTTGATGGGGACAATTACTGATTTTTCATAATTAACCCTCAATCCAGTGAATGTGCTGAAGTACATAAGCAGATTTTTGAGCTGATGCAATTGGGCAGCATTAGCATGCATAAGAAGGACTGTATCATCTGCATATTGAATTATAGGAAAATCCTGATCAACATTAGCATGCAGAGGGGCAGAGATCAGACCATTCTTCATTGCCTCATTGAGAATTGTTTGGAGCAGATCAGCAGCTATGACAAACAATAAAGGTGAGATAGGATCACCTTGCCTGACTCCTCTTTTACATAAAAACTGTTTTCCAGGGACACCATTGAGCAGCACAGAAGAGAGCCCAGAAGAGAAAATCATATCCATCCACATAATCCATCTAGGTCCAAAGCCTCTAGAAATTAGCAGCTTCCTGATAGCTTCATGCTCAATCATATCAAAAGCTTTCTCAAAGTCCAATTTCAGAATAATTAAATCCTGTCCTGATTGATGACATTGATGACATCCATGCAGATTCATTAGGTGGTAACAAAAAATTTAGACAGACAAATGTCATTTGAACAGTAACAAAAATGGAGAGTTCAGATGTCATAAATAACCATCAAACTCCAATGAAATGCATATTGTTAGTAAAAAATATAGCAAAGTAAGTGGCAAACCAAAAATGCTAAAAGCAACCCAACTGGAATATTTGAAAGAGATAAATATAGAAACAGATGAGCCATCATGCACAAAGCATAACATTTTGAATCTTCGCCATTTGAGTTTGCATCACAACTTTTGAACCTGCATATCATAAAAACAACCTGAGCAGTAAGTAGATGTGGGGGCCCACCCTGTACCGTGTCATTGTGTGTGTAAACAAGGTAGTAGCATCTTGGTCGATCAGCAATGAGACCATGTGATTAAGCATCTTGGTCAATCAGCGATGAGACCATGTGTAAACAAGGTAGTAGCTCGAAACATAGGTGATTAGGTGAACTAAAACAGATGAACTCCAGACTCCAAATTCAGGGGAAAAGTAATACTTACAAATTGTCCAGAGAAATTTCTTTGCAAAACTATATTTCAATGTAAGTGTTGCCCAAAATAATCTTTATTAAACTGGGAACATCTAATAGAAATTCCATATCAAGGGACATCCATGTTAGCTAGAACTAGCATATAATTAAGATTACTTGGGAACATGAACGAAGTTGATTTCAATAAAGAAATAACTTAAAGAACTGATAATAGTGTAATGAAGTGGCACTTTCAACTGTCTACATGAGAACAAAGACAGAAGTGGCACATCACATCTTTTAGTACATGGAAGGATATTAAGAGCAAAACCATGTATTTCTTGCAAATTACTTATTTCATATATATTATGGCATGATTAAAATTGTACCAAAGTAGTTTGTCAAAGAAATGGAATTTCGAAAGAACAAAATTCATAACATGTAAAGCACATATAAAAAACTAACTTGCCAGTGTTGAGCATTTTCATAGAGCACACCGTACTCCGCTTTTTCTTAGGGCCAGCTAAGGCCCTGTTTGATAGCTTAGTTTTTTTCTAAGTATTATGAGAAAACTGCAGTTTTCTAAATTACTACAGTTCTAATTACTATGAGCTGTTTGGCTACCCAAAAACTGTGGTATTTAATATTGTAGTATTATCAAAACTGTGGTATTTTCTCTGTATTAAAAAAAGAACCCCAAACCTCTTTTAAGAAAACGAGTGTGTTCGTTTATCGCCTTCCTCGCTCCCAAGTCGTCGCCGCTGCCCTATTGTGGAGGATTGTCGGTCTTGGACAAATCATACTACGGCAATGGAAAAAATGGTGTCCATCGTACTTCCGCTTGCGCTCCTCCTTCTCTCCTCCTATGGGTCGTGCATCTAGTCAGCCCGCTGGCCACCTCAAACCATGGTCACGCTGATGACTGCAACGCGAGCCCCCAACGTTGCTGGCCAAGCCTGCACATGTCTCTTTGCGTGCGGTCATAGCCGTGTCGTACGTGTGTCCTGCTGCCATGTCGCGGCCTTGCTCGCCGCTGCTAGCGGCGAATGCACTGCCTCGACCGCTCACGCTCGCCACTATGCACCGCTGTTGGCCAAGCCGCAGCCAAGCCAGAGCGACGGCGCGAGCTGCCATATGCCGCTTCGCTGTGCTCCCGCCAACGCTGATACCTAGCATGCCACGGGGTTTGTTTGTGAGTGCATGGCCGTTCAGTCAATCACTGGCCAGCTAAGAACGCGCATGTTTGTAACTGCTATGAGACAGCTAGCTAATTTACGTGGTTGTAAACAAGCGTCAAGCGTCAAGCGCCAACCAAACACGTCACAGTATTCTTAATACTACGAAATACTTTGATATGACAAAACTGTGGTATCTAGTACCTATAGGCTAAAATACTCTAGTTTTTCAATACTGTAGTTTTTGATACTCTGCTGCCAAACGGGGCCTAAGTTGCTAAATTTATTGTCCCAATCTCAGTTTCATACTGACTTGGCCTCTGTTGGCATCAGCCTTCTTGATCTTCTGCTCGGCCTTTTTTCACGTGCATTGCATCCCTGTCAAATGAGCATATGGTTATATCACTTTTTACTGGTTACTCTTTTTTTCTTACTCGTTTTAAGACTTGTTGTTTAATTGTGACAAACTGTGGTCGGAACACAAGGAAAAATTAGCATTATCTCAACTACGTAACATAATTTCTTTTGAGTATTTCTTATATCTACAAGAGCATGTATTTGTGGTCAGCGAATAGAATGAAGCGATTGTGGTTGAGTCACTACATATTCTTGGATTACCTCATGATTTAGTTGTAGAGGATGTGGCACATGGACATCCCAGGATGGCCGGAGTTGGCCTTATCGACAATATGCATGGCCGGGAATTGAATTATGTTTGCCGACCAGTCGAGTAGCCCATCCGCGGCTGCCTACCCATCGAACATTCCATCTCCGGCAGCATGCCGCGACCACCCTCATAGAGCTAGCGGCGGTTTTCCTTCGTATGGTGGAGCTAGGCCACCTTTCACCCGCAGAAAGGCTAGTGCAAACTTAAGACGGCGGTCTCCCATCAGCGCTGGTCGGCGGCGTGATAGTGAAGGAGCAGGGTAGGCGGCGCTAAATTCGTGTCCGGTAGGCCATTAGCTCCCATAGCGCGCGTGGGGGAGGACATGGTGATGTTGTTTGTGTACAGGGAGATGACACCATGCTGCAACCGCCTTTCCATAAGCCGAGAGGGAAGGAGAGCTAAGAGAGATGGGAGAGAAGAAGGCCTGTGTTGTTTCATGAACCGCCGCTTAAGCCCCTCAGTAGATTGGCTTCACACCATCACATAAATCACTGCTGAAACAAATATACGTGGCAGTAACCAAAGTACCCACAATCCTATTGATGGCACACATGGCTTGCAGTGAGCCATGGTCACACAACACAGTAACGCAGTGCACACACAGAAAGCGGACTAGCTGGATCGGCCTTTAACAAAAAAAAAACTCACAAAACCAAGAATAAACGAGCCAAATAACCGAAGACATGTGTCAAACAGGAAAGCATGAACATGCAACACTTCAAACGCACCATGTAATTGCTTTATCGTGAAAATTAATTATTGCAAATGTATGCAGTTTCCTTAGTGATTTCTCACCGTTAGTGTAGATTAATGATAATGGAAAAAATAAATAATATTACTGTGCACTCCATGAACACGTGTTGAATTATTGAAGCCAAAAGAATTTCCAAAAAAGAAGAAACCAAGTGAGCGGATGAGACTGCAAAAAAAGATAAATGTCCATGAAGATTTATTTAAACTGTGGCCGCGTGAATAAACACGTATCGTTCTAACATAAATCACTCACTGTGTAAAAATTAGCTTTTGCCTTTTCCGTTCCTCCCTTTCTTCCCTGAGTGATTTATGTTAATCCAAGGGTGTCATCTCGGCGTAAAAATTTGCACAAATGAGTCTCTTCTCTTTGAAGTGTAGAAGTCTCAATTTTTTTACAAAAATATATTTTTGTTTTAAAAAATACTCTTCATATGGAAATACCGTTAACACGTAATATTGTTCACAATTAATTACTATTCACACCATTATTCTATGTGTGTTTGCATTATGAAAAAACAATGTTCATGCAGCGCACTATTCACTCAAAGTTTTGTTTATATACGCTTAGTGTTTGGCTACGACTATTCATATGAGATTACTATTCATAATTAATTAATTAATATAAATACAATTACTATTGGCAGGGGTACTATTCATGCACACTATTCGCTAATTGCCACATGACAATTTCAGAGAGCACTTGATTTTTTTTTGAAAAAAAGGTGGGAGCCCTTAGCTTAGCCAGTATAATATAGTAGTGTATTTTACACAAGACCAAAGTACCGTACCGCTAGTTCACCCGATGCAATCGTATATACAACAACCGCTCGTCCGGAGTGCACTCCTTCCACGTCTGGGACCATGGGCGACACCATGGTGTTGCTGCCGAAGTGCTCCTGAAGAAGCATGTTGTCCTGCGCCGTAGCGTCGCAGCCGCTGACCTGCAGTACCGCTCTTCCCGAGCTGGCACTACTGTTCCACCCGTCCAACGATCTGTTGGGGCATCGACATCGTCCGTAAATTTTATGAGGCGTACCTCGCCGGGGAACTGGGGAAGAAGAATCTGTCGGCCTCTAGGTGCGGGTGTTCCCGGTGCGTTGCTCAGAGCAGGAAGCACTCGCACGACGGCGTGCATCAGCCAAGCCACAACGGCGTGCAGCATACAGAGGCGCGCGTGGCCACAACCAGAGAGCGCTAGCAGAGATATGTTAAACTGTATATTGTTAGGATATAGAAGTTTGTTAATATTGTACTTATCTCCTGTAACCAACTGTATCTTGTGCCCTAGTTGCACCCTATAAATACATCCTGAGGCCACCAGGTTTGGTGCGCCGATCCAATCTCTCTCTCTCGTTTCACATGGTATCAGGCCTACTCGCTTGATCGCACCATGGGCTCCCCCACGGCTTCCGCCTCTTCTTCCGCTACCCTAACCACGCTCTCCCTCCTCGCTGCCTTCAATGGCCCGCCGGCCTCTGCCATTCCTCCTCCCTCCGCTAGCCTTATCACCGCCAAGCTCACCACCTCCAATTTTCTTCTCTGGAAGGCTCAAATCCTTCCCCCTCTGCGTATAGCTGGCGCCACGGGCTACGTCGATGGCACGCTTCCTGCTCCCGCCAAGCTTCTGGACCCCGATGACAAGGGGGTGCTTGCTCCCAATCCGGAGTATGCCACCTGGTTTCGCCAGGATCAAATCATCCTCAGCTACCTCCTCGCCTCTCTCTCCGACGAGGTGCTGCAGCAAGTGCATCAGTTGGACACCTCTCGGGCCATCTGGTCTCATGTCGAGGAGATGTACACCGCCCACTGCCGCGCCAGCATCGTCCAGATCAAGTTGGAAATGGCGGTCTTCAGGAAAGGCACTCTGTCCATGGCGGATTACTTCGCCAAGATCCGCGTCAACGCCGACCAGCTTGCAGCTGTCTGCCGCCCCATGCGTGAGGAGGACATCATCACCGCTGTCATCACCGGCCTCGACAGCGACTACGAGCCCCTCATCACCGCGTACACCACCCGTCCCGAGGGCATGTCTCTTGGTGAGTTTTACTCTCATGCGATCTCCTTCGAACGGCGCCGCGAGTACAATGCTGCTCGCCTTCATCTTCAACATGGCGGCTCCTCCGTCAACTACGTCGCCCGAGACTCCAACGGCAACACCAACAACTCCAATCGGGGCAAGGGCAACTACCGTGGCAAGGGCCGCGGTAACTCCGGAGATCGCGGCAACTACAACAACAACTCTCGCGGTGGCGATCGCGGGAACCGCGGCGGCGGCGGCGCGCACCAACAAGGCGACTTTGGTGGAAACCGCGGTGACTACGGCGACCGCGGCGATAACCGCGTCCAGTGCCAACTCTGCTGCGGCCCTAGGCATTACGCCTAGGAGTGTGGCCAACGCTATAATCATGCGTTCCAACCGCAACAGTCCAAGATGGCCGGGCTTGCCGCTGCTTCTCCTCCTTCCATGTTAGGTGATCCTGCTTGGTTCACTGACACCGGCGCCACGGACCACATCACCGGCGATCTGGATCGCCTCACCGTCCGGGAGAAGTACCCAGGAAGAGATCGCATCCACACTGCTGACGGATCTGGTTTGCACATAGCTCATCGTGGTCATGCAATTCTTCCTACTCCCTCTGCCAATCTCAGACTTCGCAATATTTTGCATGTTCCTAATGCTGACAAGAACCTTCTCTCTGTCAATCGTCTTGCTGTTGATAATCATGCTTATCTAAAGTATTACCCTACTCACTTTCTCATGAAGGATTTGATCAACAAGAGGGTTCTACTTCAAGGCAGATGTGAGAATGGGCTATACCCCATTCGGCCGTCATCCCATCATGCCCTGTCTTCGGTTCGGCTGTCAGCTGAAGATAGGCACGCCAGGCTTGGCCACCCATCCATTCAAGTCGTTCAGCACATTTTATCATCCAGTAAACTAGCTTCCTCTAGTCGGTCTATGACCCATGTGTGTAATGCATGTCAACAAGGCAAAGCACACCAGCTTCCCTTTCCTAGGTCATCGAGTGTTTCTTCTTCTCCATTAGAACTTATTTTTTCGGATGTGTGGGGACCTGCCAAAACTTCTTCTGGTGGGTTCCAGTACTATGTTTCATTTATCGATGCTTATAGTAAATTTTTGTGGATCTACCTTCTCAAGAGAAAATGTGATGTGTTTGAAGTTTTACGTGACTTTCTTGCTCATGTTGAACGCCTTCTATCTCACAAGATTTTATGTGTTCAATCAGACTGGGTGGGGAATACGAGAAGCTTAGCAACACGTTTTTTCGCCAACTTGGCATTATGCATCACGTTTCTTGCCCACACACACAACAGCAAAATGGTTTGGCCGAAAGGAAGCACCGTCATATTGTTGACATGGGACTCTCTTTACTATCACACGCGTCCATGCCACTTCGTTTTTGGGATGAGGCCTATCTCTCAGCTTGCTACCTCATCAATAGACTCCCTAGTCGTGTCATTGGCAATCTTAGTCCTATGGAAAAACTCTTCCAAACCAATCCAGACTACACGTCTCTTCGTACGTTTGGTTGTGCATGCTGGCCCAATATGCGTCCCTACAACACGCACAAACTTGCCTTTAGATCCCAAAAGTGTGTGTTCCTTGGCTATAGCATTCGCCACAAAGGATATAAATGTCTTCATCTACCCACGGCTCGTGTCTATATTTCTAGGGATGTCACGTTTGATGCAAAAAATTTTCCTTTTGCCAACCCTTCTACCTCTCCCATACCACCTCGCGTTGCAGAACACACCATACTTTTATTTCCGCATGACCACATGAACTATGGTATACCTGCTGTGTCTACTAATTTGGATGCAGGATCCCCTTCGGCGCAGACGATCCCAGGTATGGCAGGCAATCCCGCGTCCGAGGAAGATCTGGGCACGGGATCCGGAGTGGATCCGGCCTCGGATCACGCGTCCCAGCAGCCCGTCAGGCGGTCGCGGGGCGCCGTTGGCCCACGTGGCGCCTTCTGGCGGCCTGGTCGCCCCATCGCCCGACCCGCCCCCTCCAGTGGCGGGGCCCGGCACGGGCCCGCCCCCTGTCGCCTCCAACCCGCTGCAGGCAGGTGCCCACGTGCCCGCTCGCCAGCCGGTGGGCCGGCCTTGTCCCGCGTCAGACGTGCCCGCGTCGCCTGGTCCCTCCTCGGGATCGCCGCAGGATTCCCCTGCTGCACCTGCTGGCGGCACGGGATCCCGGGAGGATCCGATGCCGTCTGCTGTGTCCGCTGGTGACACGGGATCCCAGGCGGATCCTCTTCCCTCCGCAGCTCCCGCCTCTGGATCTTCTGCGCCCAGGGCTGTGGCACCGGCTGCACATACGATGATGACACACACGCGATCATACTCGCAAGGTTGTGCAACGTACGGACGGCACCATTAATTATGACCCATCCAGACGTGCTTTTCTGGTCTCCCGGGAACCTCGTGATCATCGTGAAGCTAGGGCATCTCCGGCTTGGCGTGCCGCTATGCAGTCTGAGCTTGATGCACTTCGTCACAATGGCACGTGGACTTTAGTTCCACCACCACCTCATGTCAATGTCATTGACTGCAAATGGGTTTTCAAGATCAAGTACAAAGCTGATGCCACTATTGATCGTCACAAGGCACGTCTTGTTGCCAAAGGGTTCAAACAACGCTATGGTCTTGACTATGATGATACGTTCAGCCCCGTTGTTAAACCAGTCACTGCTCGTTTGGTCCTTTCCATTGTTGTCTCACGTGGTTGCTGTCTGCACCTGTTGGATGTTCAGAATGCTTTCCTTCATGGAGTTCTCCAGGAACAGGTATATATGCGGCAACCTCCTCGATTTGTGGTTCCCAATGCTCCTCGGGCTCTGTGCAAGCTGCAGAAAGCTATCTATGGACTCAAACAGCCACCTAGAGCCTGGTACTCTAGGCTCAGCTCTCGACTGCTTCAGCTTGGCTTTGTGGCATCTAAAGCAGACACTTCTCTGTTTATCTTTCATCATGGCAGTGTCACCATGTTCATGCTTGTCTATGTTGATGACATTATTGTGGCCAGCTCCTCGCCTACTGCCACGACCAGGTTGCTTGCTGATCTTCATGCCACTTTTGCTCTCAAGGATCTTGGTCCCTTGCATTTTTTCCTTGGAGTTGAGGTGAGATCGTCGCCACAGGGGATTATGCTTTCACAACAGAAATACATTGGCGACATTCTTCATCGTGCCAACATGGAGAATTGTAAGGTTTCCACTACTCCCATGTCCTCCAGTGAAAAGATCAATAAGGATTATGGGGTACCTCTCTCTCAGGATGACAGCACTCAATACCGCAGTCTGGTTGGCGCTCTTCAGTACCTGACACTGACTCGACCAGATATTTCCTTTGCTGTGAATCGTGTCTGTCAGTTCCTCCATGCACCAACGACTGTACATCTTTCAGCTGCTAAACGGAACTTGCGGTACTTGAAGTACACCCGTGGCATGAGTCTCTCCATACGCAAGTCTCCGTCCATGGTGTTGAGTTGTTTCTCTGACGCAGACTGGGCTGGGTGCAGTGACGATCGCAGGTCTACATGAGGGTTTGCTGTCTTTCTTGGTCCCAATCTTGTATCGTGGAGCTCCAGAAAGCAGGCCATCGTCTCGCGATCCAACACGAAGTCTGAGTACAAGGCCATTGCAAATGGTACAGCTGAGATAATCTGGGTACAGTTAGTCCTTGGAGAGCTTGGAGTCTTTATGCCACGTCCTCCAATTTTGTGGTGTGATAATCTAGGAGCCACTTACCTGTCAGCTAACCCAGTGTTCCACGCCAGGACAAAACACATCGAGGTGGATTTCCATTTTGTTCGTGAACGAGTTGCAGCCAAAGCATTGGATGTTAGGTTCATCTCTTCCAAAGAACAGGTTGCGGACATCTTCACCAAACCACTAGCTGAGACACCTTTTGTCTCCAACAGATACAATCTGAATCTTCGTGAAGGAAGTACAGATTGAGGGGGGATGCTAAACTGTATATTGTTAGGATATAGGAGTTTGTTAATATTGTACTTATCTCCTGTAACCAACTGTATCTTGTGCCCTAGTTGCACCCTATAAATACATCCTGAGGCCACCAGGTTTGGTGCGCCGATCCAATCTCTCTCTCTCTCTCTCTCTCTCTCTCTCTCTCTCTCTCTCTCTCTCTCTCTCTCTCTCTCTCGTTTCACAAGATATACCTGCTGAGCTTCTGCGACCGTGGAGCCCTGCATGCAGGCAGCGCCGGAGAGATGTGCGGCGCAGAAGAGACATCGACATTAGAGCTCTCACCAAAACATGCTTTCCTGTGTTGTCGGCGTGGACAGCATCGCCGCAGCTCGCCGCGGAGGCGATATCAAGTGTTCAATGTAATGTATGAGCCAATTTAAGTTTTAGTCCTCTAAGTTTAGGGATTGGCTAGAAACGACTAAAACTTAGAATAGAAACAAATAATCCTCTAAATTTAAAGGGTGTCTGTGAAAAGCGAGATGTATCTTGGGTTAAGCGTACTAGTCATCAACCCGTGCAGACGCACAGGCTAGCTATTACTCTTTCGAAATTCTAAAATACATCACTTTTTTGATATAGACATAGTCCCTCTTGCCGATGTAGCTTTAATTGTTGTTTTTATGAATATATTACTAAGAAATAGGAGAATACAAAATTGCGAAATATTTTTACGACTTCTATTTCACCCAGGTGAGTAATCTTCAACGTGCAGCATGTGTTATACGGAACCAAAACCAATTAGCTATACCATGTCAATAATTTTCCAAAATTTTATAGTTAAAGTTAGAATCTTTTTTATTATACTTCTTTGTGCAACCGCATGCAAATTTCATAGGATATAAATAATAGCATTTTCTGCATATATGGTAGGAAACATGAATAGATAAACAAAGGAGAAGAAGTTCACTTCTTTTATTTAAAATTTCCCACAAAAGATGAAAGTTTCTTGAATGCTTACTGCAAAGATGAATCTTAACAAAACGGTTGTTGTAAAAACATGAAATTTTGCATATAAGTGAGTGATATCCACTATAAGTTTCAATTATGATACGTAAGCATCACCCATGAAGAAAACACTTCTATGGTTAGCGCACATTGATTTGATAGGATCCAAGAACTCCAAGAAAATGTACTACTAATCATTCCTAGATATAAAGTAGGACATGTATACAACATATTTTGTACCCCCTCCGTCCCGTAATATAAGATCATATTTCAAGCTATGTTAGATTGAAAAATGATCTTATATTATGGGACGGAGGGGGTAGTATACAATGCATAGCTTTATGCAGAGAGAAGAAACAACCTGATCCCTTCTTTAGACTTGACGACTTCGCATCGTTAAAAATAAATAAGAGTAAGAATATTCACAATATATAACACCAGAAATAACAACACCTCATAAACCCCGCACTATAGTCTACGCTCATTCCAGGCAAATCATATGCAGTTTGTTCTCTCAGTTCCTTATGGAAACCATTGAAGCTTGCTTCTCGATGTTCTCCGTAAAATATGGGTGGTAAACCCGTATAGGCGTATAGGTAAGTGCCAGGGCAATTCTTGTATGCATATTATCTATGAAAGCGTTCGAAGCAGTACCTAACTATTTTGTGAATTAATATAGAAGAAAATCATAATATCAAACAGAGAGGGCATGTGTTCTAATAGAACAGAGAGAGCGTGTGAACCAAAGCAGAGTAAGCCTAATTAATTTTTGAAAGAAACCTACTTTAAGCTCCAACCATATGCATCTCTTCCTGTTACCACGCGACCACATTTATCTTCTGAAATGCTATACTTGACCATGGTAAATTCTCCTCCATGGACCAATTAATCCTGGTCTGATCCAAAAGATGTCAGGCTTCAACTTAATCCTCTTCTAGAATAGGCTTTATATGGTTCAAATGGGTAGCTCCAACGCTTCTATATCAAAGTACCAACAGAATTTTTGTTTTCAATACATGTAGAAGAAAGTAATAAATAACATGAACTCAAGAAAACAGTAGTTTGCGACCTAGGGATACCTGTAGATGGTTTAACCGTCACATTTTTGTTTGCAAGATCATAACGTCAAAATCTACACATGAGAAGATAATGCCTTCAATAATTATCCACTTGCCTGCTACTGTCAACATAGTACGTGTTCTTTGAGATAAAATTCAGCAGTTATACCTTCCATTGCAATAGTTGTCTCGAGAAATTTATGATAATTTCTCTACATCTTCCAATCTATGGCGTGCAGGCACAACTGCATAAGTAACGTATATGTATCTGTTGGCACATAACCACATGCGCTTGAGTGTAGGCTATAAGTTCTGGCAGCAACGACGATCGGCACAGAAACAGAAACTTGTGCTCATGGGTTACTGCTGGCCGAAGCTTATTTCCAACCAAAAAACAGCCTACTGGTTGATTTCCTGAACAGTAGCAGCACACGCACATACGATCTCCTGATCGATCCGCCCCTGCACAAACACGCATACATAGCAGCCAGCTGATTGATTGCCTATATGATGTATCCATGTAGATGGTGGATAAGGTCCTATAGTACCATGTACTATTTTCGAAATCGCATCCCTATCATGATACATACATAACAGTTATCCATAGCATGGTAATGAGACTGAATGTTAATCTGTAATCCTTGCAAAACATCCACACGTCCAGGCTTTTATTTCTTCTCTGAAAAACTGACAACATACACTTTCAAATCTGTTCAATAAGAAATTCGAATTTAATTGTACGAATCTACATGAGAAAATTGAAACCTCCATTGCTGATAGCGGACGACACAAATTTAAGTCACACCATAAATCTTGAGGCACATCTAGTCTGTTGCAGGCTCAAACAGAAATTGGCTACAAATCTGTCATGCGAATTACCAACAGAAAATTATGACTTTCATTACCTATTGTATGCATACCGGATTGACTATCTATCAAATATGGCAGCTCGCCTCAGAAGATGCAGCTGCTGGGGAGTTAATATATGTCTTGTTATAGTGTGTTTATATGATCAGATACATACATGGCCACAATCCAGAACTTGTTGACATCGAAACTTCGATACTCTGCAGATGCATGGTTTCGTTCTGGTTGAGTCATCAGTCCAGGACCATTGATGGTGCTAACCTTCTGATGAATGGAAAAATAATTAGATTGAAGATTCCACACATGACCTAGGTGCTTAGTCTTTGTCAACTGAGAAGAAAGAAAAGGAATGGGATTATGAATCTTAATCTAACCAAATTGCTCCATGGGGTTTATACGGGGAAAAGCTTTTAGTCCAGCACTCCGGCCGTAGTACACCAAGACGACGATGTGGGCGGCAGCAGCGTTGCCCGATAACAACGAATCTGGGAACGTGTGTACAGTTGTTGAAGGTTTGGGAGAAAGGGTATTAATTCAGGCGACAAAATTAGATGTCTTTCCTTTCCTTCGTTCATCTTTTGTACTATGGATTATAGAAGGGGATGGAAGAGAGGAGTCCATCTCACGCACGCTAAAATTAGATGTGTTTTTTTTTGTTTCCTCTTGTTTAGTATGTATTACAGAAGGACATAGAAAAGAGGAATCCATCTCACGTAAGAATTAGATGTGGTTTTTCCTTTCATCTGACGGATGTCAACCAATCATTAGTAAATCCAATGGATGAAAGCTTCTAACCTCCAGAATTAACGTGGAGCTTTGTATGGTGCCTCGGAGAAAGGGTATTAATTCAGGCGACAAAATTAGATGTGTTTCCTTTCCTTCGTTTCATCTTTTGTACTATGGATTATAGAAGGGCATGGAAGAGAGGAGTCCATCTCACGCACGCTAAAATTAGATGTGTTCTTTTTTCATTTCCTCTTTTTTAGTACGTATTATAGAAGGACATACAAAAGAGGAATCCATCTCACGTAAGAATTGGATGTGTTTTTTCCTTTCATCTGACGGATGTCAACCAATCATTAGTAAATCCAATGGATGAAAACTTCTAACCTCCAGAATTAACGTGGAGCTTTGTATGGTGCCTCGGAGAAAGGGTATTAATTCAGGCGACAAAATTAGATGTGTTTCCTTTCCTTCCTTTCATCTTTTGTACTATGGATTATAGAAGGGCATGGAAGAGAGGAGTCCATCTCACGCACGCTAAAATTAGATGTGTTCTTTTTTCGTTTCCTCTTTTTTAGTACGTATTATAGAAGGACATACAAAGAGGAATCCATCTCACGTAAGAATTGGATGTGTTTTTTCCTTTCATCTGACGGATGTCAACCAATCATTAGTAAATCCAATGGATGAAAACTTCTAACCTCCAGAATTACTGCGGAGCTTTGTATGGTGCCTCCAATTAGACAAAATTAGATGTGTTTCCTTTCCTTTGTTTCATCTTTTGTACTATGGATTATAGAAGGGCATGGAAGAGAGGAGTCCATCTCACGCACGCTAAAATTAGATGTGTTCTTTTTTCGTTTCCTCTTTTTTAGTATGTATTATAGAAGGACATACAAAAGAGGAATCCATCTCACGTAAGAATTAGATGTGTTTTTTCCTTTCATCTGACGGATGTCAACCAATCATTAGTAAATCCAATGGATGAAAACTTCTAACCTCCAGAATTAATGCGGAGCTTTGTATGGTGCCTCCAATTAGTATATGTACTCCTAGGAGTATGGACCCATTTTCCTATATATATGTACTCCTAGGAGTATGTGCCACACCATACAAGAACGCGGCAAGCAGCGGTGTTTAGTTCCTCCCGAGAAGATTCAGGGGGAGTAATACTACTGCTCGTTATGGGAGGGCACTTGGATGAGATGGGTGCTTGACGATGGCGGGAAGCAGACCTGCATGCCTGAACCTATCCACGAGATTGATATAAATAGATAGATAAACAGTGACCTGCCTATAATGCCCCTAACTAACAATATATACTACCGAAAATCTGTTGTAGTATTGGCTCATCTGGGCCCTTCAACCACATAAATGGACGGCCCAAATAGATCTGATGTACCGTAAAATGTCTATATTTTTTGCACACACGCACTTCAACTACTTCAGTTACTGCAAAGCTTGTGCAAAACAAAACATTATTGAGCCCTGCGAAGAAATTAAAAAATAAATGCACAAGAAAATTATTGCAAGTTCGTTTCTCTAAGATTGCAGGCTAATATACTTTCTCACGAAAACTTGCAGGCTCCTGGTATGCTATCATTTGTGCATGACATAGTTTGTCCTTGATTATTCAAAAAGTTAAGAATATTTTTTTTTGGTTTTTCCTATATACTAAAAGAAGCGAGTGAGCCTTCAAGCACAAAATCTACTCGGAGAATTCACGGTTACAATCATATGTGCAGACGAGTAGCCGGATAGCCGCTCGGTGTACAAACAGTGATGGGCCGACGAGTGGGTTCAGAGGAGCTCCCCGACAGGAACCGAGGGACCACCACGGAAAGCGGTCTCTGGCCGTGGGAATTCAGTGTGGCATTGCAGTATGCCGGGAGGGGGCGATGTCGATTGGAGTTGCATGCGTCTACAAAGCCCTGATGGTTGTGAGGGCTAGTGATCTGTAGTGGGAGAGACAGGAATAGGTGCGTGACTGCGAGCGCAACGGCATTAGACTACCCACAGCGGGAGTAACATAGGTAGTAACATCATACTTATCTAGGCAAAATAGATGATGTGGCATGTAATAAATGAAGAAAGAGAGGCATGCGGTAACATAGCCGGTTACTGTAATATCAAACATATCAAGAAAAGATGAGTCTAGTAATAAATGCAGTTATGAATGACACAATACATATAACATTCTCAAAAAAGAAAGAGATTTGTGGCAGATATTCCCACTGTGGAGGTAGTAACATAGACTAGTACCATATGCATGTTACTACTCTAAGTTACTCCCCACTGTGACTAGTCTTATAACATTCTCGATTCAGTGTGAGCCGATGACGGGAGTGCAGGAACCAAGGTCATTGGGTGTGATCCACATATTGCAGAATCGACACCGCATTGTTAATAAGATCATGAGCTAGCCTAGTAACTAAACCTTTCTCTTACGTTTTCTTAACCATCTTTGTTAAGCAGACAGCAACCTGGTTGAAAGAGAAAAGAGGAAAGGGGTCGCTCTGCCCCACCCCTTCGTGATTTTGAAAATAAACGCACGTAATTTTCTAATTTGAAACACGTTGTACCACTGTACAAACTGCTTTTTAACCCAGTTACACCACATAGGATAGAAGTCTTAATTCATGACAACTACCAACATGAACTCTCAGTTAGCATTATTATACGCTTTCTTGAAATCAAGCTAAATATAACACCTACTTGCTTTCTGTTCTTAAGAATACTGTGTAATGCCTCTTGTTGCCACGTCAATGTCTAATATCTCTCCGACCCATTTTTGACTAAATAAATACATTTACGGTGTTAACCATACATTTTCTGAGTTCTTGGATTAAAATATTCATTTGTATGCTTATATGAACTAATGGTATATTTCATATTTCACTTGGCATGGCGATGGGCTAAGTTTTGTTGCCCAAACCACTTCACAGAACATTTGGGGGGAATAATATCTTTCCTTCATTAAATGTACAGTTTCATTAATATGAAACATGTACATCCCAACGTAGGACAAAAACCTTCCATATGATCGACTAAGGGCATCTTCAATAGGTAATGAAATATTTGGTGATGCAAGAGCCCATATACGGTAGGAGAGAGAAAAATTTACATCACCAAGATGACGGTTGCTTTAGAAGCTAATGTAAATGTGGTAACCTAAAAATAATCTCTTGAACATGATTCATTCTACATTTTGATATTTCAAACACTAGCTTAGCATTAAACATTTCAACAACATAATTCTACATCACTTTGCTAGACCTGCACTTATATGGACATACTACTACAGTAGTTCATCAGAAACCATTACGCGCAAGGTACTCGATGAGGTCGATCACCCTCTGTGGTCTGCCGGAGGGGCTTCTCCTAGTGCGTGGTTTGAACTCATTGGACTTGTAGTACCACTACTTCTTCAGATGTTCAAACATTCTCTCAATGTCATTGGACATTTTGCAATCCATCTCCTCGTCCTCCTTCTTTTGCTTCTTCGGCTCTTTCTTAGCGAAGAATCAAAGCTCTATCTCCATGAAGTGCGGGTTGTAGTTCGCAAAATGCTCATGTACACACTACCCCTCTCCTCGGAAATGTATTGTGCCTCCATACGATGATGCGCCTTCTCCTCCCGGGAAACAATACACATCTCTTGGGTGAGGAACTATGCCCCCGCGACATTTACAAAGTCGGGGAAGTTCAGCTTGACCCCGCTCCGGCCGTGCCACCACACCACCGCGCCATACATGCGTGAGGCGAGGTCGGGCGCCTTGAAGGTGTGGAGTCACATATGCGGCATGTGATTTCGACGGCATAGTACCCCGACTCCATCAGCCAAACACCAACGCATGTGCCGATATCGCAACGACATCTTGGCAGTTGTACCCTAGCTGGTGCATTTCAACCCCTTGGTGGCGACCGAATCTAAGCTGTGGTAGCGTAGATCGGCTAAGATGGTCAACGATAGGAACTAGATCGGGTGACGACGAGTGTTGGGGAGGCCGAAATCGATGGTGAGCATGACTGTTGCGTGCTCCTGCATGTATTGGTTGGGTAGGCAGAAATTGGTGGCCAACAGTGAGTAATTGAGCGGCGATGCTGCGGGGTAGCTAGTGGCAGCCGGGCGGGCTCAATTCCAGGGGTAGATTGGCTGAAATCGATGTCAGCAGTTGCAGGCGACGACACATGTCGTGGGGCGGGGAAATTTCTGTGTGTGTGTGTGTGTGGGGGGGGGGGGGGGGGGGGGGGGAGATGACACTGCACGCGTACGTGTGGGGAATTTGTGATGCTGCTTGGGCCTGTTTTTTTTTCATCAGCTCTAATTTTACAACATACGATAAAGACGCATCACCTGGAGCGCCATTTTCGGCCGAAATGTCCTAAACGGCATGTTTTCAACACCACCCTGCCTTTACATCGCGCGTTGAAAGTCTCTAAGTTGCCAAAAGTTTCCCAATCTGCGGCGTATCATCAGTGGGCTTTTTTTGCGATTTCATGGCCCTAGCACTTCGCTTGACGCGACCCAAGAATAATAACACTAGCAGACTGAAGTGCGGTGGCACGGCACACCCATAGAAGATTACATTTGAATCTTTGGTGTTTATTTTATTAAAGGAAGAGAGAAATAGGAGAGCCCATTTGAATCGCTTGAAAAAGGAATAAAATGACAGGCAAGTTCATTATATAAATGCCTGATATTGATGTGCAAACAGAGCAACAAACGTGATCAATTCAAGGACATGAAAATCTCAAAGAATTGCATTATAGTATAGGAACCTAAGAAAAGAATCAAATAGAACTAAGAAAAATAAAAACCATGCAAAGAATATAGGAGGTATATAATCATGCATATTAAAATACAGTGTTGTCTTTATCTAGCACATCGTGTATCAACTCCATCAGATAAATCAGTGGATAAAAAATTCCATCATGATCATTTTCTGCAAGAAAATGACCTAGCAGCAGTCCCCCTATCGAAAGGCGCAAACATTTTTTGTTTCCGGCGCTTACATGGAGATTGATTCCCTTCCGTTTGCTTGTATAGAAAACAATGGCAATGCCGGCGACACATCTCATATGGTGCATAGCAATGAGGAAAGTTAACATACACAGACGAAGCTGGGGAAGTTCAGTTTGGCCCAGCTCCGGCCGTGTGTCCACACCACCGTACCATACACACACGAAGCGAGGTCGGGCGTCTTGAAGGTGTCGAGTCACATATGCCACCCTTCGCATGTGATTTCGACGGAATAGTACCTCGACTACCTCAGCCAAACACCAATGTATGGGCCGACAGCGACGGCATGCACAACGACATCATGGTTCCCAGACCCTAGCTGGTACATATAAAACCTCATGGTGTCAACCGAATCTAAGCTGTGGCAGCGGAGGTCGGGGGACATGGTCTATGGAAGGCACTAGATCTGGTGACGGCGGGCATTGGGGAGGCCGAAATCGATCGTGAGCACGGCTGTTGCGGGCTGCTGCATGGATTGGGTGGGTAGGCAGAAATCAGTGGCCAACGATGAGGAAATGAGCGGCGACACTGTGGGGTAGCTAGCTGTGGCTGGGCGGGCTCGATTGCAGCGTGGATTGACCGAAATCGATGGCAGCAGCTGCAGGCGACGACATAGGCTGTGGACGGGGGAAATTACTTCGGGGGGATGGCACTGCGCGCGTGCATGTCAGGAATTTACGGTAGCCGCTAAGGCGGACTAAATGTGATGCAGCAGGGTCCGTTGTTTGCATCTACTCTAATTGTACAACATAGGATGAAGATGCATCACCCGGAGCATAATTTTTGGCCGAAATGTCCTAAACAGCGTGTTTTCAACACCACCCTGCTTTTATATCGCGTATTGAAAATCTCTAAGTTGCCAAAATTTTCCCAATTTGCGGCGTATCATCAGCGGGCTTTTCTGCGATTTCATGGGCCCTAGCACTTCGCTAGATGCGACCCAAAAATAATATCACTAGCAGGCGGAAGCGCCCATAGAAGATCCCGTTTGAATCTTTGGAGTTGGGTTTATTAAAGGCATAGAAAAATAGGAGAGCCCGTTTGAATCACTTGAAAAGGAAAAAAATGACAGGCGTGTTCATTATAGAAATTCATATTATTGATGTGCAAACAGGACAAGAAACATGATCATTTCATGGACATGAAAAACTGAAAGAATTGCATTATAGTACAGGAACCTAAGAACAGAAGCAAATAAAACTAAGAAAAATAAAATCCATGCAAAGGATGTAGTTGGTATATAATCATGCATATTAAAATATGAGCCGTCTTTATCCAGCATATCGTGTCTGGACTCCATCAGATAAATCAATGGATAAGAAGTTCCATCATGATCATTTTCCGCAAGAAAATGCCCTAGCAGTAGTGCCCCCTCCCCCATCAAAAGGCGTAAACATTTTCTGTCCCGGCACTTACTTTGAGATTGATTCCCTTCTCTTTGCTTGTAGAGAAAACAATGGCAATATCTGCCACAAATCTCATATGGTACATAACAATAAGGAAAGTTAACATACGAAAGCATCTTATAAGGATAAAATAGTTATTAGCAAATCCATATTATACACAAGATAAATTTTCTATGGAAGAATATAAGGAACAAAGCATCCATCAGGCTATCTAGTCCAATTGAAGTGACTAGCAAATCCAAAAAAAGTTATTGAAGTGAAAAACATTGAGGCGCAAACGATGCATCATCTTTGGATTTAATATAATTTTCCCATTTCGGGCCCTACTCAAGTCTGCACACATACATGCAGATTCATTAGGTAGTAACAAAAAATTTAGACAGACAATTATCATTTGAATAGTAACAAAAATGGAGAGTTCAGATGTCATAAATAACCATCAAACTCCAATGAAATGCATATTGTTAGTAAAAAATATAACAAAGTAAGTGGCAAACCAAAAATTGCTAAAAGCAACACAACCGGAATATTTGAAAGAGATAAACATTGAAACAGATGAGCCATCATGCATAAAGCACAACTTTTTGAAACTTCGCCATTTGAGTTCGTATCACAACTTTTGAACATGCGATAAAAACAACCTGAGCACTAAGTAGTTGTGGAGGCCCACCCTGCACTGTGTCATTGTGTGTGTAAACAAGGTAGTAGCATCTTGGTCGATCAGCGATGAGACCATGTGATTAAGCCTCGTAGCTCGAAACATAGGTGATTTGGTGAACTAAAACAGATGAACTCCAGACTCCAAATTCAGGTGAAAAGTAATACTTATAAATTGTCCAGAGAAATTTGTTTGCAGAACTATATTTCAATGGAAGTGTTGCCCAAAATAATCTTTATTAAACTGGGAACATCTAATAGAAATACCATATCAAAGGACATGCATGTTAGTTAGTAAATAGCATATAAGATTACGTGGGGACATGAATGAAGTTGATTTCAATAAAGAAATAACTTAAAGAACTGATAATAGTGTAAGGAAGTGGCACTTTCAACTGTCTACATGAGAACAAAGACAGAAGTGTCACATCACATCTTTTAGTACATGGCAGGATATAAAGAGCAAAACCATGTATTTCTTGCAAATACTTATTTCATATATATGTTGCTAAATTTGTAACACGGAAGTGTCACATCATATCAATGGAATTTACAAAGAAAAAATTCATAACATGTGAAGCACATATAAAAAAACAAACTTGCCAGTGTTGAGCATTATCGTAGAGAACACGGTACTCCGCTTTTTCTTAGGGCCAGCTAAGTTGCTAAATTTATTGTCCTAATTTCAGTTGCATACTGACTTGGCCTATGTTGGCATCATCCTTCTTGATCTTCTGCTCGACCTTTTTTCACGTGCATTGCATCCCGGTCAAATGAGCATATGGTTGTATTGTTTTTTACTGGTTACTATTTTTTTCATACTCGTTGTAAGACTTGTAGTTTAATGGTGACAAACTGTGGCCGGAACACAAGGAAAAATTAGCATTATCTCAACTACGTAACATAATTTCTTTTGAGTGTTACTTATATCTACAGGAGCATGTATTTGTGGTCAGCGAATAGAATGAAGCGATTGTGGTTGACTCACTACATATTCTTGGAGTACCTCATGACTTAGTTGTAGAGGATGTGGCCCACGGACATCCCAGGATGGCCGGAGTTGGCCTTATCGACAATATGCATGGCCAGGAATTGAATTATGTTGGCCGACCAGTCGAGTAGCCCATCCGCGGCTGCCTACCCATCGAACATTCCATCTCGGGCAGCATGCCGCGACCACCCTCATAGAGCTAGCGGCGGTTTTCGTTCGTATGGTGGAGCTAGGCCACCTTTCACCCGCAAAAAGGCTAGTGCAAACTTAAGATGGATAATAGCTGGCATGGTTGTGTGGGCAAGTGCGTGGGGCTTGAGTCCTGTGGGACATTCGATGGATATGGTATTCCTGTGAGAAATTAGGCGCCAGTTTGGTGGCCTCAAAACTCCGACTAGGAATTGTGCTCCAGGGCGGAGGGCGCTGCGCTTGTGGGGTTAACACTCCCAACGTAACATATGTACCTCCTTCGGCCGTGCCTTTGGATTCGCTTAGCTCATTTAACCCACATATACATGCTAGCTCCTTTTTTGTTTTCATTCCGTTAACACTCCTAAGTTGTCATGCCGCACACAGGCTTGCCCATTGACAATCTACCTTTGATATGACTTCTGCTTCGGTACACCCCCCCTAAACACAAGGACGGCTCAGATTAGCCCATACCTCTTCATAAGTAGGGGCATGATAGCCATTTTTTATAAACTCTTCACATATATGCTGTACTTTTTTTTAGAATCACGTATACGCTGTATATTAACGGACGTGCACACCCTGCCGTGCTGGGCTGGCCCATTCAGCACATTCATCCTTTCTTTTTTCCGAAACCGCAAAAAAGGTGCTTCAACAATTAGCACAGCCGCAATAACCAGCTAGGCAACCGGACCTCAATTGTTAAGTAAGTCTTTTTATACTTGAAATACAACACTGGAAAAGCGCAACATTTTCTGGTTGTTTTTTCTTTTCTTTTTTTGTTTCTTAAATGCGTGAAGTTCTTATAATTCGTGATTTTTTTAATCGAAAATGACGAAAAAGTTTCAAATTCTTGAATTTTTCATTCAAATCAGTGAACTTTGTCCCCCAAAATTGATCAGTTTTCTTCACAAATTCGTGAACTATTTCGCAAGTTGGCAATTTGTTTTTGAAAATTGTTGGTCTTTTTTATAAATTGATGAACTTTGTTTCTAAATCAATGGATTTTTTAAATTTTGTTATTTTTTCCAAATCAATGAACTTAATTTGAATTATTGATGAACTTTTTTCAAAATCAATAAAAGGAAAGAAAAACAAAATAATATAGAAACCCATGTAAAAACTGAAGAAAAAACCAGCCCGGTTGAAAAGGAAAACCACAGTCTTTCCTTTTAGCGTTATATTTGACGCACTACAAAAGATGGAAAAAGGAAACTTAGACCATGATCAACGGAGGTGTTCGAGTAGGCGAGATGGCTCCGTCTAAGAGCACGTCGTTTCCCGACATGCTTGAAATGGCCCAAATTTTTTTCATGCCTCGTATGACCAATTCAAGGCACCATGCCAAGTTGTTTTGGTTTTCGACAAGTTTTGCATTTTCCTAGTTTTCTCGGTAAAAAAAAATTCTTGATAATGGGCGGCCGTGTCGCAACTTGCATACGTTGTCAGAAATCGTACAAACCTAGCATGGATGACTGCCATGGTCATGCCCACCTGCTTGAAAAGGTTGGTGTCATTTTAAGAATCTCCAAAAGTAGACCATGTTTAATGAAGGGTGTACGGGTTGGCTAGAAGGCTCTACCTGAGGGTGCGTTGTTTCTCAACATCCTTCGAAAGGCCTAATTTTTTTCCACCTCCTTCTATGATCAAATCATAGCACCATGTCAAGCTGTTTAAGTTTTCGACAATTCTTTCATTTTCTAGAGTTCTCTCGATGAAAACAAGCTGATAAATGGCCGGACGTGACACAACATGCATAAATTGTGGGAAATTCATTCAAACCCGGGATGGATGCCTACCATGGGCATGCCCGCCTACTGGAAAAGGTTGGGATGATTTCATGCATGTTCAAAAATAGATCATGTTCAACAGAGGGTGTTCAGGTAGGCGAGAAGGGTCCATTTGAGAGCATGTTTTTGCGGCATGCATTAACTCACCCCAAATCTTTCCATGATCTCATATTACCGATTAAACGCACCATGCCAAGTTGTTTTGGTTTCGACAGATTTGACTTTTCCGGAGTTCTCTCGGTTAAAAAAGGTAGATAAATGGTCGGACGTGTCGCAACTTGCATATTTTCTCGGAAATCATTCAAACCCGGCATGGATCCTTACCTGCAAAAGTCATTTAAAAAATGTTCAAAACTAGACCATGTTCAATGCAGGATGCACCCGGATGGGAATGACCATGGTAGGCAACCATGCTAGGTTAAACAATTTTCGACACCGTATGCAAGTTGCAACATGTTCGACCATTTTATCGGTCTTCTTTTACAAAGGAAACTCCAGAAAATGCAGAATTTGTTGAAAACCAAATGAACTTGGCATGGTGCCTTGAATTGCTCGTAAAAGGCCATGAAAAAAATCGGATCCATTTCTTCATCTTTTTTGGTGGGGAAATTGGGGGCATTTCAAAGATGTTGAAAAATAAAGTGCTCTCAGATGAACCGTTCTGACCTTACCGAATAATCTCCGTTCAACATGGTGTTTTTTGGACATCCTTGAAATGACCCCAACTAATAAATACAAAGGGATAAAATTTAAAACAGTAAGTGCTTTTTAAAACATTTAATAAATATTTTATATTTTTTTAAATCACTAGTTTAAAAAGTTAGTTAAAACTTGTATTTTGGTATTCAAAAAAGAGATAAGTGAATTTTAAAAAAATAAGAAATCAAATGAAGAAATAGAAAAGAAAATAAAACGCTTAGGCCTTGGCCCAACTAGGCGGCGACATTGCTCTAGTCGGGCACGTGTTGGGCCGGTCCAAGAGCTCACGGATTTGAAAAGTTCATCAATTGTTTTAAAAATATTCATGGATTTGAATATTTTCACAAAAATTCAAAACAAACTTCACTATGAAATTTGCAAAAAAGTTTTCTCGGTCTTGGGAACCTCAGGTTCCCAGCCATTTTTTTCCTGTTTTGGGACCTTCTCGGAGGTCGTGAACCGTGTTTTTCTTTTTCTTTTTATCTTCTCTCGTGTTTATTTTTTTGTCTTTGACGTTTCGTTTATTTTTAGAAACTGTTCGTATTTTGACATTCTGAGCATGTTTGAAAGGCATGAACATTTATTTTGAAATTTATGTAAAAATTTTAAAAATACAAATATTAGTATTTTATGAACAAAACAGGAAAACTAGATACCCTAAAGAAAACCGTGCAAAAAAAAGAGACGTAAACTAAAGAGTGGAGGTGCTGTGTTTTTTTCATGGCATTATGTCTCCCGCACAAGAAGAGGAAAACAAGCCAAGAAAGCAAATGTGATGTGCTGTCCAGGATGGTTTGTGTTGTTACAAGTAGTGCGTGAGGGCGCTGGTTTGAATCCAGCCGAGGGCATCCATTTTTTACAATTGAAACTAAAAAAACGTAAATGGGCTGAGCCCATGAGGGAGGGCTGTTCGCCGGGTATTATACGAACCTACAGCGTATATACATTCTATGTAGGAAAGTGAATACAATTGTAAAAAGTCTATACTACCCTTTATACGTTTTGTGAGGGGTGGTGTACCGAAGCACTTTTCATTGGCGTCAAAACTTAACGTAGGGCAAACACTGGTAACGCACCACCACCAACATGACTGCGACCTATGATCTGGATCACCCATGTTGGCGTAGCAAAAGCCGCCGGCGCCGCTGCCTCGTGCACGAGTTGCTCGTCTCTTCTTCGTCCGCCGTCTCCAATCTATTACTTACTAAAAAAAGGAGGTAAGTTACTAATAAAGAGGTTAATGCTTCTGCCAGTCCGTCATCTTAATTATATCTCAAGTTGCTAACAATTACCGTCGATTTTTTTGAGACAACCTCGCGAAGCTTTTATTAACTCGTCCTAATATTTACAGGGATGGAGGGAGGATCTCCAAGGGTGTCCGTACAAAACATGGCGGCCAGCCCCGAGAGAAAGAGTATACTTCGCTAAATTGTGAGCTTCAAAATTTGAACTCCTAAATTCATGACAAATTTTACAAAAATCGAAACCCGAAGAGTGTTCCAGTATTTCATGTATAATTGCTCCATAGCTTGACGAGTTTTCCTTCTTGATATCATCGACCACCACTTTGCAATCTGAGGCCACGTGGATTCGCCGTAAATATAGGTCGTCATAAAGTGCCAAAGCTTCCCTTATCGCCAAAGCTTCTGAGAGTTTGCGGTTCCATGATATACCTGAGGACAAGCACCCACGCTCCCATGAATGCCCCTCCAAGGTCTCTACAGATCAAGGTTTTGGTTATTGGTCGAAATTTCAAGATTTCCCTTGATTACCGCATATTTCCGTGCCCCTCGGTAAATCACCATACCAAGCAAAAAAAATCCATTTTTTTAATTTAAACACTCGATTTACAGTTAAGTACGTAGGATCTAATTAATGCCATGAGAGTTGGTTCTTGCGTGTTGGTAGCAGCCTAGTTCCTGTTTTGAGAGGTCTCTGGTTCGAATATTCATTCATTCACTTATTTAAATTCATAGTTCAACTATAAAATTTGCTCGAAATATTCTCTGTATTTCTTGGTAACCGTGGTAACCACATTTACCAGTCCCCCTTAGTAAAATTGCCTCATTCAGTAACCAAAACCTTGCTACGGATTGCTCCAATCGCACCAAACCTGCCGTGACGACATACTGCAACGTCCACATGAACTTTTGCACAACCCGCATCTGGAGGCAGCCATTGTGTCGCCCTTGGAAACGCAGCAACAGCCTGCCTCGATGCTCTTCTGTTCACAACTTGGATTTGGGCCAGGTAACTTGTGATGAAGCCATTAATCGATTACAGTGATTGATAAATGTCTTCGTGGATAGCTTTCCTTCGTGCTCCCCAAATTGCCCATGCTGTAACGACCAGCTGTACAAATGCAGTGCTGTCCACGATTTCATGTAATGCAAAGAGCCATTCGTTCGGACTCTCTTCTTGCCGATCAACCATGTGCTGCACTAAATCTTCAGACGCTAAGGCCCAAACACTACTTGACACCATGCATGTGAATAGTGCATGCTTCCACTCGTATCCTTTGCCCCACAAAGCGCACAACTATCCTCATGAGCCATATTTCGGTGTTTTAGTAGCTCGCCAATGGGCATGAATTGTCTAGCAAGACGCCAGACGAACATCCTCAGTTTTGACGGTACCTGTATGGGCCAAGTAGTGCTCCACTTATTGCTATCATTTTGCACACCCGATGCTCCTTCGCTTTCATTCAACCAAGCCTCCCAACTAAGCTTTGTCCGTAAAATCATACGATATGCAGCTCATACACAGAAAATGCCGCGACTCTCATCATGCCAAGCCAAAAAAAAATTCTATCTTGCGTGAGCACAATGGTATCTTTAGGATGTCCAAAGCATCAAATGTAGTAAAATAGACCGAACCAAATCCTCGTTCCACGATGCTGTTGTAGCATCAATGAGTTGTGGTACCTTCAAAGGAGGGTCCTATACAAGTGAAGTGATTGGCGGCTTAAACCAATCTCTCAGAATCCAATAGTGTGCCCATATATCCGTAGTTTCGCCATCTCCAATCCTCCGGACAATGCCCTACGCCAAGATGTCATGACCGTCCAAGATCGCCCACCATATTTGAGATGGATGCAATCCAAGCTCTGCTTCTAATAATGAGGATGCTGGCAAATAAGCAGATTTAAGGATCCTAGCGCTTAGTGATGAGTCATCGGTCATAGTCGGCCATGCTTGTCGATCAAGGATCGCCAAGTTGAAAATCTCCAAGTCACGGAAGTCCGGACCTACCAAGTGTTTTAGTCTAGTCATTATGTCACACGCCAACCAACACGGTTTCCTCCTTCCTTGCTTGCTACCCCACTAGAATTGTCGTATGATTGACGTGATGTTCTCGCAAAGACCTCTTGGCAATCTGAAACAAGACATGGAATAGACCGGAATAGCCTGCACTATAGACTTGATCGACACTTCTTTACCCGCTGATGACAAAATCTTCTCCATCCATCCTTTTTTTTTTCCATACACGGTCGTTCAAATATCTAAATGTTCCGTTCTTTGAGTGGCCAACATCAGTGGGCATACCCAGATAACAGCCCCCCAATGATTCATTCTGGACTTGCAAAGTATGTTCAACAACTTCTTTGGTTGGGCTTGGACATCCTTTGCTGAAAAAAATGGATGGTTTCTCATGATTTATCTTTTTTCCCGACGCACTACAACAAGTCTCAGGTAGGTTTGACACTACAACTGATCCCTCTACACTGGCCTTGAAAAGCAACAGGATGTCATCTACAAACAAAAGATGGTTAACAGTGGGAGCCATGGGGGCCACCTGGATATATACCTGCTAGTCATGAGTGAGAACTGGATTTAAAGAGGCACGAAAGGCCCTCTGCTGCAATCAAGAATAAGTAAGGGGAGAATGGCTCTCCCTATCGGATACCTCTTGTCGGTTTGAAAGATTCAAGCTTCTCTCTGTTAAAAAGAACAAAAATAGAGACTGATGAAACCATACACATAACTGTGTCAATCCACTATCCCATAAACCCAAGCTTGGTTATGATAGCTTTCAAATAGGACCACTCTAATCTATCATAAGCTTTCATCATATCCAGCTTCAGGGCACAATAGCTGTTTGATTTTGATCTAGACCTCTTCATTAAAGGCAGACATTCATAGGCACAAATAATGTTGTGTGTGATCAGCCTTCCCGAGAAAAAGGCCGATTGTTCCTCAGAGATTATGCCAGGCAAGATAGTCTTCAATCTATTTGCTACACCTTAGAAGCTATCTTATCTAAGACATTACCTTAGGAATCAGTACTAAGACAGCGTTGTTGATGCATTCAGGACTTTCTTCTCCATGCACTATTCTCAGTATTATCTTTGTGACCTCATCGCCGCATATGTCCGAGTGACTTTGTTAAAAGTGAGCCAGGAAACCATATGTTCCCGGGGCTTTAGTGGGAAACATTTGAAATAAAGCAACTTTCACCTCCTCATTGGTGTATGGTGCACAAACGATTGTGTTCATCTTGGCCGTCACCCTCTGCGGGACGTGCTCAAGTACGACTGGATGATGTGTCGATCAGTAGGGACGGAACGAGGCGAGCGAGCCTGCTCGGTTGGATGGGCCAACTCCATCCCATAGCTCGTCCCTCCTACATCTCGGTCAAATTCCCATCCATTTGGGCATGGGTGGCTTGCCAATAGATCCTGCAGCTATGACACGTGAACAACCTTCAAGTAGCAATCAATGAAGGCAACAGCTCATACGTGTGCGCCACTTGGCGGAGCCAGCCAAGTCATGTGCTATCGTATTTGGGCAGAACGAAAGTACTATACGTTCATGTGTTTTGATTGATCTATCAGTGGATTTGTACCTAAATATCTTAAACATTGGATTAGCACAAAAATTGTGGAAAAGATGAGGTTCATGGTCTCTTGCGTTGTACGATTCCCTGAACTGCCTGAGTGGATCGTAGGTGAACTTGTGTGGTATCTCGTACGATCACCATACAGCAAGTTGGGGGCTCCTCCTGCCTCTGGATCGTGACATCAACGTTATGCTTCCCCCGCCATGGCTGGAGACTGTCTGCAAGATTTTTAAGCAGGGCTGAGGAGTCCAACAAACAACGTCGGTAACTTGTTTCGGTTTCATTCAAAACTTTAGCGATGACATCTGCAATATAGCATATCATGGATGATACTTTTAATGTTGTTGTATGCAGGTTTTTTTTTCTTTTTTTTCGAAAAGGGGGGACTCCCCGGCCTTTGCATCAGAATGATGCATACGACCATCAAGTGATACCTGGACCTATTAGTGCAAGCTCTCAAATAGTTAAATGCCTTGAGAGTGCGTTCATTATGATATTTTTCCAACTAAAACTAGAGCTAATTCTTCATAATTGCAGATTTTATAGCTTGCAAGATTACTAGAAGTTGCAACGAATTGACCCTATATAGGATCAAAGGATGGTATTAATCAAATTAATGTTCAAGTGCATGGATCAAGAAAAAGTACATTATTAATCAATCTTGGAACATAGGTGACCCTATATTTATTTGTTAGGAACAATATACTTTACCATTCTGCCGACCTGACAATAAGAATTGTCAAAAGGAAGTGACTTGACTTTATTACATATGTCATTCCAAATATGACCAGATGCTTATGTAGTGACCATTTGATTTGGGTTTCTTACAAAAAAACATGAAGAAAATTGCTGGAAAAAACAGGAATGGGAATGGCTCTGATAGTTGCGTAGGACATGCTTTTTGGCGATACAAATTGTTGTGGTCTTCAGTAGTAAATGGGAGGTTCAATTGTATCAGAATCAAGGTTTTAATCAGGATGAGATCACGTGTCCCAAACTGGCGTCCCTAACAATGCTATCATCAATTGACCCATTATTTTTATCATCAATCACTGTTACCTTGCCATCCAATTCCTCGACCAGGACAACACTGGTTTATGGAAATCGGCATTTTCTCTGCAAGGAAGGACGGGGCGTTGTGCTGAAGGATGCAGCATTGGTGCCGTAAAGGTATCTCCCTTTGGGTCAATGACCTGCGGGCCATTTCCGCAAAAAAAAAATGACATGCGGGTCAATCACTTGTTGGGTCCACATATCATGCACACAAAGGCAGGTGTCTTAAGGCACCGAAGTGTAGTGCTGTTTCGAAATAGAGGGGGTCATGAGCCATGTTTTTTTGGCTTGGGGCATGTGTTTTGTTTTTCCTTTTACAACACACGAGCATATTTGCTAGTGTGTGTATATGAACTAATAGACAAGTGATATTCTTGATCTGTCGTGTACTTTTACAAAAAAAAACCCTAACATATTCAACCCGCTGTCATTCTATTAGAAACGGAAAATGGTTTTGTTTTTTCCCTCGGGCTGCCATGCTTCGCGCCTTGCCTTTTGTTCCATCGTCCGCGCTGCTTGGTACGCGTACGCGCATCCTACATTTTTGTAAGGCTTCGTCATATCCTAGGTGAAAACGTCCCATGGGTTTATACTAGGAAACTCTAATCCCTTTCTTGCCCATTCACAGGTCGCAAGTAGCAGGACCGCGAGACCACTGAACAAGGCTTATGACTTGCGATTCAGCGCCGACAGCCGCCATCAGAGAGATGCGAAGCACTTTGTCGCACCTTTCTTGGACGATCCGACCCGATACGGCCCAACTTCCCCAAGCATGTACGGCGGCATCATGCCATGCGCAGGATCCATGGTGTGCTACGAATTTGCAGGAGTTCAACCTATTTGACACCGTCACAAAGTCTTCGCCGGTGACGACTTGTGGGCTCTGCAGGCAGGCTTCCCCGTGTTCGGATGCGACAGACACGCCCTTGTACAGCCTAGCGTGCCCAGCAGGCTAGGGAGCGCACTGGCCACTTGCCTCGTGCTCACGACGGAGATCCTCCGCTCTAGGGAGAGTACTGGGATGGCTTCAGGTCGTTTTTTTTTTGTGGGATCTAGTATAGACCAATTGGGGCGATCAGCTGACTTTGTGCTCTTGGTCGCCGCCTAGCTCCTGGTCGTGGTTAGGGCGACTACTCGACCAATGCGGATCTCCACCCGCCGGCGCCTGACCTTAGCGCCGGGGTGGTCCGCTCCGGTGCTGGCCGGATCTGGATCGCGATTTTCTTGCCTCCGTGCAGATGACGGAGGCGAGGACTCCTCGACGGCCGAGACCTCCGAGGCATCGTGCCGGCGTAAGACTGACGAGGAGCTGGCCGCCGAGTTTTGGGCCGACATAGGGTATCCTACATCAGCCTCATGAGTATGGGAGAGACCGTCTTCTAGGCGAGGATCTGCTCAGAAGGATTGTGCACAAGAGGTAAACGGTTCTCTGACCTCGCCGGCAATTCATTCGCGGGGGTCGCCGCCGGCTGCATGCCGGCACGTGAGGGCTCCCGCTATATCTAGGCCTATGGTACGGCCCTGGATCGGACCTCTCCCTGCCCCCAGAGTCTCTCCCTCTCGTACTCTGGAAGATGCCATGCCCTCGGCCGGCTTGGCGAGGACGGCGGTGATCACGCCGACGGCGCCTCCGATGTTTCCTGCGACGGGCGTTTCGCCGGACGAGTCGGGGCGGTTGATAGGCCTGGGCCCTCACCCGATCTCAGGTGCGTCACATCCGAACCGTTCTTTACGCATGGTTAATCTCAACCGTTGGTTGTTTCATATGTGGAACAGGGACACTCCTCGCAGAAACCCTAATCTTCCTCGATCCTTCGTGGCTGCCGTCTGCTCGGGGATGGGTCGCGACGCGTCCGCGCCGCCGGGCTCTGGGCAGGTCCGACCTGCAGCCGCCGCGCCGATGCCCTCGGACGCCTCCTCGTCTGGTGGTGCCCCTGGCTTCGCACCTGGGGTGTTCCCCCTGGTGATCCCTTCTTCCTCCGCTCAAAGTGTCATGCCGAACCTTCCCCAACAGACTCCAGCACCGGGGCAGCAGCAACAACAGATGTATCAAATGCCGCAGCAGTTCTTTCAGCAGCAACCGATGTATCATGCGCCGCCGGGGTACATGCAGCAAATGGCGCCGGTGTACTCATATCAACCAGCCGGCCCTTTCTTGCAACAGAGCCATGGTCACCCCACTGCCGTCCAGCCAATGGCCTTTAACGCTAGTCTGGCAAACTAGGCGGCCGGAGTTCAGACAGGGAATATCCGTCCTAGGAAACCGAAGGGAGGAAAAGGAAATCGGCCTAAGAACCGTGCGGGAAACGCCCCGATCATCGCTGCTCCACCCACCTTGCCTTATCATGGCGTACAAGGTGCTCCGGCTTTTGTCTCGGTGCCTCTTGTGACTGCTGCTCCTCTTATGGCACCGGCTCAACAACAACATGATGTGCCTCAGGCGGCACCTGCTCCCGGGGTGAACACGGTAATGACCAAGTTATGGTGTACCAAGTGTCAGTCGGCCGGACATCTGGCTTCAGATTGTGAAACACAACAGTATTGTTTCATCTGTAACAAGGCGAACCATCCGATGACTACTCGGCGGTGTCGAGCTCTCAAGATGCCGAAGCCGGCGGCGATGCTTTGTGGCTATGGGACTGAGAGCATGGCCTTCTTTCAGATGCCTGACAATGTTTGCAGGGCAGACCTCGCACCACAATCCTCCCCAATGGCTCTTGTTACGATCTCGGGAGGCTCTATCTCTTCGAGCATTGTGGAGGCGGAGGTTGCTAAGATCGCCCAATATCAGCAACAGTGGACGTGGGAGGCTATCCCTCATGGCCAGAATGCTTTTATCATGTCTTTTCCCAGTGACGAGGTGCTCCTGAGAGTTACTGGTTTCACGGTCTTCATCAAATCTCATAATGTCACTTTGGAGTTCAAGGCTTGTCATTCTGAGGAGATTCCGAATTGTTTTGAGCTTATTCCAGTTTGGGTGCATGTACACGGAGTTCCTCACGCTCTCCGGCATTTCTTGGGTCTCTGGGCAGTTGGCTCTGTTATTGGCGCCACTCTTGACGTCGACCTCCTTTGCTTGCGCCGCCGTGGTATTGTGAGGATTCAGGTTGGCGTTCTTAATCTTGATGCTTTTAAGTTGAGCCCTGTCAACTCCCTCTCATCGGATGTGGTTGTTCAGAAGAAGGGCTATGAATTCCGGTACACTCTGGAAGATGAAGATTTCCGTGTGGACGCTGATTTTGTGCCTCGCGTTTGGGAGCATGGCGATGATACGGAAGGGGACAAGGAGCATGATCGAGAGGACACTTCAAAGGCTGATGACAAGAGCAAGAGGCCGAAAGCGTCTTCATCGTCAGCTAACACGGCGGCATCATCTTCCTCGGGAGGAGTGGTTCCGATGCAAATCACCTCTTTCACGACCGTTCCTGCCAGTACACATCCATGCTTGGCATCGCGGCCTTTGTCGGGGGACCCGCCAGCGGCAACGGAGCTCGTGCCTCCCTAGAACCCTCCCTCGCTTGCCAGCTCTGCACCACCTCCACCACCTCAACCGGATGCTTCGCCCATGTCAGCTATTCGGACATGGGTTGATGGGCCTGCGGCGCCCTTGGCGATGGGATCACCGTTGGAGGCTGCTTTGGAGCATCTGACGACACCGACATCGGCTTCTTCTCGGTCTTCTGGTCGTCGGGGTGTGATTTTCTCCCGGGCGGTGCGTGCAGATCATGACATGGCCTTGGCGATGCTTCGGGCGCTGTCTCCTGCGCCGTCGCAGTACGAGGAGGTTGCTCCTACGAACGCTGTCATGGAGGATCAGCTGCAGCTTTCACGGTCTCCCGCCGCGTCGCCGGGGCCGGCGCTGTCCCCTGTGTCGCCGCCGCGGGACGTGGAGGCTGCTCCTTGTATCGCTGTTATGGAGGATGAGCTGCAGCGTTCTAGGTCTCCCGCTGCTGCGCCGGAGCCGTCTACACCACCTTTCCGGCCCTTTGGGATGCGGGTTGCTTCGGAGTTTACTACTTCACTGCCTAGACGTAGCGGCCGCCATGTTGTGGGGGCTGATGGGGCCTCTGCCACTGATGAGGATTCCATGCAGAGGGCCATGCGTAGAACGGCATCGCGGAACCTCGACTTTGATGGTACGTCTCCTTGCAAATCTTTTCTATCTTTTGATAAAGCCAAAATGTTTTCAAATATTGCTAGCCTTGGTATTTCATTAGGTAGAAATGATGCAGTAGTTGATTTCTCAGTTAAAGCTCTTAAGCAAATGGAGTTCGACCGGCTTACGGTTGCTCCTAGAACGCTTCTGACGGCGGATCCACTAGTATCAGATGAGGAGGATGAGGAGTCCGATGCCAACCATGAAGGCAGACTCCTCTCTCATCTGGTCAATGATACTACAGAGGTAGACTTTGAAGATACCATGCGTGATACGATGCTTTGTGAGCTCGTTGCATCGGTACGTAAGAACAAGTCTAACTCTGGTAGTAAAAAGGGTCGCCCTAAGAAGAAGACCAAAGTATCCAAACGTAATAAAGTTTCTCCATGAAAGGAATGTTTTGCAATAGCAGGGGTCTTGGTGACTTGGCTAAGTACAAACATATTTCCTATTGTGTTAGGGATCATGCCCTCGACTTCGTGGCAATCTCTGAGTGTAGTAAGCGTGACTTTCCAATGCGTGATTTGGACCATTTTTCATGTGGCAAAGATTACGTATGGCATATCTTGCCGCCTTCAGGGAGGTCCGGAGGTATTCTTTTAGGAATACACTCCACTTACTTGGAACTTCTTTCAACTTCAAAGGGGGAGTATCATATTAAATTCCACCTTAGAAACAAGTCCGATAATTTCATTTGGAGCTTGGTTGCCGTATATGGTGCTGCTCAAGATGAATTTAAAGCGGCCTTCCTCAAAGAACTTGTCAATACCTGCAGAGAAAATCCTCACCCTATGCTACTTGGGGGGGACTTCAATATTTTGCGATACCAGTAGGATAAAAACAATGATAGGTTCGACACTCGATGGCCGTTTCTTTTTAATGCTGTCATTGACAGTCTTGATTTGCGGGAACTCTCTCTCTCGGGGCGCCAATTTACCTGGGCCAATAATAGATCTATCCCGACATTCGAAAAACTTGATCGGGTGCTAGTCACCACAGACTGGGAATTTAAATATTCATTAGCATCAGTGCGGGCTTTGGAGAGAATTGAGGCCTTATCGGATCATGCTCCATTGCTTACTGATTTTGGTCAAGCAGCACCCACTTCGAACCGCCATCAGTTTAAATTTGAACTGGGGTGGCTCACTAGAGAGGGTTTCCCTGAATTGGTTAAAAAGGTGTGGCAATGCCCAACACGGGGTGATACACCAATTCAACGTTGGAATAATCGCATTCGTGCGTTGCGCCAATTCCTCCACGGATGGGCTAAACACACCGCTGGGATTTATAAGAAAGAGAAGTTGCGACTATCTGTCATGATCGATTCCTTAGATAAGATCGCGGAGGTGAGACTTCTATCTGCGGCTGAGATTGAGCAAACAAGTCATCTCAATGAGCAGCTAGCCCGTCTCTTACGCGAAGAGGAAATCAAATGGTACCAACGGTGCAAGAGCGACTCGTTGGTACTTGGGGATGATAACACGAAGTACTTTCAAATGTTAGCCGATGGCAGACATAGAAAGAAACGAATATTCACCCTTGATCAGGACGAGGGTCGCATTGATGGGGACGCTCCGCTCAAGGACTTTATTACAAAATACTATAAAGACTTGTTTGGTCCTTCCTCGGAAACTACGCTGGAGATGGATGAGTCTATTTGTCATGACATCCAGCAGGTTTCCGCTGCGGAAAATGAATTCCTAACCTCTGCTTTCACTGAGGAGGAAATACGGACTGCGATTTTTCAAATGCAACACAACAAATCTCCGGGACCGGATGGTTTTCCGGCGGAGTTTTATCAATTTTTTTGGGATATGTTAAAGTCTGACCTGGTTCAATTGTTTAATGAACTGCATGCTCATAGACTAGACATCTCCAGACTCAATTTTGGTGAAATTATCCTTTTACCAAAGATAAAGGATGCCAATCGGATTCAACAATATAGACCGATATGCTTATTAAACGTGAGCTTTAAAATTTTCACCAAGGTCGCGACTAACCGCCTAAATGGGGTCGCAGACCATGTAGTCAAACCAACACAAACAGCTTTCATGCAAGGACGGAACATCTTAGATGGTGTTGCTGTCCTACATGAAACTGTTCATGAGCTCCATCGTAAAAAGTTGAATGGGGTCATCTTTAAGATTGACTTCGAGAAAGCTTATGATAAGGTGAAGTGGCCTTTTTTGCTTCAAACTCTTCGTATGAAAGTGTTTTCCGATACTTGGTGCCGATGGGTTGAGAACTTTGTGTCTGGAGGTAGCGTGGCTATCAAGGTGAACGATGACGTAGGCAATTATTTTCAGACTAGGAAGGGGCTACGCCAAGGCGACCCCGCATCACCTATCCTTTTCAACATCGTGGCTGATATGCTAGTTACTCTCATTGAGAGGGCCAAACTAGCTGGTCAAATCACCGGGGTCATTCCTCATCTAGTAGAAGGAGGCCTGTCAATCTTACAGTATGCGGATGACACCATTTTGTTTTTGAATCACGACCTAGAAGAGGCTAGAAACCTCAAATTGTTATTATGTGCTTTTGAGGATCTTTCTGGCCTTAAGATAAACTTTCATAAGAGTGAACTTTTCTGCTTTGGCGAAGCCGCAGAAACTTCACAAGAATATGCTGATATATTTGGATGCCAACTAGGCCAATTTCCGATTCGATATCTAGGTATTCCTATTCATTATCGGCATTTGACAATCGCTAAATGGAAACATGTTGAAGAGAGACTGGAGAAACGGTTGGCGAGCTGGAAGGCCAAACTCTTGTCCTATGGGGGCCGACTAGTTCTGATCAACTCGGTTCTTACCAACATGGTCCTTTACATGCTATCTTTTTTTCATCTGCCAAAAGGTGTTCTCCAACGCCTTGATTATTTTAGATCAAGGTTTTTTTGGCAGAGTGACAATGAAAAAAAGAAATATCGCTTGGCTAGGTGGAATATATTATGTCGTCCTAAAAGCCAAGGGGGACTCGGAATCCAGGATCTTGAGATCAAAAACATTGCATTGCTCAGCAAATGGGTATACAGATTACTCACTGAGGATGGTGTTTGGCAGGAGATCATTCGTAATAAATACGTTGGGTCCAAAGCAATCTCCCAGGTCTACTGGAAACCAGGTGACTCTCATTTTTGGAGTAGGGTTATGAAAGCTAAAGAATTCTTTTTCCAATTTGGCACTTTCTCGGTTAGGGACGGCTCCCAGATTCGATTCTGGGAAGACACCTGGCTCGGGACTACTCCTCTAAATGTGCAATACCCAAGCTTATATCGGATAGTTAGACATAAGTTTGTCATGATTAAGCAGGTATTGGGACAAGAACACCCGGATATTTCTTTTCGCAGAACGATTTCTGGACCTCGTCTGACTGCATGGAACGATTTGCTGACTCGTTTGGGAGCTGTCCAATTGTCTGCTGAATCGGACATCTTTAAATGGAACCTGCATCTGAATGGAAGATTTTCTGTTAAATCCACGTACGATGCATTGGTTCATAACGAGGTTCCATCTGATAATAGAAAATTGTGGAAGCTTAAGATTCCTCTAAAAGTGAAAATTTTCCTATGGTTTCTCAACAAAGGAGTTATCTTAACTAGGGACAATCTAGCTCGACGAAACTGGCAAGGCTGCAAAAAATGTGTTTTCTGGAATCATAATGAATCCATTAAACACCTATTTTTTGATTGCAAGTTTGCTAGATCGGTATGGGCAATAGTCCAAATTGCTTCGAATCTATATCCTCCACGCAGTGTACGGAATATGTTCGACAATTGGTTGAGGGGAATAGATAAACAATTGTCTAAGCACATTGTTGCGGGGGCGGCTGCCTTATGTTGGGCGTTGTGGCTCACCAGGAATGATATTGTTTTTAATCATAAAAGTGTTTCATCTCCTATGCAGGTAATTCATATATGCTCGCGATGGCTCCGTATGTGGTCTATCCTGCAGAGGCCGGAGGACAGAGACTTTTTTATGATGGCTTCTACCCGGTTGGAGTGCTCGGCCAGGGACATTTTTTACCCCATGGATGGCGGTGTGACCTTCAGATTGGACCGGCATCACCTTAGGCCTCTTTTATCTTTTTTTGCTACTGCTGGCGTTTTTTGCCTTTTTATTTTGGCTTCTAGTACTTTGAAACTTTGGCTGTGTGCATCTAGCTATGCAGAGGCCGGGTGATCTTTGATGCGGTTGTACCAACTCGATATTTCAATTCAATGAAAAGCCCTTTATCGAAAAAGCTGAGTTGCATCTTAATTGTTCAGAGACTTCTTTGTTTCCTACCACCGATTCTTTCAGTGTGAGCATGTGGACGCTCGTACTTCTTTATTTTCATTACCGTGAAGTTGTGTTGTGCGTTGTCGGATTTATGAACTTAATGGTCGCTTTCTTACCTATTATCAGAAATTTTGCATGCGTCGATGCCCATAATACAAAGGAAGCTCGACTGAAATTCTGTATTTTCCTAAAACTTGTAAATATGCTAGTGTGGTAACACCGCAGGGTTTAACAGAAATTCGAGGTGTTACAGCACTATAGAGCACCAGTCCCTATGGAGAAAAACTCATTGAACTTGGCGAAAGAAGACAGATAGATCCGAGAGCATGCAAAGCTATTTAATTAGATAGAAAAAAACTCAAAAGATTCAATTGAATTCAATGAACAATCTAATGATAAAGTGATAATTCATCATATGTCAATAAAAGCATCCATGAATTAGATCGAATTGATCCCGATCATATATGAGGCAGCTCATAGGAACTTGGTATTGAAGATCTAGAGAGAGAGAGAGAGAGAGAGAGAGGCGTGACCTTGTATTATCCAGGAAGACTGCTCTTCTCTTCACTCTTCAAGATGAAATTTCATACTCCTTCTCTTCTGGTTCAGAGGGTTCAAATCTGAAATCCCATCAACCTAGGTAGATCATGAGTGGATGCATTGAGTTGTATTGAAGATCAAGAGAGAGAGACAGAGACAGAGAGAGAGTGAGAGAGAGAGAGAGAGAGTGAGACTTGGCCGTGTATTATCCAGGAATACTTCCCTTCTCTCTTCAGTCTTCAAGATGAAATTTCATACTCCTTCTCTGCTGGTTTTAGAGGGCTCAAATATAAAATCTCATCAACTAAGGTAGATCATGAGTGGTGACATGAATTGTATTGAAGATCAAGATCAATATCAAGAGAGAGAGAGAGAGGGGGGGAGAGAGATATCTAGCTACTTCTATGAACCTAGGGTCCTAAGAAAACTACTCACACATGGTCATGGAGGCAGCAAGGATGATGATGAAGCCTCTATGAACGGATTCCCCCTCCGGTAGAGTACTAGATCATGCCTGCATACAGGATCTCTTCAGAACAGAACCTGGTGTCTGCGCTAAAATTTGGAGCAAGATCTTGTGATGGGTTTTGCGAAATATGGAATTTATAGGCGGAAGAATGGCGTAAGGCAGTAGACAGGGCCCCCACATGGCCTAGGGGCGCGCCCAATGCCCTGGCCGTGCAGGTGGCCATGTGTGGCCCCTATAGCTCCTCTCGTTTCCATTCGGTGCTTTCTGGAATCTTTGTGCCCCGAAAAAATTGTCTAGTCGGATCTTCTGTTTGCTTATTAAAAACGATTGAACCTAACAATCCGAGCTATAGATAACTTTGAAAGAGACATAATTTAGAAGAAATGATAACCGAGGAGGAGACGCGTCAAGCTATGGTCATCTAGTTTTAATACCCGTCGATGCCTATCGCGTCCTCCGTGCTGTCTATTGGTGGTTCCTCGTCTAGTTCGAGGATGGTCCACCTATGATGGATCCCTTTGTTGCTTGAAGGTAGTTTAATGGCGATTACTTTTAGGCGGAAGAGGTTAATTGCTATCAGCTTAAAACTGTTAGTTAGCCCCCGGATGAGCCGCATAAGCTTTAGAACAGGGCGCGGCTTCGTTGCTTGGGGTCTACAGACGCACATCGGTTTATCCGAACAGTGCCCTATTGTCTGCATGTGCTCCGCTATTCGCCATGAAATTTTTAGTGCCAAGTTATGCACCTGAGGGGAACATAACCCTTAGTCATGTAAACGGGACAACGGAGCGTGTAACCCTATTTAGGGGTGCCAGTTGTTTGCCCCAAGGAGAAGTTTATACACCTTGAACGCTTTATGTGGTCTTGTGTGCTTGATGCAGCTCGAGCCCGTGATGCATCCTCGGCGGCTTGTACCTCGGTCGCGAAGGCTGCTATCTACTCCTCGGTTCGGAGGGAGCACTACCGGAAGCTGGCCCTACCCCGACGGCCAAATCAATGCCGACGGCTGCCGTCGGCGTACTTTGCGCTATGCCGACAGCCACGTCTTGGCCGTCGGCGTATCTTGGCCGTCGGCGTATCTTGGCCGTCGGGCTACCACGAGCTAAGCCGACGGCACCCGTCGGCATACATAAGTCGTCGGCCCAGCTGCAAACACGGCAACAGCAACCGTCGGCATACCCGGGCCATCGGCATACACGTGGGCCCGGCGACCCCGCCCGTGACCAGCGGCTAACGTCGTCAAATCTATGCCGACGGCCTGCACGGGAGGCCGTCGGCATATATCATCATGCCACGTCACCGATCCGTGGCGCACCGTCCACGAGCTAAGCCGACGGCTGCCGTCGGCATACAAGCCACGTCAGCGATCCGCGGCACGCCGCCCGCCGCCTAAAACCTGGCCGTCTCTATGCCGACGGCATAGTAGATTTTTTTTTCATATGTATTTTTTTAAGCTTTTTTATGTATTATTATATAAACTAACATGTAGCATGTTAAATATAAACATACATATGAATATATATGTAGTTTGTATTTTTTTCATATATTATGAATATATATATAGTTTGTATTTTTTCGAGCACATTAATAATGTGCGGTCATGTTCTTTTGAATATAGATCATTATATTTTATTAAAATCAAAAACAGCTATGCCGACAAAAGTTTTGTGGCGGTTGCAAACGCCCGACACCCGTCTCCAGAGTGTGACCCCCCTCACGTCCGCGGTGTGCCCCCCTCATGGACGGCGCCGGCACCTGGAGGGGGGAAACAGACGCGTCGGGTCTACACGGTGGATGTAGCTGTGGGTTTGGCCCGGATGTTGCTCTCGGGTGTCCCTACAGGCGACCTGACACAACCGGGTGCAGAGGTCCACTGGTCAAAGCCCGTCCGTGGGAAGTTAAAAGGCTAGATCTCGTGGTCAACCGCTCCACGGTTAGGCGGGACGGGGGCCCTGGGGGGGTAGCAATGCCACCGGAGCATCGTACCGGACCCTCATACATGCGAGGTGGTGTTGTGGCATGTTCAAAGAGGCGACACCCATCTTAGGGGCGTGGCCCCCCTAACGGACGGCGCCGCCGCCGGCACCTGGAGGGGGAAAACGGACGCATCGGGTCTACACGGAGGGGATGTAGCTGTCGGTTTGGCCCGGATGTTGCTCCCAGGTGTCCCTCTGAGCTGACCTGACACAACCGGGTGGACAGGTCCACTGTTCAAAGCCTGTCCGTGGAAAGTCAAAGGGCAAGATCTCGTGGTCAACCGCTCTAGGGTTAGGCAGGACAGGGGCCCTGGGGGGGGGTAGCAATGCCACCGGAGCGTCGCACAGGGCCCTCATACATGCAGGGTGGTGTGGTGGCATGTCCGAAGAGGCGGCACGCGTCTCCGGGGTTTGGCCCCCCTCACGGACGGCGCCACCGCCGATACCTGGAGGGAGGAAACGGACGCGTCGGGTCTACACGGAGGGGATCTTGCTGTGGGTCTGGCCCGGATGTTGCTCCAAAGTGTTCCTATGGGCTGACCTAACACAACCGGGTGGAGAGGTCCACTGGTCAAATCCCGTCTGTGCAAAGTCAAAGGGCTAGATCCCGTGGTCAAACGCTACAGGGTTAGGCGGGACGGGGGCCCTGGGGGTAGCAATGCCACCGGAGCGTCGCACCGGGCCCTCATACATGCGGGGTGGTGTGGTGGCATGTCCGAAGAGGCGGCACGCGTCTCCGGGGCGTGGCCCCCCTAACGGACGGCGATGACACGGTAGTAGCCACTCTGCGGTAACGATGCGACGTGAATATTATTAAATACTCGGAGCGCGATAAAATCATGAGTTTTTTTGCACGACGTGGGCACATGTGCTATAGGAATGATAATATTTTTTTCATAATTTTTGGTGATGGAGAAGTATCCGAAAAATTCCCTCTACGTGGATTGCCCTTCGCGCGTCTACGGCTGTGGCCGGCGGCCTCCGGGGGCTAGCATGCCGCCAAATCTTGCGTAGGCGGCCTCTCACAAGTTTGGAAGTGTTGTGGTGGTTGCAAACGCCCAGCACGCGTGTCTGGGGTGTGCCCCCCTCAAGGACGGAGGCCACCGGCATTTGGAGGGGGGAAACGGACGCGTCGGGTCTACACGGAGGGGATCTTGCTGTGGGTCTGGCCCGGATGTTGCTCCAAAGTGTTCCTATGGGCTGACCTAACACAACCGGGTGGAGAGGTCCACTGGTCAAATCCCGTCCGTGCAAAGTCAAAGGGCTAGATCCCGTGGTCAAACGCTACAGGGTTAGGCGGGACGGGGGCCCTGGGGGTAAGCAATGCCACCGGAGCGTCGCACCGGGCCCTCATACATGCGGGGTGGTATGGTGGCATGTCCGAAGAGGCGGCACGCGTCTCCCAGGCATGGCCCCCCTAACGGACGACGATGACACGGTAGTAGCCATTCTGCGGTAACGATGCGGCGTGAATATTATTTAATACTTGGAGCACGATAAAATCATGAGTTTTTTTGCACGACGTGGGCACATGTGCTATAGGAACGATAATATTTTTTTCATAATTCTTGGTGATGGAGAAGTATCCGAAAAATTCCCTCTACGCGGATTGCCCTTCGCGCGTCTACGGCTGTGGCCGGCGGCCTCCGGGGGCTAGCATGCCGCCAAATCTTGCGTAGGCGGCCTCTCACAAGTTTGGAAGTGTTGTGGTGGTTGCAAACGCCCGGCACGCGTGTCCGGGGTGTGCCCCCCTTCATGGACGGCGCCACCGCCGGCACCTGGAGGGGGGAAACGGACGCGTCGGGTCTACACGGAGGGGATCTTGTTGTGGGTCTGGCCCGGATGTTGCTCCAAAGTGTTCCTATGGGCTGACCTAACACAACCGGGATGGGGAGGTCCGCTGGTCAAAGCCCGTCCGTGCAAAGTCAAAGGGCTAGATCCCGTGGTCAAACGCTACATGGTTAGGCGGGACGGGGGCCCTGGGGGGGGGTAGCAATGCCACCGGAGCGTCGCACTGGGCCCTCATACATGCGGGATGGTGTGGTGGCATGTCCGAAGAGGCGGCACGCGTCTCCGGGGCCCTGGATCCGCCGCCGCCCCCACCCCCACCCCCCCACCCCCCATCGACGACCCCCTCCCGGCGGCGTTAAAAAACATTAAAAATCCATATGAAATAATAATACATAAAAAATATGAAAAAGGAAAAATATAACTATAAAAAACATCAAAAAAATTATATGAAATAAAAAAACATAAAGAAGAAAAAATATAAACTATTAAAAACATTAAAAAAATAAAAAATACAGCTATGCCTACGGCTATGCCGTCGGCATAGCTGCGGCCAATGCGGGTGCTTCACGCGGATCGCTGACGTGGCATCTATGCCGACGTCAGCCATCGGCATAGAATGCCTTATCCCCTCGCTCACCACCCTGTCCACTCGTTCTCTCCCCTAGCTAGCTGCCCCCGACCCCGAGCACACCCGAACTACTCGCCGCCGCCGCCGACGTCCCGGCCCCTTGTCGCCGCCGCCTCACTCGCCCACATCCCCTGCCGCCGCCCACTCGCCTCGCCCGCGCCCCCTGCCGCCCCCACCCGCGTCGCCGCCGCCCCATCCCACTCCACCTCGTCCCCTGCCGCCGTCGCCTCACCCCCCGACTCCCCACCCCCTTGCCGCTGCCGCCACGCTCGCCCCCGCCCCCTGTAGCTGCCCGCTCCACCCTGCCCCCTCGCCACTGTCGCCCCACACTACTGGAATCAGCTCATTTGCCATCTGCCAGCTCTTTGCCGTCAGCTAGCGGACGGCAAAGAAGCTCTTTGCCATCAGCTACCCAAAAGCAGACGACAAAGAAATGGTAGACGGCAAAGAAGCTCTTTGCCGTCCACTCGCCTCTACCCCTGCGTCGTCGCCGCCCCACTCGCCCCCCACCCGCGCGCGCCGCCGCCTACTCCACCTCCTCCCCTGCCGCCGCCGCCGCCCTGCCCCGGCCCCGGACACCCTGCCCCGCCCTCGACTCCCTGCCTGCTCCTTCTCCGGTGAGGTGAGCTAGCTTTTTTTTTCAATTTATTTCATTTGTTAGATGAATGCCACTGTTAGATGCATGAATGGATATTAGATGCATGGTTGAATGGATGTTAGATGAATGCCACTGTTAGATGCATGAATGGATATTAGATCCATGGTTGAATGGATATTAGATGCATGGTTGAATGGATATTAGATGCAAACTCTAGATGCCCCGCCCTCGACTCCCTGCCTGCTCCTTCTCCACTGGTAAATTTAAAGGACTTACTCAGAGTGGACGAGCCCACAAGGTTCCCTCCCGACTACGCGAGGATGACACCTCACAGGGAGGTGGAGGGGTCGGGGAGGAGACCCTAGAGGAGGAGGCGGTGGGGGGAGAGCCGCTAGAGGAGGAGGAGGTGGGGGGAGAGGCAACCGGGGCAAAAAACTCCGGGCCGTGTCCGAAATAGGAGGGTCTTCTTCGATGCCCTCCTATACAGAGGCACCTTCTGAGTCTGAGGAGGAGGAGTATGTTCCTGATGGCGAGGAGGAGGAGGCCGAGGAGGAGGGTGAGGAGGAGGAGGCCAAGGAGGAGGGTGAGGAGGAGGAGGGTGAGGAGGAGGAGGCCTAGGAGGAGGGTGAGGAGGAGGGCGAGGAGGGTGGAGGGGAGGTTGATCCCGCATTGTGGGGTGACTTGCCACCGGGTGCTCCGCAGGGGTGGCTGCGTGGTAATGCTGGACTACCTACACCACCTTCTATCGAGGAGCACAAGTGGCTCATTGAACCTGTTGGGACAGAGTAAGTGCCTCTCAATCATATTTTCAACCCATGACAACATTTTCTTATTGTACACATGGCAATCATTTGATTCTTTTGCAGAAACTGGATCCTTCGCGGAAAGGGCCGTAAACCGAACAGCCTTATCACTGTCCTGTTGAAGGAGTTTTGGCCTGGCCTATTCTGCCTGCGGCCAGACAGGGACCCGCAGCAGCGGGTTTTGGCCACAAGCTGGGCCCACTACGATGCTTGCAGCAACGCGGAGTACGGGACGACCGCTAAGGCCGTGATCACCAAATTTTGGGTAAGTTCTCTTCTGAATCACTTGTCTTCAGTTTCGTTCATAGTTTATCATTGAATCACTCAACTCATGCCTTGTTTGCTTCTGGTTTATGCATGATTGCAGCAACTCTATAGAGTTCTTGACGAGCACAAGGCCAGAGCCGACGTGGTCTTCCTTGCGGCTGCGAAGAAGAAAGCTCGGTTGCAGTACGAGGTGCGCTGGGTTGCCGTCTCGCAGTACTACCACTACTACCTGCACCAAAAGATGACCAAAACTCAAGCGCAGAAGCTACGACTTACCTTGAGCAGGGAGCAGTTCATGATGGTAACTATTACTAACTTTTCATTGTTTCAAGCAGTCAACTATTTGTTTCGTGCTCACATGTCATGCTTCCAAAATTTGCATAGGTTGTTCCTCGTTGGTGCTATGGAAGGCATGACGGATGGGCGAGTTTGGTGGATAGGTGGCTCGGCGCCGATGCAGAGTTTGCTGCCAAGAGCATCAAGGCCTGGGCTAACCGTGGAGACGACGGGACACACGGCCAAGGAAACAGGAACCACTGGGGCTTCAAGGCCATGAAGGTATATCTATGTGCATGATGCATTTTTGTTCTTCTTTACCGTCATGTTCTTATGTATGGCTGACTTCTATTTGACGTTGTAGGAGGACAAGTTGAAGAGGCCGCTCTCAGACATGGAGTCGTGGAAGCTGGCCCGCGAGCGGAGTCATCGCAAGGAGGGCGAGAGCTAGTACTACGGCAAGACCGAGGAGCACCTGGGGTCTTACATTCATCACTATCAGGAGTTGCATCCGGATGTTCCTGTTGCTGAGGTCGCCCAGTCTCAGATCGACGACACGGCGGTGGTGGCCATCCAGGGGAAGAAGAATGGCCGGTATCCGAGTTTCGACGGCTTGATCACTCCTGTGGTCTCGTACACACAGCTTCGGGCTACCAACCCGAGCCTGTTAGAGAGTACGGGGCGTTCACAGACTCCCTTAGCCCGACAGCATGCTGTAAGTACTTCCTCTTTATCTTTTTCTATCTAGCATTCTCAGTTTATTTTCAGCATTGCTCACTTAGAAACAACCTAAATTATGTATGCATATAAGGAGTTTGTCGAGCATAGGAATCTCGAGGTGCGGGAGTACTTGAAGCGAGTGAAGGCAAACGATGATTACAACCGTCAGATGATGACGGTTAGTTTTGCCCTCTTAAAACCAAGCTAAATTTTTGCACTTTCATTCCTTCTGATCTTCTAGTTTGCTTGTTTAACTAACATTCAGGCTATGTTGGCGTCTTGGACTAACCGCACGGATCCACCACAAATGGGACCCCCACCACCACCTGCGGGAGAACCCCCACACGTGCCCACGTTCGATGAATGGGTGGCACTAGGCAGTGATGGTCCGGTTAGTACATTTGCCTAACTACTACTCCCTCCGTTCCAAAATAGATGACCCAACTTTGTACTAAAGTTAGTACAAAGTTGAGTCATCTATTTTGGAACTGAGGGAGTAGCAAACTAGTTCTCGTTCATGAAACACTATCATATCATATTTACAGTTAGAATCTTTTCTGAAACATGTAGGGGACCGGTGGCTCGACTCCTGCTCCGTCGACCCCAATCACTCCGATCTGGCAGAGTGGTGGTGGTCGTGATGGCGGTTTTGGCGGAGGTGGTGGTGGTTTTGGCGGAGGAGGTGGTTTTGGCGGAGGTGGTGGTGGTTATGGCGGAGGTGGTGGTTTTGGCGGAGGTGGTCTTGCTTGATGATTCCGTGCATGTGGCCATCGTGCCATGCCTTTCATATTCCTACTTTTATCATGTTTCATGTCTTGCACTACTTTTATGTTCATGAACTTCCGTCGGTGATGATCTTTAGATGATGTGATGAACTTGAGTATGTTTAGATGATGATGGTGAACTTGAGTATGTTTAGATGAACTTGAGTATGTTTACATGATGAATTGTCATATTTCTGCTTAATTTCATATTGTTCTGTTTTGAAATGCTGTCAAATGAATTGGAAAAGAGAAAACAGGGAAAATAAAAAAAATAAAACTATGCCTACGGCAAAGCCGTCGGCATATATACGCCCAGGAGTTACCAGGGCTTGCCACATGGCACATCTATGCCGACGGCTTTGCCGTAGGCATAGCCCTGCTGCCAGGAGAAACCAGGAGATGCCATGTGGCATGGATATGCCGACGGCAAAGCCGTCGGCATAGATTCATCTATGCCTACGGCTTTGCTGTAGGCATATCTCTGCCACCAGGAGTACCACGGGTTGCCACGTGGCAGAGGTATGCCGACGGCAAAGCCGTCAGCATAGCTCTGCGACGTGGCATTGCGTGACTCGTCAGCGCATTTGGCGGCGCCGTCCGTTGCCGTCAGACGAAAAACACTGCTGACGGCTATACTATGGCGACGGCTGACGTCAGGCCGTCGGCATAGGCCCCTATGCCGACGGCTATACTATGCCGACGGTCTGACAAGACTACGCTGACGACATCTACGCCGACGGGGCTATGCCGACGGCAGCCGTAGGCATAGATCTATGCCGACGGCCTAGGGGCCTATGCCGACGGCCCGTGGCCGTAGGCATAGTCCGCGAGTCCGGTAGTGGAGCGTTCCTAGTTGCCATTGACTGTAATGACACCATTCGGCCCTGGCATCTTAAGATTAAAATAAGCATAAACACTAGTGCAGAAAAGCCATGATGTGCCAAAAATAGCCTTGCTGGCATGGGAGCCCCACGCCACCAATATGGCGCCAGTGTTACAAAATAGTGGTGGCGCTAGAGCCTACGTCAGTAGTATTGTACGTATTTCTGGTGTGCGATGTTTGCAATGCCACCACTATATTGACTTACCTAGCGGCGCACAATGCAATTTGCACATCACGAACGTTTCGTACTAAAAAAAGGTTTTTCAACACCATGTAACATTTAGCATTTCACATTAACACTAAGTACATTTTATATAACATTACACAGTAGAACAGTACCAGATAAAAGAACATTAGGAATTGATATATATATTAAGTGCCTGCTATAGCTAGCTAGATCTCACAAACATAATTAGCCAATAGAAACATTACGAGCTAAAACAGTACTAGTACGTAGCGCTAATACACAATTAAACAATACATAGTGTACTGCCCCGCCACACACATAGTTCTAAATGAGGTCGATGACCACCATCATCCTCAAGCCATGGCGCCGGGTGTTCCTGATGGTTACTAAGATGGCCTGTCCAATCTGGAAATTCTTTCCAGCAAGGAAATTTCTCCATTCCGCGGCGTTGAACATAGTGCGACCGTCTGTGTCCAGTGTGTAAGCACAGTTCGTGATGGGTCCCCTTGCGGTAAGGCGTAGTCCAGCAATGCCTGCTTCATCCGGCTCGATGCCACAGCTCTCACTTAGCCTCTTAGGTAAGTTCTGGAGAAAAAAACAAATATGGTAAATGAGCATGTCACATTACTACACACTAGCTAATTAATTAAGCATATCACGCATTACTACACACTAAGCATATCCTCAAAATCTACACAAAGCGTATATATATCACAACATATTATATAGTAGGCTATCGCATTACTACACACTAGCTAAGAGCATATTCACAACTAAGCAAGTAACATACCATGACATGGCGACACACATTTGTCCTTGTGAGGCGGATCACGAATGGCATCCCGATATAGTCATCGCATGGAGGAAGTATGTACCAGAGGTTGCTCGATTCGTCCTCGCTTAGCCTGATTCCTTTGCATAGAGGGCTTCATCAAGTGGGTCATCATCTTCATCATTGTTGATGTAGATAACAGCCAGCCTTGGAGTTTCCCTTCTGAAGGAGAAGTTGATAAGTTCACCCCCAGTGAGATGCATGTGGTTGAAGAAACGATTCCAGTCATCTCCTCCAATCTGGGATGTATTTCGTCCCTTGTGGACCTCCATAGTGTAGGCCCCCCCTGGAGCGTCGAAGATCATAGTGTCTTTGGTAATGAGCTCATCTCACATTGCAACGGACAATCTGTGTAAAAAACCCAAAAAACACATTGCATTAGGGGAAATAGCAAGAAAACAAAAGAAAAAACTATTATAGAAGGTTCATGTAATGCGTTACCACTGCAGGAATAAAGCACGTCTGGAAGTAGATGCCAAACAGCATGCCACTTGAAAGGTCGGTTGCGCACCTTGACATGCACACCGGACATGGTGGCGGCTGCTCCATTCTACATATAATATAATTGAAACTAAGACTGTGTTTGATAGCAAAGTATTGACAAATTAAAGTATTGGAAAACCACAGTAATTTAACAAGTAGGTCATTCCGGATGGCCTATGTTTTGATGGAGTGTTGATTAATTTTCATTCCGGCAAATTTCAGGCGCTCGATATGTCCTTTTTAGCAAAGGTCATGCCAGATTTTTCCATGAATTTTAGCATGGCTTGCGCTAGAATATAGGAAATATCAAGTGCCTTGGATTTTCCGGAAAGAAAATTAAATAACATTTTGGGTTGACTTCAATCTTTGAATTATGAACATAGGAAATGTCTGATGACAATGATAGGATCCCTGAGTGCGAGTACTATGTTGACGACCGGGCTCTGTGTGACAGGCCTCACCTGGAAGGCGGTCGGCGCTGCAGTATTAAGCTTGATGAGTCCTTTGATGTTTATACAGTACACAATGATGACATGTCTTTTACCGTAATTAAGCATGACTTATGTTTCTTCAACGTGTAATTTCCGCTTTCTACAATTCGACTAGTGCATCCCCTGCCATGCAAGACGTTATGTCTTGGAGAAGCTAGCTTTCAAAGATCATCAGAATATGCAGATAAAGAGAGTTCACATCAGGACCCGTCATCGTTATGCTTTTAACGTAAATCTATAAAATGCGGTGACCTACTCCTATTTTGGATGCTCGAATTGGGCAGCACTATGCAAGGCGTATGGCTTCCAGGAGGGTATGCATGTCACCTTCGATCTGGGTGATGATCCTAAAGATGACATGGATGAAGATAATGTCGACGAAGATAATATCGACGAAGCTAATACCGACCTTTGGGTCGATGTTCATACGCTTCCACTTCTACCTCTATGTGAGTTTCTCAAACATATTCAATAAGTAATTTATATTGTTTTTATAAAAATAGTTGACAACTTATTTCCAATCTTCAAGAAATCTACGGAAAGTAGAGAACAAAACCTAATACAGTTATGGGTCTGACCTAACTTGCGAGGAGATAAATCATTTTGTTTCATGGATTAAATATGTTGAGACTTTTAAGACGAATTATTATATCCCTCCATGTTATTCTCAATACGTGCCACTTGTCCACGTGTTGAACTACGGTAAAATCCATCGAGATATCATGGTAAAAAAATTCCTATTATGTCACCCGTGCATTTTTTTGCGTAGATTCTTTTAAGCTAAACTACATTTTGCTATGTATGTTATTATGATGTTCTTCAACAGAAACTCCCGGTGGATTGTATACCTAGTCTTATGCAAATGAAAGGTGACATGAACATTGTTAGCCTACGGCCAAGTTTGCCTACGCTTCACCGCAGTGCATACACGATTCATAGAAGAGATGTCATCCTCACAATCATAGACTGGAGAAAAGTTCTGAAAGGTCGCAGAGAACTACTTGGGGGCAACATCAAGCGCAGCCCACAAATGGGAAGCAGGTTCATCTGTATTCTCCATAATGGAGAATCAGGGGTTTACCAGTTTTATGCTATTTTACCTTCGAGAGAGTAGGAGGTCTTAGGTAGTTATGTGCTACATTGTGCTAGAATGATGAGCTAGTTTCTATATGACTATGATGATGAGTTTTTATCATGTTCATGATGATGAGTAATGTGCTACCTTGTGCTACAATGATGAGCTAGTTCTTATATGACTATGATGATGAGTTGTTATTATAATGATGATGATGATGATGTATGAGTTCTTATATGAATATGATGATGAGTTATTATGATCATGTTGAGTTATTATGTCATTGGGTGGAAGAAATACAGATTAGATTCATGTGACAAAAAGTTGGATTAGTCGTCGTACTAATCCAACTTTTGGTCACATGAATCTAATTCGTGTTTCTTCCACAATAACTCAACATGATAATAATGATATAACCATAGCCTCGTGTGACCAAAATTGTATAACGATGTACAAATACAAAGGAAGATATGCAGCAGATTTTTTTTTCTAAAACTAGTAGCAATAACGAGGGTCATGACTTTAGCAGCAGCCTTCTCTTAGCAGTAGCGTGTTTCTGCAATAGACGCTACTGCTAGCCCTACATAGCGTAGTGCGGGCCAGAACGCGCTACTCCTAAAAGTTAGTTGTAGTGCCGTAGCAGTAGCGCCACCCCCTGCGCTAGTGATGGCCCTTTGACCCGTGCTACTGCTAGGCTTTGCCCTAGTAGTGACATATCATCTTCTACATTAAATACTTTCCTCTCTCTATCGAGAAATGTGACATCATCTACTTTATTTGTTCCCTTAATATCAAGTTAGAACCATGTGGGAGGTGATTTATTAAGTGTACTTTCTTCCTTCTCCAACTATCATAGGAAAATAGACAATTACGTGGCTGGTTTGGTTCCAGTGATTCTCTACAGTGTTGTTATGGAGAATTATGATAAAATATTATAAGCTTAAATCTGCAGTTTGAATTTTGATCCCCCGGACAAGCTTGGTCTCCTGTAATCCAAATGATTTATGCATCTTCATGGCTATTACCTCAATGTATGCAGCTTTGATAAAATGAATCTTACCAAGCCAAGTCTATTTATTTTTCCCCTATGCATCGGGTATTTTTCATGCCTCAGAAATTATGTAATGCTTTTATAAGTTTTTTCATATATTCAAATTCATAAATTTATTTATAACACAAATGTTGTATAGTATGATTCATTGCCATGTATTTTCTAATGCTAGCCCGTGATGATGCACGGGTTGATGACTAGTCAATCCAATTGGCTAAAAGAGATAGATAGACCGGAGAGAAATACAATGCTATAAAATTAAACATAATAAATCTCAGAAAAGAATTCGTTACTTTCAATGAATAATATGATCATAAACCCACAATTCATCTGGGATAGATAGATAGATAGATAGATAGATAGATAGATAGATAGATAGATAGATAGATAGAGAGAGAGAGAGATATCTAGCTACTGCTATGGACCTGTAGGTCTTGTGGGAACTACTCACACATAATCATGGAGGAAGCAAGGTTGATGAAAGATGGCCTCCGTGATAGATCCCCCATCCGGCAGAGCACCGACGAAGGCCTCCGAATGTGACCACGGAAGAACTGAGGCTTGCGGTGATGATAAGATTGTTTCAGGTCTCACTCTGGGTTTCAAGAACTTAGGGAATTTATAGCACTGGAATTTGGTCAGACAGAGGTTGTTGGGCCCCACAAGCTCAGGTGGTGCCCCCTAGGGTCGCGTGCCTTGAGCTTCTGGCCCACCTACAGTTCTTCTGGTCTTCTCTCGAAGCTTTAACTTATCATAAACCTCAATCGACCTAAGGGAAATACCAAACTGCCCACGAATAAATGGCTTATCAGGCCGGGAAACTGACCCTCCATCCCGAGACCGCTCAAACGGAAGAGTGAAATTGACAGGTCGACCAGGCGAACAACACTGCGAGTGCCAGTGAAGCAACAAGGCAACGTCGAGCCTGACTTATCGCCCTCTTGCCGCTGTGACCCTACCCGAATCGAATTCATGCCCGACTGTCCAAACAATACATCCCTAGCCGGATGGATGTTTCGGACATGCCGGCATGTGCCACCGTCAGTTAGTCGGGCAGCCGTGCAAGCGGGACCGAGCAAATCCACGTTGGGCCTACGAGTCCCGACCGACTGGAACGACATGCCTGGACGGAACACATGCATTAGACGACACAAGCGAGCACGAGGTACATACCACATGTCGCGATCGGACAAGCCTAATAGGTTGCTCGAGACGCGAGGATGCCGCCAGGCGGTCCCAGCTAAGCCATTTCGCGTCACAACGGTCGATGAAGCTCGCGAAATGACAGTGGCCCCATGCGAGTACAGTGGTCCATCCATCATGGAACACTTAGCCACACATGATGGGTCCGCGCCGCCCGAGCAGATCGGACGGCGCAGAGATCCCTGAGAGGCCCCCACGACAAGCCACCATCGAATGGATGGTTCAGAGGCTCAAGCTCGAATCGGGCCCCACGTGCAAGACGTCACAGGGACCGAAACCTGACTGGGCAAGGACTCCGACAGGCGGTCCCGACCAGGCTCTCACGCGCCGGCGGGGGCTCGATGGGTGCCGCCAGTAATGGTGGCCCTGGGCGCACCAGGTGGTCCACTTGTCATGGACTATCCAGCCGGGCCGCTCTGGTCCAAGTTGTCCGAGAAGATCAGAGGGCCCAGAGCTGCCCCGAGAGGCTCCCACTAGTAGAAAAGGGGGCAACGGTTCAAGCCGGGGCAGACCATTAGTCCCGGTTCAGTCTAGAACCGGGACCAATGGGGGCATTGGTCCCGGTTCGTGAGCCCAGGGGGCCGGCCGGGCCACGTGGGCCATTGGTCCCGGTTCGTCTGGACCTTTTGGTCCCGGTTGGTGGGACGAACCGGGACCAATGGGCCTGGCTCCTGGCCCACCACCATTGGTCCCAGTTGGTGGCCTGAACCGGGACCAAAGGCTCCCCTTTAGTCCCGGTTCATGCCACGAATTGGGACCAATGAGGTGCCTATATATACCCTCGCCCGCGAGCAGAGCACTCCGGTGCTCTGTTTTTCTGGGCCGGCGAGGGGAGGGGTTTGTGGTGCTCTAGCTCACCTCCTATGCACACGAGGTGTTCGATGAAATGCCCGAGCCACACTAGTTAAGCTTTCTCCTCTCAAAACTCGACCTCAAAGCTCCATTTTCCTCGAGATTTGTCTAGATTTAGCGGTCCGTCACGCCCCACCCCCGTCTTCACCGCCGTCGATCACCCGCGCCGATCTCATCACCGACACCACCGTGGTGAGCCTCTTGTTCTTATCTTCTTTCTGAAAGGAAAAAATGTTGTTACTTGTATGTTTAGATAGATACTTGTATCATTTTCTTACTTTTATTATTGCATCTTATATAGTGCGATGGTTTTGGTATCCGCCCCCGTCGGCCCTCGTCCTGTCTATGATTCGGATGTGGTATATATATTAATCTTTATAACTATTGGTTCATTTATTGTTTATGAAAATTATGCGGACCAACGTGACATAGATTTTATTTATCTAGGATGTATGTGAACCGGAAATTCCAACCGACCCTATTGTCGAGAGGTTAAATTTAGTTGAAGAAGAAAACAATTTCTTGAAGGAAAAAATAAAAAAAAATTGAGGAGGAGAAGATGATATTGGAGTTGCATGTTGCGGATGTCGTCGATGATCACAAGATCAAGATGGATGCAATGCGCTTGAAGATTAGAAAGATTAGAAAATATGCCATCCATACCGAGGCTTGGTATCATTATGCTGTTGGATCAATTGTTACCTTGGTTGCGATTATGATCGCCTTCGTTTTCGCATTAAAATGTTTTACATAGTTTCAATGTATTGTTTAATTAATTAGATGCTCTGGAGAGCTATATGTTGTTAGATGAGAACTATGTATGTACTTTGCTTTTAATGTGATGATGAACTTCTATTAATTTGGACACTTAATTATATATAATGCACGCAGATGAACCGGCAATGGATGTACGGTGACAGACACACCTCCGAGTACATTAAGGGTGTGCATGAGTTTCTCGATGCGGCTGAGGCAAACAAGCAGAATGGTTTTATGTGTTGTCCATGCCCTGATTGTGGGAATACGAAGTCTTACTCTGACCGGAAAATCCTTCACACCCACCTGCTTTACAAGGGTTTCATGCCACACTATAATGTTTGGACGAGCCACGGAGAAATAGGGGTTATGATGGAAGACGACGAAGAAGAAGAGTACGATGACAACTACGTGCCCCCTGAATACCGTGATGCTGCAACGGGGGGAGCTGGTGAAGATCAAGAGGAACCAGACGATGTGCCCAATGATGCTGCAACGGGTGAAGGTGCTGAAGATCAAGAGGAACCAAACGATGTGCCCGATGATGATGATCTCCGCCGGGTCATTGTCGATGCAAGGACGCAATGCGAAAGTCAAAAGGAGAAGCTGATGTTCGATCGCATGTTAGAGGATCACAAAAAAGGGTTGTACCCTAATTGCGAAGATGGCAACACAAAGCTCGGTACCGTACTGGAATTGCTGCAGTGGAAGGCAGAGAATGCTGTGCCGGACAAAAGATTTGAGAAGCTACTGAAAATATTGAAGAAGAAGCTTCCAAAGGATAACGAATTGCCCGACAGTACATACGCAGCAAAGAAGGTCGTATGCCCTCTAGGATTGGAGGTGGAGAAGATACATGCATGCCCTAATGACTTCATCCTATACCGCGGTGCATACAAGGATCTGAACGCATGCCCCGTATGCAGTGCATTGCGGTATAAGATCAGACGAGATGACCCTGGTGATGTTCACGGCGAGCCCCACAGGAAGAGGGTTCCTGCGAAGGTGATGTGGTATGCTCCTATAATACCACGGTTGAAACGTCTATTCAGAAACAGAAAGCATGCCAAGTCGATGCGATGAGGACCGTAAGAAAGACGGGAAGTTGAGAGCACCCGCTGACAGGTCGCAGTGGAGAAAAATCGTGAGAAAGTACTGGGATGGGTTTGAAAAGGACCCAAGGACGTATGGTTTGCTTTAAGCGCGGATGGCATTAATCCTTTCGGGAGCAGAGCAGCAATCACAGCACCTGGCCGGTCACTCTATGTATATATAACCTTCCTCCTTGGATGTGCATGAAACGGAAGTTCATTATGATGCCAATTCTCATCCAAGGCCCTAAGCAACCCGGCAACGACATTGATGTGTACCTAAGGCCATTAGTTGAAGAACTTTTACAGCTATGGAATGGAAACGGTGTACGTACGTGGGATGAGCACGAACAGGAGGAATTTAACCTAAAGGCGTTGCTGTTCGTGACCATCAACGATTGACCCGCTCTCAGTAACCTTTCAGGACAGACAAACAAAGGATACCACGCATGCACACACTGTTTAGATGACACTGAAAGTATATACCTGGACAAATGCAGGAAGAATGTGTACCTGGGCCATCGTCGATTTCTTCCGACCAACCATCAATGTCGAAAGAAAGGCAAGCATTTCAAAGGCGAGGCAGATCACCGGAAGAAGCCCGCCATGCGTACCAGTGATCACGTACTTGCTATGGTCAATGATTTACACGTAATCTTTGGAAAGGGTCCCGGCGCAGTAGCTGTTTCGAATGACGCTGAGGGACACGCACCCATGTGGAAGAAGAAATCTATATTTTGGGACCTACCCTACTGGACAGACCTAGGGGTCCGCTCTTCAATCGACGTGATGCACATGACGAAGAACCTTTGCGTGAACCTGCTAGGCTTCTTGGGCGTGTATGGAAAGACAAAAGATACACCTGAGGCACGGGAGGACCTGCAACATTTGCACGAAAAAGACGGCATGCCTCAGAAGCAGTATGAAGGTCCTGCCAGCTACGCTCTTACGAAAGATGAGAAAGAAATCTTCTTTGAATGCCTGCTCAGTATGAAGGTCCCGACTGGCTTCTCGTCGAATATAAAGGGAATAATAAATATCCCAGAGAAAAAGTTCCAGAACCTAAAGTCTCATGACTGCCACGTGATTATGACGCAACTGCTTCCGGTTGCATTGAGGGGGCTTCTACCGGAAAACGTCCGATTAGCCATTGTGAAGCTTTGTGCATTTCTCAATGCAATCTCTCAGAAGGTGATCGATCCAGAAATGGTACCAAGGCTAAGGAGTGATGTGGCGCAATGTCTTGTCAGTTTCGAGCTGGTGTTCCCACCATCCTTCTTCAATATCATGACGCATGTCCTAGTTCATCTAGTCGACGAGATTGTCGTTCTGGGGCCCGTATTTCTACACAATATGTTCCCCTTTGAGAGGTTCATGGGAGTCCTAAAGAAATATGTCCATAACCGCGCTAGGCCAGAAGGAAGCATCTCCATGGGCCATCAAACAGAGGATGTCATCAGGTTTTGTGTTGACTTCATTCCTGGCCTTAAGAAGATAGGTCTCCCTAAATCGCGGTATGAGGGGAGACTGACTGGAAAAGGCACGCTAGGAGCGGACTCAATAATATGCAGGGACGGGCATTCTTGGTCTCAAGCACACTACACAGTTCTACAAAACTCTACCTTGGTGACCACGTATGTCGATGAACACAAGAACAGTCTGCGCTCCAAACACCCGGAGCAGTGCGACGACTGGATTACATGTGAACACATTAGGACTTTCAGCAGTTGGTTGGAAGCACGTCTCAGAGGTGAAAACACTGTTTGTGATGAGTTGTACTTGTTGTCCAGGGGGCCATCTTTGACTGTATTGATTTACAAAGGATACGAGATAAATGGGAATACATTTTACACGATTTACCAAGATCAAAAGAGCACCAACCAAAACAGCGGTGCCCGCTTTGATGCAACAACCGAGAAGGGAAAGGACTACGGACAAGATTTTAAGGTCCCTTTGTTTAAGTGCAAATGGGTCAATCTGTCAGGAGGCGGGGTACATGTAGACCCACAGTACGGAATGACAACAGTGGATCTGAAAAATCTTGGGTACACTGATGAACCGTTCGTCCTAGCCAATGATGTGGCACAAGTTATCTATGTGAAGGACATGTCTACCAGACCGAGAAAAAGAAAAGATAACGAAACGAATACATCATACGATGAGCGAAAGCGCCACATAGTTCTTTCAGGAAACAGGGATATCCTGAGAGTGGAGGGCCAGACAGACATGTCTGAAGATTATGAAAGGTTTCATAAAATTCCTCCCTTCAATGTCAAGGCTGACCCAAGCATCGTGATAAACAATGAAGATTATCCATGGTTACGGCGCAATAAGCAAATGACAAAAGTGAAGACTTTCTCCCACAACTATTATGATGATACCATGCCAAATTTGTAACAGACGAGCATGCTATGCCAACTTTTTCAGAGTTCATTTGAAAACTATGAATTTAGGTCGAATTTTCTCTATAGGTGCATCTATGTTCATTTTTCTGGTAAAGTTAATCACAAACTTGTGATTCACACAAATTTCAAAGAATTCAAATTTTAACTATTCAAATTTGAGTTTATAATTTTTCTAAAACTAATGGCACTAACAGAAAGTTTATAATTTTGCTCACCTAAAAGAAAAAAGAATAAAAAAATAAAGAAAAAAACAAAAGAAAATAAATAATACAGAAAGCAAAACAAAAACAAAAGCCCGTCCCTCTCTGCGTTGTTGAGCTCCTCTCAAAGTGAAAAAAAATGCCTATAATATTTGTTATGACTAACTAAAATTACCAAATTGAGTATAATGATAAAACACAGTAATATTAAATAGCAGGAAAAACAATGACTCAAAAATCAATTTTTATTGTAAAGTTATTCATAAACTAGTGACTCAAAATAAAAAAGAAATCACTACAAAACTGTAAGTATTTAGTTCTAAGTAGAAATGAAAAAAATAGCAAAAAAAATTCCACCAACTGGGCCACCACGGCCTGAATATGACTAGAAACCCAACCATGGGCCAGTATTCAGGCCCACTAGGCCCACAGGCATTGCAGTGACAGATTAGGCCCGAAAGCCTGTAGTTGAGAGGAGCTCGAGAGGGTGGGCGCAGCAGCGCTTATAAACCACTCCCGAGCCCTCTCAACTAGCGAGGTGGGACTAAACTTTTGGGCGCGGGGCAGCACAAGGCCATTGGTCCCGGTTGGTGTCATGAACCAGGACCAAAGGCCTGGATATATAAGTAGCACTTAGGAAAATTTGACGAACTCATCGCCAGTTGCCCCTCGGCCCGCCCGACGACGCCGAGCACATCGACGCCGCCAGGCTGCCCCGACACCGTCCGCCGCCCCTGCCGTCGCCCCCGACCGCGCCTTCGCCGTCACCCGTGCCTCGCCGTCGTCGTCGCCGTCGCCGTCACCGACGTCGTCCCCGAGCCCGCGCACCCCTGCCCTCGCCCCCGAGCACGCGCGCCTCCGCCGTCCCCGAGCCTTCCTCGTCGCCGACGCCACCTCGCGGTGAGCGCCGCCCCGTTCCCCTGCTCCTCCCCCTGTACTGGCCGCCGACGCCGCCGCGCACTGCCATCGCGCCGCCGCGCGCCCCTGCCCTTCGCTGCCGCCGCCCCTGCCCTTAATTTTTTTAGTTTAATTTTTTTCATATGTGTATGTATATTGTATATGTGTATGTATAATGTATATGTGTATGTGTATGTATATGTGTATGTATATGTCTATGTATAATGTATATGTGTATGTATATGTGTATGTGGTTAGTTTAATTTTTTTTGTTCATAGAAATTTTGTTCATATATATATATATATATAAAGTTTTTTGTTCATAGAAAGTTTTTTGTTCATATATAGAAAGTTAGAAGAAAATTTAGAATATGCTAAAATTTAGAAGAAAAAGAAGGATAGGAAAGAAGAAAATAAGAAGGGGAAGAAAGAAGAAGAGGAGAGGAAAAAGAGGAGAAATAAATAAGAAGAGGAAAAAAGAAGAAAAAGAAGAGGAGAAGAAGAAAGGAATAGAGGAGAAGAAGAAAAAAATAGAAATTTCTATTTTTTTCTTCTTCTCCTCTATTTCTTTCTTCTTCTCCTCTTTTTTTTCTTCTTTTTTTTCTTCGATCTTCTCCTCTATTCCTTGCTTCTTCTCCTCTCTATTCCCTCTTTCGATAACTTCAACACGAGGGGGGGTCGATATACCCCTCAGATAACTTCGACATGAGGGGCAGTCGATATATATACACCCTCTCGACTGTGATAATAACTTATACCGCGGGAGCACCCCCCGACCCTCGCGCTCGACCAAAACTCTCGAGGACACCCAAACCCTAGAAAAAAACGATGTCGGTCTCCTACCCCCTCCCGCCGTGCCCCTACCCGACAAACTCTCTCAAGGCCACCCCAAACCCTTGAAGCGTTGTCGAGGCCACCCCAAACCCTAGAGAAGCAGCGTTGAGGCCACTAATTAATATATATGATTCCTTACTATGATTAGCTAGCTAGTTCTACGTTTGCTACTAATATATCCATTTGTCATGTTTGAATAATAATTGCCATGTTCTAAATATTTGTAGAAACTATGGACACCACCCGAGACGAAGCAAACGAAGCGATGTTGAGGGACATAATCGCAGAAGGAAGTGATGCCGTCTCGTTGTATCTCAACGACACCGATGGTACTCAGGAAGGAGAGGGTGAAGAAGCTGGCTCTGGTGACCTAATGCCGGTGCAAGAAGAAGAACGTGAGGACGGCTCCGGTGACCCAATGCTGGTGAAAGAAGGAGACCGTGATGACGGCTCCGGTGACCGAACCGAGTCCGGCCAGGTATATATATTAGTTAAGCCTGAGCTGACTAGCTAATTGATGCATTCATTGTTTTGGTATGTACACATATTAATTAAGTCTTTGCTCTTTTTTCTAGCCCTCCGGATCGAGCACAACTGAGGTAAAGAGACGAGGCCCGAAGAAAAAGTTGAGCTCGGATGAAAGGTTTGAGATCATAGCAATCGCGCCCGACGGCCAACCTATTGAACCCATCCGAACAAAGAATGCATTTGTTGCTCAGTGCGGGGTTCTGGTTAGGGACAAGATCCCGATCAGCATCCAGTAATGGTTCAAGCCGGCTACAGAAGACCCTGAGGTGTCTTACGTCAATGATATGCAGAAAAATGATCTTTGGACTGAGCTGAAGACAAATTTCACCCTACCGCCAGAGGATGATCCGGAGAAGCCAGTTAAAGAGCAATTAATCAAGTCTTTTGCTCTTAAGAGGATGGCAGACCTATTCAGGAGGTGGAAGAATGACCTGAATAGGTTTGTCGAGAAAAAAGAGACACCAGAATTCAAGGGCATATATGAGAAGATCAGAGATGACTGGCCTGCATTTGTGGCCTACAAGACATCGGAAAAGAGTAAGAAGATGTCGGCGACAAACAAGAAAAATGCTGCGAAGAAGAAGCTTCACCATCGCACGGGGTCAGGTGGCTACCTCGTAGCCCAGCCTAAGTGGGCCAAGGCTGAGAATGATCTTCTTGCAAAAGGGATCGAACCAGAGACAATGAGCTGGCCAGACCGTTGCCGGACTTGGTTCTTCGGGGCTGGCGGAACCTTGGACCCTGTAACAGGGAAGTGCATTTGGACGGATGAGCAACTTGACATACCCTTGAAGAAGCTTCGGTACTATATCGCTGCAGCGCAGAAAGGGACGTTCCTTCCAGACAGAGAGAACGACGAGCTCACAAAGGCCCTCGGAAATCCTGAGCACCCTGGACGGACACGAGGCACGCCAGGCTCCATTCCGTGGAAGGATGGGTTTCCGGACGCAGGCGGTTACAAAAGCCAGGAGAGGAGGAAGAAAGTGCAGCAGTCCGAACTGCAGGCGCTTAAAGAAAGGGTACTCGGGATAGAGGAACGAGAAGCAAATCGCAGCAAACGAACTGCCGAAGCTTCCCCTGAAGCTACCCCGCCATCTCAGCGGAGAAGCAGCGTGGCTTCCACCGAGCTGCTTCAGCCGGAGCTTGTCTTGACGGCTCCTGCCAGCTATCCCGTGGATGCTATCACGGAGGCTCAAATTTGCCACCTTATGACGCAATGGATGAATATGAAGGTCAAGGCGGCTGTTGGCTCTGTTTTTCCTAATGAACCTGACGCAACTTTTCTCTGCCACCCGATTCCAGAAGGATATGCTATGGTGATGGTGGATGAAATAACAGAGGGATTTGAGGACCTCCCGCTTGACCACCCTACCGGAGAAGGGGAGACTCGGCTGGGTTCTGCTCTGAAGACTCCATGCCTATGGCGGAAGGAGCTCATCAACCTTCCAAACTGGACGCCTCGGCCTCCTCCTCCTCCGGCGAGTCAGGGCACTCCACCTCCTCCACCGCCTCCTCCTCCGGCGAGTGACGATCAGGGCCCTCGGACGGCTCCTTCTCCGGCGCGTGGCGGCACTCCGCGTCCTTCTCCGCCTGCGCCGGCGCGCCCGAGCAGCCAGCCTACTCCTTCTCCGCCTCGTCAGCAAGGGCGAAAGAGACCCGCCGCCGCTCCGGCAACTGCTCCGGCGCGTCGTAGTCCTTCTCCTCCGCCTCGTAAGCAAGTCAAGAAGACTGCCGCTCCGTCTGCTCTGCCGGCGTCTAGCAGTACAGCCAGAGGGGGGAGGAAATACAGATTCGGTCCTTCTCTGAAGACTCCAGAGAAGTTACCATACGAGAGGACCCTGGAGGAGAACGCGAGGATCGCGCAAACCGACGTGGATGACTGGTTTAAAGGGTTGAAAGCAAAGAGACATCCACCTCCGAAGGAGAAGGTAGATCCGGTGAAAGTGAAGCGCACTCTGGCTGCCCTGGCAAAACCATCCAAGTCTCCGCCGAAAGGCAACTATGAGCGCATTATTGGAAAGGCATTTGCCGAAGCGCAGCGGTCGGGAAGTACTGTCAGTGATCAAAGGATGAAAGAACGACGAGCTGGGAAACAAATTGCCCAGCTCGGCGAAAAAGCAAAGCAATCGTGCCCCCCGCTCAAGGTGCCTAGCGTCGATCCGAGGATGGCGCCCGGTTATAACAATCTTGACGATTACCTGCCCGACGATGTACGTTATGATTTCCTGGACGTGCAGATACACAGATACGAGTACGGGAAGCCTCTCATCAAAGATGAAAGATCTCTAACAACGATGATGCGAAGATTGCATGATTGGTACATGAAAACCTACAGAGAGTCTGGGGGAGGAATACTTTGTACATGAGAGTTAAACCGGAGCATGACCTCGTTGGAATTGAACTGTTGCATATTCCATTTGAGGAGTTCTATCAGTTTTTCAATCAATTGGCCCTCGATAAAGCAACGGTCACGTGCTACTGTCTGTAAGTACTACTACTTCTATCATTAAGTCTCTCTATATAGCTCAGCTCTTTCATTGCATGTATTTATAATTATCCTCACTATATTATGCAGACTGAAGATCGTCGAATAGAAGAAAAGACAAATCGGTGATATTGGGTTCATTAACACAAATCTCATAGATGCAGTTGAGGTTAAAGATCATGCCGCAGAAACCGAGGCCAACTTGCTACGATCATTCAAAAAAAATGAACACAAAGATATAATACTCTTTCCTTACAACTTCAAGTGAGTGCTGTCTTGTGCATATTCGGTTTCCCTTATATATTAGTCCAGGTTATAGTAATGTAATTGATGAGTTATGCATGCGTGTGCAGTTTCCACTATATTCTCCTGGAGATTAGGCTTGAGCAGGGAGTAGTAACTGTCTTGGACTCGAGACGAAAAGATCCCCAGGAATATGCGGACATGACTGAAATCCTCAAGAAGTAAGTTAAATCGATCATTATCCAGCATATCAGCAAATTTGTTCATTTCCTGATATCAAGTAATTGTTTTCTTTTGTCTTGCAGTGTTTGGAGAAAATTCAGCACAAAATCCCCGGGACTCCCGAAGGAGCTGGAATTTAGATACCCGAAAGTAAGTACTATAGTACCATGTTCCACGCGTCTCCTAGCTATTGATTCAAGCGCTAGTTTCATCAATACCATTTGGCATTCTTGCTTATCTGTTTGATTGACCTCTATTTCTTGTAAAGTGGTTGTGGCAGGAACAAGGGAATGATTTCTGTGGATACTACGTCTGCGAGTCCATCCGCCACACGACCTGTGAGCGGGGCGGGTACTCTGAGAAACAATATGAAGTGCGTAAGAAATAATATTCACAATTTTTGTTTATTACCATCATTTGTGTTGAGTTTCATTCATTCATATATATATATATATATATATATATATGTATTGACCACCTTCTTCAAATTAGATGTTTCGGCAGCGGGATGAACTCCTAGAACCAGATCGCATGCGAGCAATTCAAGAGGAATTGGCGGCATTCTTTCTTGACCACGTGATCGCTGAAGACGGAGAATACTATGTGGACCACGCGTCCATAATTTAAGAGATTATATGTGTAAAAAATAATTATTGTATATATGTAGCCGGTAGTGTCGGACGATAGATATACGAGAACTTGTTGTTCGACCAATCTCTCGGAGAAGGAGAGGTGGTCGATATCACTTCTCTCTGTATGCATATATGTTCATGACGATCTTCTGTTTCCTTCGTTTGCTTACTAGCTAGTTAGCGTGCCTAGTCCTCTCTATACGTATGTGTAGTACGTAGCGTCGACCAAGCACGGACATAAGAGAGGACACTTCTCTCTATTAATTAGCTAATAACAACCTAAAAATAACCCCCTAAACCCCTAAAACAGCCATTTTTTAAAAAAAAAAAGAAAAACCTCAGCTCCAGCCAGCTGCTGCCGCGTGGAAGTCTTTTGGTCCCGGTTTACGTCTTGAACCGGGACTAAAGGCCCCCCTGCCTGGGCTGCCGGCAGCGCCCACGTGGAGCCCCATCTGTCCTGGTTCTGGTTTGAACAGGGACTAAAGGGTGAGGGTATTAGTAACGACCCTTTAGTCCCGGTTCGGGAACCGGGACTAAAGGCCCTTATGAACCGGGACAAAAGGCCGGTTTTCTACTAGTGTCCCACCGCAAGCCAAGGGTCAACGGATGGCCAAGAGCCTCTCTTTGCCCTTGACGAGCCTAGGAAGGTGCTACTCCAGCATCCTCTATATGAGTAGTAATGGTTTTCCTACTAGTGTCTTGTTTGTAGTTACATGCTCCACTGCAGCTAGCTAGCTCATTCTACGTGCTAATGAGCTATATGTGCATAAGAACTACCACGTATGCCACTATCTTGTATGAAATTAGTAATAGTGTCTGACCAGTAACAAGCTATATGTGCTTATAGAAATGAATTGATTCATGTTGTTTTATTTCTGCAAGTATGTATGTAGCCATGCTATTAGATCATCTACAAACGCAGCCCACGTATCTTGCCCAAACGTCTGAGTGGCCTGCGCGGTAACTGCATGGACATCGAATTTCCACCAAACTTGTCCGCGCACATCCAACCCAAACATGTGGGCTGACCACCACCTCCTATACACAATCCAAATGCGAGGAGGATACAGGGACATCCGGACGCTCCAGCACGCGTCCGCTACATCGGAATGACGGGCGGGGCCAAGACCCATCTATCCGATGGGCGCCTCCTCTTCTTTAGATGAGGATGTAAGGACGCATTCATGACATCGCTCCACCGTCGCCCTCCTGCTGCCATCATGGTCTGCATGAGTGTGACATATTACAATATGCTGATCCTGGAGCGCCGGGTAGAGATCCAAGAACAGATGTGTGCCATGGAGGAGTTCCTCATAGCGTGCGTTGTGGCCTGCCTTCCTCCGGGGCTGGAAAGTTCAGATGAGCATCCGCTGAAGCAGGAGAAGGTGGAGATGCTGGACAAGATGGAATAGGTGGAGGAGGAGGAGGAGCCACCGTCAGATGAGGAGTAGGAGGAACCCGTGCCGGAGCAGGCCTGATTTAGCATAGAGTACACACTGGCTGAGTTGCTTGCCCAGGACGAGGAGGAGCTAGAGCAACAGGCTGTTTGCGCAGCCCTAGCTAGCTCTCTCTCACAGCTGGACGGAGGTAGAAGAAAGAAGAACGAGAAGGACACGGCAGGATTTTCCCGGGCGCACGTACGCCGCCGGCCGCACGAACGGCCTCTTGTTTCTTCTTCTGAGCATGAACTCAGCTGCTGCAGCGATACACAGAGACGTTCGTGGTTTATACGCGCGCTCGTACGCACTCGCCCACGTCCCCCCGCGCCCCATGCCGTACCTGGCTCGCGCTTCCGTCCCGCCCGTACGCGGACGACGCGGCCACCAACGGCCTGGACGCGGTCAGTCCTCCGGCTCCATCGCCAGCAGTCCAACCCACGCACGCTCCCTCGGTCATACACACGACCCGGCTGCTACACCGGCCACTACCTAGTCCAACTACACATACGCACTAACTACCTGCTAACTACGTGCATGCACTAGCTAATCTGGCCGGTGCACCCGCGCGCCGACGCGCCCTGGCCGCGGCCGCGGCTTATTCGTCTAACATTCATCCCCTAAGCCGTGGCCTAGAGGAGTCCGCCGTCTTCGACTTCGACGACATCCGCCAGCACAGCGCACTCCGCCGCCGGCTCCCTCCACAGCTTGGGGCAGTCCCTCTTGAAGTGGCCTCGCTCGCCGCACTTGTAGCAGCGTCCGCTGTTGGAAACGGGAGTTTGGCAATGCTTCACGATGTATTGATCGGTGCAAAGCGCACGTATATATGGAGTACAAGGTGGGCCACAACCTCAACTATACAATGACTAGGAGGTGGGCCAGGCTATACAATATACATGCACAAAACCATATATTCAACCCCCCCCCCCCCCGCCAGTCGAAGCGTCACCGGAGACGCAAAGACTGGACCTGAACTCCTCGAAGACAGAAGTAGGCAGTCCTTTTGTAATGACGTCGGTGAACTGCTGCGCCGTCGGGACGTGGAGGACCCGGATGCGCCCAAGAGCCACCTGCTCACGAACGAAGTGTATATCGAGCTCAATATGCTTCGTTCGACGATGGTGGACTGGTTGGCGGAGAGGTAGACGGCGGAGGTGTTGTCGCAGTAGACGAGCGTGGCCTTGTGAACATCACAAAGCAACTCCTGGAACAGCTGACGGAGCCAAGAGCATTCAGCAACGGCGTTAGCCACTGCTCGATACTCAGCCTCGGCACTCGAGCGGGAGACGGTGGGCTGTCGCTTGGAGGACCAAGAGATCAGGGACGACCCAAGGTAGACACAGTACCACGAGGTGGAGCGCCGTGTGTCTGGGCAGCCGGCCCAGTCCGCATCAGAGTAGGCGACGAGGTCGGTGGAGGCGGAGGCCGTCAACGTAAGTCCCAAGGACTGTGTGCCGCGTATGTATCGGAGGATACGCTTCACCAGAGTCCAGTGAGAGTCGCGCGGAGCATGCATGTGAAGACAGACCTGCTGAACAGCATACTGCAAGTCGGGGCGCGTCAGGGTCAGGTACTGCAAGGCGCCCACAATGGAGCGGTAGAATGCTGCATCAGATGCAGGCGAACCCTCCATAGCGGAAACCTTGGCCTTGGTGTCGATGGGCGTGGGAGCGGGCTTGCAGTTAAGCATGCCAGCTCGGTCGAGAAGCTCATGGGCATAGCATTGCTGATGCAGGAAGAACCCATCTGGCCGCCGAACCACCTCAATGCCAAGGAAGTAATGCAGAGGACCCAAGTACTTCAGGGCAAACTCATTGCGAAGACGAGCAGTGAGCCACTGAAGAAGCGCGATAGTGGATGCCGTCAGAATGATGTCATCGACGTACAGCAGCAAGTAGGCCATGTCAACTCCGTGATGATACACGAAGAGGACGCATCGGAGCGAGTCGATGTAAATCCGAGCGTCTGTAGGAAGGCGGCGATGCGCTGGTACCAGGCCCAAGGTGCCTGCTTCAACCCGTAAAGTGAACGGGAGAGCAAGCACACATGATCTGGATGCATGGCGTCGACGAAGCCGGTGGGCTGCTCACAGATCACCTGCTCAGCCAGGTGGCCATGCAAGAAGGCGTTGGACACGTCCAACTGATGCACAGGCCAAGCTCGGGACACGGCTAGCTGGAGCACGGTGCAGATCGTGCCTGGTTTAACAACTGGGGCAAATGTGTCGGTGAAGTCCACGCCCGCGCGTTGCCGAAAACCCCGAACCACCCCGTGAGCTTTATAGCGCTCGAGAGTGCCATCCGGACGAGTCTTGTGCCGAAAGACCCACTTCCCCATGATGATGTTGGCACGGGGCGGCCGAGGGACGAGCTTCCAGATACGGTTCCGCTGGAGCGCGTCGAACTCTTCCTGCATCGCAGCGAGCCAATGAGGATCCCGAAGGGCGGCACGAGCTGACGATGGGAGAGGAGACGGCTCTGAGACGGAAGCAGCGAGAAGGTACTCATCGCTGGGGTACCGCGTGCTCGGTCAGAGGGTGCCAGCCCGAGAGCGAGTCATTGGGCGGGGCAGCGGGTCCGGAGTGGAGACGGGCAACGACGAAGAAGTGCCCGCCTCCTCCGGGACCGCCGCGGGCAAGGCGGCGGGCGAGACTGCCGCGGGCGAAGCGGCCGCGGGTGAGGCCACCGCGGGCGAGGCGGCGGGCCAGGCCGCCGGTGTGGTCGAGGCCAGGGACGCCAGGGGCGTCGCGGGCGCCGAGGGAGGTGCGGCCCCTAGGGCAGCCAACCGGGGAGAAACTCGACCCGTGGCGAGGGGGGGCACCCTCAAAGCCGGGAGGCGGCCCAAGAGAGGCATGGGAGCGGGCAAAGCCGCAACATACGAAGGTATCTGCTGAAACGGAAAAACCATCTCATCAAAGTAAACGTGTTGTGAAGTGATCACCTGATGTGAGATAGGATCATAGCAGCGGTAGCCTTTGGTGTTGGGGGGATAGCCGAGAAAGGTGTAGGCCACAGACCGAGGTGCGAGCTTATGAGGAGCAGTGGAAGCGATGCTGGGGTAGCACAGGCAACCGAAAATGCGGAGGTCGGCATAGGAAGGTGGCGTGCCAAACAAGAGGTGATGAGGTGCAAAATTCCCGCAAGTGCGACAAGGACGAATGTTAATGAGTAGTGATGCGGTGGCGAGCTCGTCGGGCCAAAAATGTGCTGGCACGTTGGCATGAAAGAGGAGGGTGCGAACGCAATCATTAAGAGTGCGAAGCACACGCTCAGCGCGGCCGTTTTGTTGCGAAGAGTACGGGCAAGTGAGACGAAAGATCGTGCCGTGTGTGGCGAGAAGGTTGCGGATCGCAAGGTTATCAAACTACTTCCCGTTGTCTGTTTGCAAGGCATGAATGGGACGCCTAAACTGTATGGAGACATAAGAGTAAAAAGCGATGAGAGTGGCAACAGAGTCCGACTTTCGCCGCAACGGGAAGGTCCACACATAGTGCGAAAAATCAGCAAGTATGACAAGGTAATAAAGATAGCCCACGTTACTTGCAACAGGAGAGGTCCAAACATCACTATGAATTAAATAAAACGGGTATGATGCGACATGCGAGGAAGTGCTAAAAGGAAGACGAACATGTTTGCCGAGACGACAAGCATGACAAGTGTGATCGTCGATCTTATTACACGTGAATGAAAAACTCCGAAGAATATGACAAAGGGTGGCGATGTTGGGATGACCGAGACGAGCGTGCCAAAGTCCACTCCGGCGGAAAGCGCCATGGGTGCAGCGACGGAGGAGGTAGATGAGTGGACCGGGTAGAGCTCATCGGGGCTGTCACATCGGTGGAGCACCATCTGGATACGGGCATCCTTAACAGAAAAGCCAAACATGTCAAATTCAACGGTAACAGGATTTTCACGTGTAAGAGAACGAACGGAAACAAGATTTTTAATGATGTCAGGAGAGACAAGCACATTAGAAAGATATAATGGCATGGAATTAGAAGGAAAAGCAGCATGTCCAACATGAGTAATAGGCATGGAAGAACCGTCACCCATGGTAATGCGAGCAGTGTGTGAACGGGGTGAGCGGCAAGAAGGTTACCGGGGTTGGCAGCCATGTGAGCCGTGGCTCCGGTGTCCATATACCAGTCGCCACCGCCAGTGTAATGCTGCGGCGTGGGGGCGTGTGGACGGCCGCTAGGAGCGCGGGGTCCGAAGGCGCCGGTGGGAGAGCCGAGGCGGGCGCCGCCGGCTGAGGCGGGGGCGCCACAAACCCACTGGCCGGAGGTAGCCCATAGACCGCAGAGGGGCCGTAGAGCGGCACGGTCTGGTACGCCTGAGGGGCCGCGTGAAGCGCCTGTTGAGCGGCCGGGCGGGCCCCGAAAAGGCCCGGAGCAGGGGCACACGGTATAGGCATGGAATACGCGTGCACAACCACGGTCCAGGGGTTCTGGCCGGCCTGCCAGGGCACCGGGGGGAGCTGCGGCTGCTGCTGGCGCGGCGCCCCACCGGGTGCAGCCGGCTACTGCTGCTGCAGTTTTCGGCCACCGCGGCCACGGCGACCCCAGCGACGCTGCTGCTGCTGCTCAGAAGGAGGCGGCGGAGGAGCCGGCTGCAGTTGCGGGTAGGGGAACCCGGGCGGCGGCGGCGCCTGGAAGGGGCCCGGGGCGGGCCTCGGCGTGGCGGTGGGCGGCGCACCGCCGCGAGTACCGGCGGTGAGGGCGGTGTGGGTGGCCCGGGTGTGTGACATCCGCATCTGCCTCTCCTCCAACTTCAGGTAGGCGACGATCTTGGGGAACGTCGGGTTGGTGATGAGAGGGATGTTAGAGGCGGCGTTCCCGAAATCATCGCTCAGGCCGGCGATGAGGGTGCTGAGGAGGAGCTCGTCAGAGATCTTCTCACCAAGGTCACGGAGCTCGTCAACAAGCTTCTTGAGGCGCATGCAGTAATCATCGACAGACGAGTCAAGCTGCTGGCACCCAAAAAACTTGCTGTGCAAGAAAACCTTGCGTTGGACCGCGTTGTCAGTGAAGAGGCCATTGAGCTTGGTCCAAACGGCGTGAGCATCATCGTCGGCGGAGACCACCGTGTGGAAGAGGTCCTTCGAGATGGTGGTGTACAACCAACGAATGAGTATGGCGTCGATGGACATTCACTCCTCATCGTCCTCCATGAAGCGGGAATCCACGGAGCCATCGATGTGATCCCGGATGTTGTACTCCCGGAACACAAGGGAGAAGTAAGTCTTCCATGCATAGTAGGTGGAGGTGAGGTGGTCGAGGACGACCGGAACCCGAGCGAGGATGTTGAGGTCGCGGTTGACGACGGGATCGGGGCCTTCGAACGGATTGGTGCGGCGGCTGCGGGTGGTGCCGGAGGAGCCAGGGGAGGCCATGGGGAGACGAGGGCGGCGGCGTCACGCGAGAAGCGGCGCGGCGGATGGGAGGCGGCGTGGCCGAAGGACGGCGCGGCGGGTTGGGGGGTGGAAGCGGGGCGGCGGTCGCGTGGCGTGGGGTACGCGGCGGCGACGGCGGCGGCGGTGGTGTTGGGCGGCGGCGACGGCGGCGGCGGTGGTGTTGGGCGGCGGCGGCGGCACAGGGTTAGCTTTAGGATCTTAGGTATGATACCATGTTGGAAACGAGAGTTTGACAATGCTTCACGATGTATTGATCGGTGCAAAGCGCACGTATATATGGAGTACAAGGTGGGCCACAATGTCAACTATACAATGACTAGAAGGTGGGCTAGGCTATACAATATACATGCACAAAACCATATATTTAACATCCGCGCGCGGTTCCCGCTGCTGCTCGACGCCACGCTCTTGTCGTCGTTGTCGTCCCGAGCACCGCCGTGTCGACACTCCCGCGCTGCCCACTGCGCCGCCATCTTGAGGAGCTGCTCACCCCCGCGCTCGCCATCGTCTTGTCCACGGCGCCGAACCCGCTCGTCGAACGCGCGCGGCCACCCGAGCGCCTCATCGAACGCCATCATCGTCACATCGTGGAACTGCTCGATGCCAGCGACGACGGGGAAGAGGTGATCCGGCACTGTATCCATCAACTGCTTGACAAGTGCTCCGTCGCCTAGCAGCTCCCCGAGGTTGGTGTACCTCGCCGCGAGCCTCCTGCCGTACACGAGCTTCTCGCCGTCCGCCATCTTCAGCCGGTCAAATTCGCCGCGTAGCGTCGCCAGCCTCGCCGTGCGCACCCGATCGGCGCCGACGAACCTCACCTTCAGGAAGTCCCATACCTCCCTAGCGGTGAGCTTCGTCGACACCTGCAGCAGCACATCCTCCGGCAACGCCCCGAGGAGCAACGCGCGCGCCGTCTTGTCCTGCGCGTTCACTGCCGTGTCGCCCGGCGCCACCGCCTCCCACACAGTGTGCACGTCGAGGAACGCATGCGCCTTGATTGCCCACACTGTGTAGTAGTCCACGGTGAGCATCGGCATCGCCATCATCGCCGATCCGCCCGCGCCTGGACCATGTGGGTCGAGCGCCATGGTCGCCGGTGAACGCCCGAACTGAAGCTCCGTATACCAATTGTTGGCGCAGCCCTAGCTAGCTCTCTCTCACAGCTGGACGAAGGTAGAAGAAAGAAGACCTGAAGCAGGATTTTGCCCGCGCACGTACGCCGCCGTCCACACGAACGGCCCCTGTTTCTTTTCCGGAGCACGAACTCAGCTGCTGCAGCGATAAACAGAGACGTTCGTGGTTTATACGCACGCTCGTACGCACAAGCCCACGCCCCCCCGCGCCCCATGCCGTACCCACGTCCCCCCGCGCCCCATGCCGTACCTGGCTCGCGCGCCCGTATGCGGACGACGCGGCCACCAACGGCCTGGACTCGGTCAGTCCTCGGGCTTCATCGCCAGCAGTCCAACGCACGCACACTCCCTCGGTCATACACGTGACCCGGCTGCTACACCGTCCACTACCTAGTGCAACTACACACACGCACTAACTACCTGCTAACTATGTGCATGCACTGGACGTGCTCGGGGCTTTGGAGCGGTTTCGAGCCCCGTTAACAGCTGAATCCGATACGCGCGAACAACTAACTCCCGGAAAAGTTGGATCGCTCTCGAGGCGATCAAGGAGGCGACCAGGGGTCCCTTGCGCGCCGCTGGTGACGCCGCCGATTCCCTCTCTCTCCGTCGGCCGCCCCGGCGGCGGGAGGGAGGGGGAACCTCGGGTCTGTTCACTAGGTGTGTGTGTGGTAGGGTTAGGGTTAACGGAGACGCTGCCGAGGCCGTTGCGGTGGTGTCGCGTCAGAATAAGTTTCTCCGGGCTCCGTTCGCGGTCAGGCGAGGCTTTTGCCTTCGTCTAGGAGCCAGCGGTGTTGGGGATCCCCGGATCTCGTCGAGGTCGCGGGCTATGGTGGTTGGAGGTCCATTGGCACTGGCCGTTTGGATCCTCAGATGGGCGATGGAGGTAAGGAGACGAAGACCTTTCTTCTTCCTTGTTGGTACGATTTGCTGCTGCTGTTCTTCTCCTTCCTCTGCGCTGATGCTGGTGGGAGATCCTGCTTTGCCCGGGCGGATGGCCCGGCCGCGGTGCTGGACCGGTCGGATGACTCGAGTTCTCTTCCTTCCGGAAGGGACACTTTTTGCGGTACTCAAAGCCAAAGATGGCGACGGCTGTTGCAGGTGTGTTGGATTGATATCCATGCCCTCTCAGCGCTGGTGTCAAGAAAAGAGGAAGCAGCTGGGCGGCAATTGTACCGTGGTCGAAGATGATGACCTGTGCGACTAGTTGCAGATCCTTCTGCTGCAGGTGTCTTCTCTCAAGATTCAGGGATGATGACACAGGGCTCCGGCGATCTTCTTGTGTTATGGTTGTCTTAGGGTGCTCTAGGTGTTCATGGTCTTTTGTTTTTACGTTTCAGTGTGCTTGTAAGGGTCACCTACTCTATACTGATTCGTGATTTGAATGAACAATTTCTTAAAAAAAAAACTATGTGCATGCACTAGCTAATCTGGCCGGTGCACCAGCGCGCCGACGCGTCCTGGCCGCAGCCGCGGCTTATTCGTCTAACACAGGCCAACCTCGAGTCCATCCAATCCGAGGAGAAGGTGGCAGCGAACCGTTGCTTCAGCCACGAGGCTGACGTGAAGTGCAACCAGCTCTTGAACGCGTCCGCGGATGTTTGGGGATCACTTTTACTAGGTCCTCTTGTACATGCTCTTAGAGTAGTACGAATTTTTAGGACCATAGCTTCTTTATTTATGGTCGGACATATATCATTGGTACAAGTGACTAACTACAATAGTGTGATGGTCTCCTTCAGTCGTCCCAGGGAGATAAGGAATGAGTTTCTTGCATTGTGTGAGTGCAGTTGGTGCACTAGCCTCGCCATGCATTGAGAAGTGTCCGTCACTACTCATAGTGGCTAAAATAGGTTGGATTAGGGACTGCAAAATCTTATGAGAAAACCAAAATATTTCTACGAATGTATTCCATTGTCAAAATTTCCCTATTGTGGACATTCATAACGATGCAGCTTCCGCTAATGGAGGACTGACTAATAATCTTTTTAGGATTAAAGGTATGTACTCATTTATCAAATAAGTACTAATTAATTAAATAATTATGCAAAATATAACAGTCTAATTAAATAATTCCTCAACAACCACCACCAAGTATCACATATACTACAAGATTACATATTAATTTTCCAATAACGTTGCATCCAACATATTTCTGGCACTATAAATAATCTTGAATGTCTCAATGCACTCTTCATGAAATTACACAAAACCATGTGGAAGTTTTGTAGAAGTTGGTGCTGTTCGTCCGCCCGTCGATAAACTCGAACCTGCACATTTCATGTAAAATAGTATGAACATAGACGTATTATATAATTGCAGAACACGTCCATTCAAACTAGTCAGAAACCTTTAATATGAAATTTATGATTTGTTTTAATAAATATTGGCTTTTTCTCAATGTTGTTGTATTAATATAAGTATTAAATCTAGCCATGAGCAACAAATATTCTTTACCCAATGATCACAGATAATAGCATCTAATAGATACATATCAAGATAACAACCTCTACACTGAGAAGGTGTGTAATGTTTAGTGATCATGCAACTAGGAATCATCATGAACTATAAGTGATTGTTGACTTGTTGCATTTTTTCATGAAATTCTTCTCAAAATAACTACTAGCATACATGACCGTGAAGCTAGTCTGAAATACTGAACAACACTACAAGTAGCAACCTCTCAAAATTAGAGAAACCTAGGTGGTATGGAAGTAGGATTACTTAAAGTTGGCGCTGTCATCCTTTGCCTTTTGGTGGCCCGTCTATTATCTGCAAACATTGTAGCTAGATATTTTTTTTATCTTGCTATAAATCCAAATAATAAAAGGAAATTGTGATGCAAAAAATACCAATGAATAATGCATATGTGCAAGTAGACTCAGGAAGATGTTTTCACATTAATATATTAAGTATCTTGATGTATGGATTTGTATGTGAAATTATTGCCAAAATATTGCTAGCACAAAAGATTTCAAGGGTGTCAAAGTGTTGAACACCACTAACATGTTACATCCTCCATGAGTTATTCAAAATTACTATTTGTTGACCATAAGTATTTCTTGAACTTGTGGCTAGCATGATTGTTCATCTAGACGGGATGATATACGGAAATTATTTGAAATTAAGTAATTAATATTACTGTAAAACTATGTACCTGATCATGTGGAGGGTTCCCATGTAATATTTGTATAAAGTAGTTCTTTTTTCATGTCACGAGATAACCTAAAATAATGTCGTTTCATATATTAACTTTGGTTGAGTAATTGGACTACCGATTATTTATGTTGTGATCATGTACATGCCTATTTCCATCCATGATATGGATTATATTTGCAGTCTATGTTTGAGTATTCCACACAATAATTGTAGACAAATATATTCAAATGCCTTGGTCAGATTACACATACCATGATTGTCCGTGGAAGTATCAGCTGATCTCTGTCCAAAAAAAGAATACCATACGAAATTTACACTTGTAAATATATACGGAAAATACAAAATCATATGTATGTTTGTACAATTACTATATGTTTTGAAGTTAAGTAATTAAGTACCTTCTTGATAAGCACCCCCTTCACAGTTCTTTTTGATAGGAACTCAAGAACGTTGGGTTTGGAGGAGAATCTGTGACTATATTCCTTGTGAATGTAGTACTGAAATGAGGAAAAAAGATATTGTTAATTTAACATATACTATACGATTCAACGTGTACGTAACATTGCATAGAGAATACAAAAGGTGAAAGCTACTATTGTAATAAAATAATAAGTTGTTATTTATTAATAAACAAGAGGGAAAATGTTGTGGTGAGAGCAGACAATCGAGAATTCTATACTAAAAGTTCCTTATGCGTTGCATGTTCATATGAATTACGGTTAAAGGCTATAACAAGTGAGCATCCAAAAGTGTGTGGACAGATCAAACTCACACTGGTTGAATTCTGGGTTAAATGCTATGACGAATTCAGATGTATAGTTAAACGCCAAAGAATAACATGTAGTTCATGCATTATTTTGATATTATATTTTTTAAATTACGGCATCAGATTGTATAATGTCAGATGATAAGTCGAATTAATGTAAATTAGTTTAACCAGTCAGTACAAAAGAGAATTTTATAAAAGCATGATATCGATGAGCCCTATGTTTTGTTTCACATATGTGCATGGTTGTGCAAAACGAAATACAAAATAGTGCAGAAACAAATGCAGAATATTATTCTGACGCAAAAGATCAAAAATCTATAAGATAACTAAAGCAAAACACATGGTTCTTAATCTAACTAATTTATCATTCGGTCTATATGTTCATTGTGCAAACACTCCATATCCTATGAGATGATTAGCAAGCAACAAAAATTATCAGTGGAAAGAGCGCAGCAGAACATGAGTATACTAACCTTGTCATACTGCTTCCCATCTTTTCGAAATTGTTTAACAGTTGTCCATATCCCTGCTCCTGAATCTATAACCTTCAGCCACTCAGGGAGAGATATACCTACGCAGTCTCCTGGTTGTGCCACTGGTAAAGATTTTGTGCTTACAACAGTGCTCCCAACAGATCTCGATTCCTTCCGTCCGACAGCAGGTAATACAGTAGCAGAATCTCCTTCCAGGTCGTCATCCTGGGCTTGGCTACCACCGTATGCGATCCCCATAAAATCATCGCTGATAGTTCTTTCACTATCAACTAAATTTGCTTCTTTGTCATAAGGTAGCTCCGTTTTTTTCTCTGTGGTTTTGTCAGCAGGAATCGGTGATGTTTTCCCCATACCTCCTTCTCGATCTTGCCCAAGTTACCAAACAGGTTTGTAAGATGAGGAAGCAGAAATGGGATGAGGAGAATATATTCAAGGAAGGAAGATGAAAGCAAACCTGGTTTCGGTAGTGTAGAAGGGGGGATGCTTGGCAGGGAGCCCTGGGGTGATTTGTTTTTCCTGCTGATGTGGGGTAGTCCGGTGGGAGTCTGGACTGTGGAGACGAAGAGCAAACACAGATTTGAAAATTGTGTTCTGACCAGGAATATAAAGAGGGGGGGAGGGGGGGGGGGGGGGGGGGGCTAGCACGTATTAATTCTTAATTACTTGCTGCCAAAAAGATCTTTGCTAGGAGATATCCTTGTGTTTTCACAATTATGTAAACACAATTAAGTCAACATATAAGATAAAACCTGGATCCAGTGTATGTGGATATCTTTGGGGAAAGATTGAGAATGTCATTACTACCATAGAATTTCTGCAAAATCTGTTACTCCCTCCGTTCCTAACTATAGGTCTTTCTAAAGATTTCAACATGTGACTACATACAGAGCAAAATGAGTGAATCTATACCCCAAAATATGTCTATATGCATCCGTATGTGGTAGTCCATTTGAAATCTCTAAAAGACTTATATTTAGGAACGGAGGGAGTACGTACTTACTAAAACAGTTCTTTGTAGTTATTGGTCGTTACCAAAAAAATGTGGTACATTGCAGAAAAGGTGTCCCGCATGGTAGACCCACACATGCTTGCAAAGATATACATAAAACAATACATAAAAGAAATCTGTCACGAATAGGGCATCCAAAGGGAAAGTACTGGCTATACCCAGGATCGCTGCAGCCCTGCTACATGCACGTATCCAACCATTCGAAAACCTGAAGATGGGTGCGCTGGTCCGGTGCATGTCAATTACCGGGCTTAGTTTCTGTGAACACTGGAGGATTGCATGCACATCTATCACCTTGTTTTATCACATGCATGCTCTCTGTCTCACAAGCTCTCTTTTTCACGTGTTTTCTCTCTCACACACTTGCTGCACTCTTTGACCTACAAAAATAAAAGGCTCTCCCTGACACACAAGTTCTCTCTCTCACTTTTCTTAAAAACACTCTCACGTCTCTCTCACTTGCCTAGAAAACTAGAAAACTTAGTATACATGTCTGATGGACTCTCTCTCTCTCTCTCTCTCTCTCTTTCTCTCTCTCTTTCTATCTGTCAATCTATCTTATTTAAACTAGTAAGCTTGCACGTGCAACGCACGTCTCAATTTGCACATGCCTAGGTAAACCATGACGAACATGCATTTAAAGTACCCAAGATTAGATCAACGGTGGGCAAAGGGACGATATATTGCTCATGAAACGGACTATGAGCAGGAAACAAATATAATATAAAATGAATAAACAATTGGTAAAAGAGCATATGACCACAAATAAACAATGAATTCTGGTGGAGTACATCGAACATAACGTTTTGGACAACAATGTGCAACCATCTTTTGACTTATGTAGACTCACTTCAAATCTGATTGTGAGATATCTTCTATTACAAGGCGCTAATGCATAATATTGAAATGGAAGGAGGTTATAAAAACCAAGCAATAAATCCACTTGTACAACACCATCGCATCTCCGTTGAAATGTATTTTATTGTCTTCATCCTATTTATCCTTATTCACCACTGAAAAGGTATTGAGCTGCTCATTGGTCCACACGCAACATTGGAGACCAATACTTTCATAGTAAATCAGTAAAATAGAAGATGATTCGCAAGCATGTCTCATATTTGCCATATACTTTAAGTACTTACTGACAATGTAAGTAAATTATAACAATAAAAGGCAAGATTACGTTCATATATAATACGACATGGTACCATACTTTACAAGTTACTTTTGTTAGCTAGCAATCAGAAAATTATAGATCTCAGTTGGAATAAAACGCTAGTACAGCAACTCAAGAACCTATTCAGCCATGTTGACACCAACCAGCAAAAAAAGGTTGCTAAACCTGAAAAATAAGTGAAGGATAGAACACCATGCTGTGAAAGGAAACCTGTAAATTGCACTGACCGTTAAAATAGATATAACCTATGCCCATAGAAATAGTGAGAAGGGCAAGATAGTGTGCTACTATGTCAATCTATTTTGAAATACACTGTTCAAGATCATCAGAAGATAAATGTGTAGTCAAGTAACAGCATACCTCTTGCCATCAAGCATGATAGTCCACCATAGTATACCACAGAAGCATGCATGTTTCCATCAAAATACTATACATGCGAGTCCAGAAATACACACCATTTTTAAGCTACAGTGCCCATTACTAAAAAGACCACAAATATAAAAATTGTTTTTTTAGAGGATAACCTCAGTAAAATGTACGCAACATCATGAAAATCAACCTATGAGAGCTAGGATTATGAGGCAAAACTGACAAGCGACTTGCACCATGTTTAGTACAAATATTTAGTAGCAAAGTTCAAGATTTAATCCAGGCATGCCATATGATTTCCGTTGAAATACCTTATTTTGGACAAAACAATCAGCAAAGCCCACTGCTGAGAACAAAGCTGAGAGAAAGCCTGCAAAAATAACATAAATAATCAAGATTACAAATAAGCATATTTTCCTTCGAACAAAGGTTACCATGAAATAACATTGAAGATCAACATTTAGCCATATGTACTTTCAAAAGAAACTCGTACCCACATAAAACTATCAAAGGAACATCTTGCGCCATTGCGATCAGTGGTAATAAAAAATTAGAACTCAACTCCATACTCCTTTCCGACACGCTGGAAACCTATCATTTATCTAAACCAATATGCTACTCGATCTCCCATCTACAACCAATCCAAGCAAGTAGAGAGCCAAGTCAGCTAAATGCCAACCACAAACAAGGGAAGACATTCATTCAAATCAATATACTCAGCCAGTGAACGTGGTAGAAAAATCTAGTAGGGAAGACAAGAGCATTAGTGTGTGTGTGTGTGTGTGCGTGCGTGCGTGCGTGTGTGTGTGTGTGTGTGTGTGTGTGTGTGTGTGTCACTAGTAGAAAACCGGCCTTTTGTCCCGGTTCGTAAGGGCCTTTAGTCCCGGTTCCCGAACCAGGACTAAAGGGTCGTTACTAATACCCTCACCCTTTAGTCCCGGTTCAAACCAGACCCGGGACAGATGGGCCTCCACGTGACCTCCTCACGTTCTTCTTCTTGCACCGGCATTAGGTCACCAGAGCCAGCTTCTTCACCCTCTCCTTCCTGAGTACCATCGGTGTCGTTGAGATACAACAAGACGGCATCACTTCCTTCTGCGATTATGTCCCTCAACATCGCTTCGTTTGCTTCGTCTCGGGTGGTGTCCATAGTTTCTACAAATATTTACAACATGGCAATTATTATTCAAACATGACAAATGGATATATTAGTGGCAAACGTAGAACTAGCTAGCTAATCATAGTAAGGAATCATATATATTAATTAGTGGCCTCAACGCTGCTTCTCTAGGGTTTGGGGTGGCCTCGACAACGCTTCAAGGGTTTGGGGTGGCCTCGAGAGAGTTTGTCGGGTAGGGGCGCGGCGGGAGGGGGTAGGAGACCGACATCTTTTTTTTCTAGGGTTTGGGTGTCCTCGAGAGTTTTTGGTCGAGCGAGAGGGTCGGGGGGTGCTCCCGCGGTATATGTTATTATCACAGTCGAGAGGGGGTATATATATATATATCGACCGCCCCTCATGTCAAAGTTATCCGAGGGGTATATCGACCCCCCCTCATGTTGAAGTTATCGGGAGAGGGAAATAGAGAGGAGAAGAAGAACGGAATAGAGGAGAAGATCGAAGAAAAAAAAGAAGAAGAAAAAAGAGGAGAAGAAGAAAGGAATAGAGGAGAACAAGAGGAGACTATTTTCTCTTCCTCTCCACTATTCCTTTCTTCTTCTCCTCTTCTTTTTCTTCTTTTTTCTTCTTCTTATTTATTTCTCCTCTTCTTTTCCTCTCCTCTTCTTCTTTCTTTCCTCTTCTTATTTTCTTCTTTCCTATCCTCCTTTTTCTAAAATTGTAACTTTTGCATATATAAAACTTTTCTAAAATTGTAACTTTCTATATATGAACAAAAAACTTTCTATGAACAAAGAAATATTTTTAACATATATATTTAGCAAATTCTAGCCACATACATCACATACACATATACATTATAGCCACATACACATATACATCACATATGAACAAAAAAATAAACTAATAAAAATAAAAAAACCATATTGCAATATATGAACAAAAAAATATAGCCACATACATACACATACATTATATATATATATATGAAAAAAAATTAAACTAATAAAAAAGTGGTGGCGCCGGCGGGGCAGAGGGGCATGGCGGCAGCGGTGGCGCCGGCGGGGCAGGGCAGGGCAGGGGCGCGGGAGCGAGGCAAGGCAGGGGCGCGAGGCAGGTGCTCACAGAGGGGTGGCGGAGCACGGCGGGCGGCGTCGGGGCGCGGGGAGCGGCGCCGGCGTCGGGGCAGATGGCGTGTTGATCGAGGGCGGCGGCGACGGCAAAGTTGAGCAGCCTAACGGCGTCGGAGGCGGCGACGACGATGAGGTGGACCAGCCTAACGGCGTCGGAGGCGGCGGCGACGACGAGGTGGACCAGCCTGACGGCTCGGCGGCGACGACGACGAGGCAGAGCAGCGGGCGTCGGGCGGAGAAGAAAGGGATGGATTTTGGAGAAACTGCTAAGTGCTGCTTATATAGCAAAGCCTTTAGTCCCGGTTGGTGCTACGACCCGGGACTAAAGGGGTGCATTAGTCCCGGATCGTAGCACCAACCGGGACTAATGCCCCCCTTTAGACCCGGTTGGTGCCACCAACCGGGACCAAAGGCCTGTGCTGCCCCGAACCCAAATGTTTAGTCCCACCTCGCTAGTTGAGAGGGAGCCGCACCTGTTTATAAGGTGCGGTGCGCCTTCCCTCTCGAGCTCCTCTCTAAAGCAGGCTTTCGGGCCTAACCGTGCAATGTGTGCCTGTGGACCTACTGGGCCTCCCGCGGGCCTGAATCCTGGCCCATGGTAGGGTTTCTAGTCGTATTCAGGCCGTGGGTGCCCAGTAGGTGGCACTTTTTTTTGTTTCTACTTACAACAAAATACTTATTGTTGCTATATTTAATTTTTTTTCCAGTTTTTTTGTTTTGTTTTCTGCATTATTTATTTTATTTTGTTTCTACTTACAACAAAATACTTATTGTTGCTATTTTTATTTTTTTCCAGTTTTTTGTTTTGTTTTCTGTATTATTTATTTTCTTTTGTTTCTTGCTTTATTTTTTAATTCTTTTTTCTTTTAGGTCAGCAAAATTATAAACTTTCTGTTAGTGCCATTAATTTTAGAAAAAATGTAAAATTCGACCTAAATTCATAGTTTTCAAATGAACTCAGAAAAAGTTGGCATAGCATAGTGATTTGTTACAAATTTGGCATGGTATCATCATAATAGTTGCGGGAGAAATTCTTCACTTTTTCTTCGCTTGTGTCATTTGCTTATTGCGCCGTAACCATGGATAATCTTCAGCGTTTATCAGGATACTTGGGTCAGCCTTGACAATGAAGGGAGGAATTTCATGAAACCTTTCATAATCTTCAGACATGTCTGTCTTGCCATCCACTCCCAGGATATCCCTTTTTCTTGAAAGAACTATGTGGCGCTTTGGCTCATCGTATGATGTATTCGTTTCCTTATCTTTTCTTTTTCTCGGTCTGGTAGACATGTCCTTCACATAGATAACCTGTGCCACATCATTGGCTAGGACGAACGGTTCGTCAGTGTACCCAAGATTTTTCAGATCCACTGTTGTCATTCCGTACTGTGGGTCTACATGTACCCCGCCTCCTGACAGATTGACCCATTTTCACTTAAACAAAGGGACCTTAAAATCTTGTCCGTAGTCAAGTTCCCATATGTCCACTATGTAACCATAATATGTGTCCTTTCCCTTCTCGGTTGTTGCATCAAAGCGGACACCGCTGTTTTGGTTGGTGCTCTTTTGATCTTGGTCAATCGTGTAAAATGTATTCCCATTTATCTCGTATCCTTTGTAAATCAATACAGTCAAAGATGGTCTCCTGGACAACAAGTACAACTCATCACAAACAGTGTTGTCACCTCTGAGACGTGCTTCCAACCAACTGCTGAAAGTCCTAATGTGTTCACATGTAATCCAGTCGTCGCACTGCTCCGGGTGTTTGGAGCGCAGACTGTTCTTGTGTTCATCGACATATGGGGTCACCAAGGTAGAGTTCTGTAGAACTGTGTAGTGTGCTTGAGACCAAGAATGCCCGTCACTGCATATTATTGAGTCCACTCCTAGCGTGCCTTTTCCAGTCAGTCTCCCCTCGTACCGCGATTTAGGGAGACCTATCTTCTTAAGGCCAGGAATGAAGTCAACACAAAACCCGATGACATCCTCTGTTTGATGGCCCATGGAGATGCTTCCTTCTGGCCTAGCACGGTTACGGACATATTTTTTTAGGACTCCCATGAACCTCTCAAAGGGGAACATATTGTGTAGAAATACGGGCCCAGAACGACAATCTCGTCGACTAGATGAACTAGGACATGCGCCATGATATTGAAGAAGGATGGTGGGAACACCATCTCGAAACTGACAAGACATTGCGCCACATCACTCCTTAGCCTTGGTACCATTTCTGGATCGATCACCTTCTGAGAGATTGCATTGAGAAATGCACATAGCTTCACAATGGCTAATCGGACATTTTCCGGTAGAAGCCCCCTCAATGCAACCGGAAGCAGTTGCCTCATAATCACGTGGCAGTCATGAGACTTTAGATTCTGGAACTTTTTCTCTGGGATATTTATTATTCCCTTTATATTCGACGAGACTTCATACTGAGCAGGCATTCAAAGAAGATTTCTTTCTCATCTTTCGTAAGAGCGTAGCTGGCAGGACCTTCATACTGCTTCTGAGGCATGCCGTCTTTTTTGTGCAAACATTGCAGGTCCTCCCGTGCCTCAGGTGTATCTTTTGTCTTTCCATACACGCCCAAGAAGCCTAGCAGGTTCACGCAAAGGTTCTTCGTCACGTGCATCACGTCGATTGAAGAGCGGACCTCTAGGTCTTTCCAGTAGGGTAGGTCCCAAAATATAGATTTCTTCTTCCACATGGGTGCGTGTCCCTCAGCGTCATTCGAAACAGCTACTGCGCCGGGACCCTTTCCAAAGATTACGTGTAAATCATTGACCATAGCAAGTACGTGACCACCGGTACGCATGTCGGGCTTCTTCCGGTGATCTGCCTCGCCTTTGAAATGCTTGCCTTTCTTTCGACATTGATGGTTGGTCGGAAGAAATCGACGATGGCCCAGGTACACATTCTTCCTGCATTTGTCCAGGTATATACTTTCAGTGTCATCTAAACAGTGTGTGCATGCGTGGTATCCTTTGTTTGTCTGTCCTGAAAGGTTACTGAGAGCGGGTCAATCGTTGATGGTCACGAAGAGCAATGCCTTTAGGTTAAATTCCTCCTGTCCGTGCTCATCCCACGTACGTACACCGTTTCCATTCTACAGATGTAAAAGTTCTTCAACTAATGGCCTTAGGTACACATCAATGTCGTTGCCGGGTTGCTTAGGGCCTTGGATGAGAATTGGCATCATAATGAACTTCCGCTTCATGCACATCCAAGGAGGAAGGTTATACATACATAGAGTGACCGGCCAGGTGCTGTGATTGCTGCTCTGCTCCCCGAAAGGATTAATGCCATCCGCGCTTAAAGCAAACCATACGTTCCTTGGGTCCTTTGCAAACTCATCCCAGTACTTTCTCACGATTTTTCTCCACTGCGATCCGTCAGTGGGTGCTCTCAACTTCCCGTCTTTCTTACGGTCCTCACTGTGCCATCGCATCGACTTGGCATGCTTTCCGTTTCTGAACAGACGTTTCAACCGTGGTATTATAGGAGCATACCACATCACTTTCGCAGGAACCCTCTTCCTGTGGGGCTCGTCGTGAACATCACCAGGGTCATCTCGTCTGATCTTATACCGCAATGCACCGCATACGGGGCATGCGTTCAGATCCTTGTATGCACCGCGGTATAGGATGCAGTCATTAGGGCATGCATGTATCTTCTCCACCTCCAATCCTAGAGGGTATACGACCTTCTTTGCTGCGTATGTACTGTCGGGCAATTCATTATCCTTTGGAAGCTTCTTCTTCAATATTTTCAGTAGCTTCTCAAATCCTTTGTCAGGCACATCATTCTCTGCCTTCCACTGCAGCAATTCCAGTACGGTACCGAGCTTTGTGTTGCCATCTTCGCAATTGGGGTACAAACCTTTTTTGTGATCCTCTAACATGCGATCGAATTTCAGCTTCTCCTTTTGACTTTCGCATTGCGTCCTTGCATCAACAATGACCCGGCGGAGATCATCATCATCGGGCACATCGTCTGGTTCCTCTTGATCTTCAGCACCTTCACCCATTGCAGCATCATTGGGCACATCGTCTGGTTCCTCTTGATCTTCACCAGCTCCCCCCGTTGCAGCATCACGGTATTCAGGGGGCACGTAGTTGTCATCGTACTCTTCTTCTTCGCCGTCTTCCATCATAACCCCTATTTCTCCGTGCCTCGTCCAAACATTATAGTGTGGCATGAAACCCTTGTAAAGCAGGTGGGTGTGAAGGATTTTCCGGTCAGAGTAAGACTTCGTATTCCCACAATCAGGGCATGGACAACACATAAAACCATTCTGCTTGTTTGCCTCAGCCGCATCGAGAAACTCATGCACGCCCTTAATGTACTCGGAGGTGTGTCTGTCACCGTACATCCATTGCCGGTTCATCTGCGTGCATTATATACAATTAAGTGTCCAAATTAATAGAAGTTCATCATCACATGCATTAAAAGCAAAGTACATACATAGTTCTCATCTAACAACATATAGCTCTCCAGAGCATCTAATTGATTAAACCATACATTGAAACTATGTAAAACATTTTAATGTGAAAACAAAGGCGATCATAATCGCAACCAAGGTAACAATTGATCCAACGGCATAATGATACCAAGCCTCGGTATGAATGGCATATTTTCTAATCTTTCTAATCTTCAAGCGCATTGCATCCATCTTGATCTTGTGATCATCGACGACATCCACAACATGCAACTCTAATATCATCTTCTCCTCCTCAATTTTTTTTATTTTTTCCTTCAAGAAATTGTTTTCTTCTTCAACTAAATTTAACCTCTCGACAATAGGGTCGGTTGGAATTTCCGGTTCACATACATCCTAGACAAATAAAATCTATGTCACGTTGGTCCGCATAATTTTCATAAACAATAAATGAACAAATAGTTATAAAGATTAATGTATATACCACATCTGAATCATAGACAGGACGAGGGCCGACGGGGGCGGATACCAAAACCATCGCACTATATAAGATGCAATAATAAAAGTAAGAAAATATACAAGTATCTATCTAAACATACAAGTAACAATATTTTTCCTTTCAGAAAGAAGATAAGAACAAGAGGCTCATCACGGTGGTGTCGGTGATGAGATCGGCCCGGGTGATCGACGGCGGTGAAGACGGGGGTGGGGCGTGAGGAAAATGGAGCGTTGAGGAAAATGGAGCTTTGAGGTCGAGCTTCGAGAGGAGAAAGCTTAACTAGTGTGGCTCGGGCATTTCATCGAACACCTCATGTGCATAGGAGGTGAGCTAGAGCACCACAAACACCTCCCCTCGCCGGCCCAGAAAAATAGAGCACTGGAGTGCTCTGCTAGCGGGCGAGGGTATATATATAGGCACCACCATTGGTCCCGGTTCGTGGCATGAACCGGGACTAAAGGGAAGCCTTTGGTCCCGGTTCAGGCCACCAACCGGGGAGCCTTTGGTCCCGGTTCAGGCCACCAACCGGGACCAATAGTGGTGGGCCAGGAGCCAGGCCCATTGGTCCCGGTTCGTCCCACCAACCGGGACCAATGGCCCACGTGGCCCGGCCGGCCCCCTGGGCTCACGAACCGGGACCAATGCCCCCATTGGTCCTGGTTCTGGTCTGAACCGGGACTAATGGGCTGCCCCGGCCTGAACCATAGCCCCCTTTTCTACTAGTGTGTGTGTGTCTGTGTGTGTGTGCGTGCGTGTCCGTGTGCGTGTGCGTGCATGTGCGTGTGTGTGTGTGTGTGTGTGTGTGTGTGTGTGTGTGTGTCACTCAACTTTGGGAGAACAATTCCTCACTTAAAAATTGTAACAGAAGGTAACAAATTATTCTTCTAGAACTGAAGCAAAAAAGGAATGAAGAATAGGTATATATCTTGTGATTACCAAGTAGCATGTTAGTAAGGAGTATGCCTTATATTATATCAGTTTTTGACACAAATATGCAGGCATGTGCGGGCACCATGTTGTGCAGCAAATCCTGATAAGCATGATAGGTGGTGTAATCCTATGCTAGCTAGATGGAATGAGGAGCAAAATAAAAATGAAAGAAAAAACTGTCTCGCACTGAAACAAAATCTAAAGCTCACCCAAGAATGCAACCTGAACCTGAGCATCTAAATCATGTTTATGCTGTAAATACAAACGATAATGCCAAGGAGGCGGAAATGCAAGATAAATTAACAGCGTTGATTCGGCAGTGAGCTGTGAAAGAAAGCCCAAGTGGTCAACCTTGGCAGGATTCATATGACGTAGAGGGGGCAACATTTGATCCGGCCTCGACAGCGACGCGATGAAGGTGCGCGTGAGAATGGCGGGAAGGGAGGCCGTGACGGTGGCTGGTGACCCCGTTTCTGCAGCTTCTGTGGCGGACGGATTCTTGCGTCGGCAACGTCCTCGAGCGGTGTCCCAGCCGCGCGAACATCTGATAGGAGAGAGGACAAGGGGCAGGACGCGGCATGATTTTAGTGCGATGATTGGGGTTGCGGCGGTGGCTGGGTGCGGCACGTGTCCCCCTTCGGCCGCCGAATGCTGCCGCACGTCTCCCTCTTCGACGATGAGATGCATGGAGGATGCCGGTGCGGGGCGACGTGTGTTTTGGAAGGTACAGGCACTAATCCTCTCACCTATCTAAAACAGCAAGCCCTTAATTTAGCCTTTAATTTCGTAACGTAAACAGGATACGGGGCAGGGTGCACGCGGGCTTGGTAGTTCAAATATTCTTCCGCTGGTGGAGCACAGTCAGCCAAGGAAAATTGCTACGTGCACACAATAGAGGTATTAGATCAAGGCCATCAGACGTCTGATTTTAAATTTGGTTCAGGCTGTTTTTTCTTCCAATCATCTCATGACACGTGTGGTACTCAGTCCATCCTCAGCGAACAAAAAAACATCTGTTTTCTTCTCTTCCTCAGGTCGTATTCTGCCACCCTCTCTTACTCTCCACCTCTTGGACCTTCTAGGTTGTGCATCAGGCAGAACAAAAAACACACAGACGAATTAAAAACCCATTGTTCCTGGGCTGGGGCCAGCGCCACACCCGCCCCAGACTGCGCATATCTAGCCTTTCTTCCTTCCCCAGAACTGAAGTGTGACACTGAGTAACACTGATAGCATGAACTTACTTGAAAGTCTTGCTTGTTCAGCAGGATAAAACTTATACTACATATAATGAATAACACGGATAAATGATCATCAACTCAAAATAGAGAATTGAAAGGGTACTCCCAAAATATTGAAAATGTTCAGCCCAAAAAAACAAAAAGAAACACAAACTATGGCCACAACAGAACAACTTACAAAAAAGAAAAGAGAGAAACATGATTACTGATCACTTAATAATCAAGTGCCACACACAAAAAGCACAAGAAGGCAATATACATAGTTCTTGACGGTGAATACCACCAAATAAAAAAAGAAACAAAGCATAGTTCGTCAATCTTCCTTGGCGCCGACAAGGATACAGACAACATACAAACTGCGTAACTTAAAAACAGCCTTATTCCTGGACAATCTCATTAATTAGACCTCGTGAAGACAACCATCGTCCATCGTATTCTTCAGTTCGTCCAGTGCACCTGTTCCTGATGGTGATTAGCACCGCTCTCTCAATGCTTTTGGTAGTTCTCCTCCGGGAATTTCCTCTCGGCCATCCTTGTTTGAAAAGTGATACGACCATCTCCTACTGACTTGTATGCGGCAGTGCTTACAATCCCTCCTCCAAGGCATAGTCCAGCCATGCTTGCCGTCGGGGTGGTCCTCAAGTTGGAGGCTACCTTAAAAGGGCATCTACATGATGACAACTTGGCAGCTAATATCACTTTTGAAACTAACCAAAAAGCAGGATGAAATAAAAATGAGCAAGTTGTGTAGATAGAATGATGAAGATAACAAAACTGAGGTCATAGACAAAAAAATGATGCCAAATCAAATCTTTAACAAAAACAAAAGTTACAATGAAGATGACTGAGGACATAGACAAATCTGATCATGCCATTTTTTACTTTACCAAGACAAACAATGACTAAAAAGGGACTGAAGGGTTTGCACTAAAGATTAGTTATCTAACAGCAAAAGAATGATCCATATCAAGATAATGAACATGGATGGAACTGAAGAATAATTAAATATACAGCGAGAACGATAACTGAAGACTAAGGGATGAAAGACAAAGTTAACTAAAAGGAACGAGTAAGAGTGGAAAACAAAAAATTAAGGACAAATTCTATCATTACAATGTCTCGAGACCGACGACAACTAGCACACAAAGAAAATTTGGATCACAAGTGAAATGAGACACTGATAAATGAAACACAAGACTGGGAAGTGACTGGAAAATAATAATTTGAACTAAAAGAAGACTCATGACGAAAAACACAAAACAAGGACTCTGACTGAATATGAATGAACGAAGAGGTAAAATGAAAACTCAGGACGAAAGAAGATAATGAAATGACTAACTGAAGAAAATGAGTAAATCAACCACATGACTGAAAACTCGGACAAAACTGAATACTGACAAATGACACACTGAAAACTGGAAAACTGAAGAAAATGACACCTAACAATGAAAATGACACCTAACTACCGACAAAACTGAAAAAAAGACACCTAACACTGAAAATACCGACGAAACTGAATAAAATGTCACTTAACAATGAAACTACTGAAACTGAAGAATGAAATCCTCATGTGAGGAAAACTGAGACTTTGAGTTTTGAGACTAAGGATAAGACTGAGAGGAACAATGGATTATATTGAAATAAAGATGACATATACTGAAACGTAAACACTATATGATGGACTGAAATAATAAATAATGAGGCTGAATACTGAAGCGCTAAAAGCCGATCCAAAGAAAAACTGAGGACTGATGAAATAAGCACTGACGAAAGGGTACTGATAAGAACAAGGAACAACACTGACGAATGAACAATGACTTAAACTGAAGAGAGAGAAAATGTCCTCCCTTCCCTGAGATTTCCATTTTTCTCAACACCCCCGTGTGCCTGTGTGAGACACACTGCAGGGAGAAAACAAAGGCCAACAAAATTTAGCTCGATTGAAAAACAAAAAAATGATTCTGCTTGCAAAAACTAGTCATATGCATAAATAAGTTTATACATAAAAAGAATTTGTACTAGAGTTAGATAGGGCTTACTTGTGTCCTTGCTATTCTACTTGAGAAGAACTCAAAGAAAAAATGTGATCACCTTCCTGCAGAAGACTGAAAAAAGGCTAAATTTAAATTGACAAGTCTTAGAAAATAAACATCAACAATGCACCTGACCTGAACCCAGCAGGATGAAACCTGAGTGAATTAACAATTCTGATAATTGATCATGCACCAAATATACTAAGAAAACAATTATAAAACACGAACTGAAAAATAATAAACTGATAGCTTAATTAATACTCCCTCTGTAAAGAAATGCTAACACTCTTGTATTTCTTTAAAGAGGGAGTAGGTTCAAACTGGCTGCTAGCCACACACATGAGTTCTGAAAAAGATACATCGGTGTTGTTATTCTTTCAGGAATGAATAGCATGGGTGCTGCCTATGTGACACCCTAATTAAGTGTCCATAACTAAAATGAAAAATAGAAAAATAGACATACTGAAACCTGAAAATGACACCTTCTGCAGACTGAAGAAATGACACCTTCTGGAACCTGAAACTGACGCCGCTCTTTGTTAAAGAAACTGAGACCTGAAGAACTCGGGTACAAATACTACACTGCTAAAACTTAAAACTGAAACTGAATACTTGGGGTCCAAATATTGAATCCTGAACTTGGTTGCAGATACTACACTTGGTCCTTGATGCAGCTAAGATGAACTTCCAGCGATCAGTTTTCGGAAAAAAGAGAGACTGGAGACAGCAAAAAAATAGACTGAAGAAACACTAGAGTGAACTGGAGATACTGATAATAATAACACATGATTGAGTGAACAACTGAACAATGATGCATGCTCTCTGAACATTGACCGATGAGTCAACTCTGTGAACATTGACTGATACTAATGGGCATGATACAGAATTTAGACTAGCAGAAGATGTGGCGACGATCTGAACAATTACTAAAACTGAAATACTGAAAGTGAAGAGAGAAGACACACTATTCAACTAAATGGAACATTAATGAAATGAGAGCCAAAGATTTTGGAAGCTGCATTTCAGAGTGATTGAAAAAAAAATGAAGAAATGAAAGCTAAAAGACTGAAAATAAAGAAAAGACCCAACACTGAACAACTATGAAGAAGTACACTAATGACTGAGAAAACAAAACTGTCTGAAGACTGATATATAACTAAAATCTCAGGACTGAATGACTAAAGAATGATGTAAGCTTGAAGAGTGAGCAACATAAGAGCTGAGAGCACTGAGCATTTACAAAACTGATGAATTATTGTGATAAATAAGTGAATCAACTACAGATTAAAATTTCAGGAGCGTTCCTGATGAACTAAGCTATCACGAACATTCCTGGCCAAACAACCAACTAACTGAGTGACACCTGCGACGACCATGACGAACTGAATCGAACGCGCGGAGAGGCATATCACATCGAGCAATACACGGACAAATTGGGCAGAGCGATAACAGCAGGGAGACAGGGGGAAAAGTACCTTGCTTCCCACCGCGGCGACTACTACCTCCCCCATCGACGGGCGCTGGTGGCGAGCACGACGGGAGAGCTCCCCGAGCTCCCTCCAGACCAACATCTCCTGTACCTGTGGTCATCCCTGTGAAATACGCCTCCCGCAATCAAGCGCTCTTTGCTGGGGACCCGCCGCGCGCCATCTCCGCCTGGACGACCTGCTGCTAATCACCGGCGAGGAGCCCCACCTTCCCTCCGCCGTCTCCGCCCCTCCTCCGTCAATCCCCTCCTCAGCCAAGACAAAAGTAGCCGCCCCCACCGACTGAATGGAAAACTGCGACAGGATGACCCGGTACGCCGAGACTGAGGACAAACCAACGCACAGAGATTTGTGTGGATCCAACGGATAGAAAAACGACCTGAGCCGAATTTAAAAACAGACGTCTGAAAAATAGTAAAACTGTAGATCAATGATGGCTGTTAGATTTAGAATTGTGGGCCTAATCGTGTGGTGCTGATTGGTTTGTGCGGGGTTGTGGGACTAATTGCTGGGTGCACGTAAAAAAGTTCTTGTTTGATTGTTTAATAGTAGTGTAGAAGTGTAGAAGATTCTTGGCGACCTTGCCGTGGAGGAGGACAGCAGCCCCTCCATCATCTCTCCCCAGCGCAAGAGCACATGATTCTCCTTCGTCCCCACATTGCCACCGGCTATGGCGTGTGCAGCGATCGATGCTCCTGCCCAACACATATGCTGCTGTGATCTAATCCGTTCTCAAGTGTCAGTTTCTCGAATATCTGTAGCGAGAACCTTGTGTTGTCATAAGTAAGGATGTTAGCGATGACCTTCAGACGTCGGGTAGGATATGGGCGCCGTCGACCAGAGCGAGAGTAAGGGGAGGGTTGGAGCAGGATCGTGCCTTCGTCCAGAAGGACAGCCAACGACGCCACCATGGCGTTCGTCCTAGAGGGAGGAGTTCTCCGGCAACGCTCCCGGCCTCTGTATCATGCTGCACTTCAGCCTCCACACGTCGAGGCTGTCTGCCGCTCGGTCCAGACAGGATGCGTCTGTGGTAGGTCGGCGCCGTGTCGACGCCAGCGGTCCCCTAACCGCCCCATGGGCGGACGAGCTAGGTTTTGTGCGTCAATTGACTCCAGGTATCTCAGGTATTATGTGGGTTTTTTTCTTTCTTTTTTGTGGAAAGATTGGCTGTTTTTAGGGATGGAATATTAGCTTTTACGTGGGTATGTTAGCGGTGAGTTTGTATTCAAGTCGGACCGTATCTCTCGTTGGGCTGCACATACTCTGTGTCCAGGTCGGATATAGTGACGGAAGGAAAACCAGATCAAATCGATCGCTATGGTCGCTACTCGCTAGGGACGGTTTGTCGAGCCAGCCACATGAGATCGGTCGGGAGCTTTCTTTGATAGAAAAAAACATAGATTTATTTTTAAATCTCAGTTGTCAATCTTTATGATTAACATAAAATTAACGGATAGAAAAGAATGACGTATGGAGAACTATGAAAAACTCCTCCCTTTAATATTAGGTAAAGATAAGCAATGTAAAATAGAATTGCAAGATAGCAACAATATTTAGTCGTGAATGTAATTATTTTACCACTTTATGCATGAAGTACACATATGGGTGGAGATTAATATATTTAGGTGGTTCATATGGTTGGCTGCAACACTAAATGCATTCACACAACATGATATCCAGGACACATTATATGATATTTAGGCACGCAATATTAACATAAGTTGTTGATTTTGTTTCTGATATTTATCCATCAGCGCGACCATGTGGCAACCAGCGCTCGTCGCCACGGCCGACCGCAGCTGGTTGCGCTCCTCTCCATGGCCGCCACAACAAGATTTGCTACAACGATGTTTTTTTGCTGGAACCATCTCATTTATTTGCTACCACCCACCCACCAAAAGTCTGCTACCATGTTAACTTTTTCTGGAACTGGCGAACCATTTTGCTACAACCGTTTTTGGTTTTTGTTACTACTGGTGTTTTGTGGATTTGTGCTACATCCATCTCCATGACATCGCCTGTTTTTCTAGTTGATTTTTTGCTACAACCATGTTATGATTTTGTTGGAACCGAACATAATTTTTGCTACATCCACCCACGGCGGTGCTAGTCCACGGCGGCAATGGCTTTCTTCTTCGATAGCTAGGATCGGCAAGCAATTTTTGATAGAACCGGCGAGCAGTTTTGCTTATTCACATCATGTTTTGTCTTTTCTGTCTCTCTAAGTGTAGTTCGATTTGGGAGCTGAAACTTTTTGAGCTTGTACATCAAACATGGATGTATGTTTCCAATTTTTTTCAGAATTTTTTAACATGTATCTTATCTTCAAAATGATTGATCTCATTGATCACACCTAAGAACAGATCCTATACAAGTCTTCCGCCTTTTAGGTGAGATCATAGGATCAACTCAAGTACTTCATATTTAGACAATCCAGAAAAATCTGCAAAAAAATGTACGACATACCTGTGGGGTATGTCTACAACTCCAAAAAAAATCAGCTCAAAACTCGATCTACAGTTAGCGGTTCGAAAAAGACAAATTCGATTATGAATAGTCTCAGCTTTGGGATGAATAGTAATTGACACTATTCACATCTGATTTTATCTTTTCTGTTTCTCTAAGTGTAGTGCGATTTGGGAGCTGAAACTTTTTGACCTTGTACATCAAACATGGATGTATGTCTCCAATTTTTTTCAGAATTTTTTTACATGTTTTGTATCTTCAAAATGATTGATCTCATTGATCACACCTAAGAACAGATCCTATACAAGTCTTCCCCCTGAAACCATTGGATTTTTCCGCTGGAGCCTATGTTGTCAATAGATGCAAAGCAATTTTTGATACAACCGGCGAGAAAATTTGCTTCAACCAGTATCCATTTTTGCTGGAATCAGCAATTCCAAAGCTGCAACAACTGAAGCTTTTTTAGAGCCGTGACACCGTGGCGAACTGCGATGGCCACTGCGGTGAGGCGCCGCAACGTCGTCGGGGCTGCTGGAACAGCGATCCCGTGGGGAGGAGGTTTGACGCAACATGATAGCGAGGGCGGCAAGCTGGCGAGCGGTGGCGATATGGCGAGCAGCGACGACCCGGTTAGCGATGGCAATCCGGCAAGCAGCGGTGGTCAGGTCAGCGACGGCAACCCAGCAAGCTTCGAAGGCCGACTATCTCGTTCTCGTCCCGCACCGCGCTTACATGATTTGGGGACAAAAGGCGTGTTTCTTAGGACGAAGCACGCCCTAATCTAACGGCTGGAACGCAGTGCATCGGGCGGACACAGTGCTTCTGGCCCAATTTAGGCCGGAGCCCCAGCACCTAGTACTCGCTTTTTGTCATCCGAGGGGGACATGTATATGTCCGCTTAGCACTCATAATGTACGGATTCCCCTGCATGGGGCTTGCAGAAGTACGTACCGAGATTCTTATTTACCATCTCAATCTTGGCCTTAAAGATTTCAAATACCTGATAAAGACATCTTGAAGTAACAAGATAACGTCAGTTATCGCCAAAAAAATACATAACATCATGGCCGACAACGACTTTGACTCAATCAAGTGGAAGAAGCTCATCGCGGAGTCGGATAGCTCGTCGACGCCCGAGGTGGACGAGCTAGCGCTTCGCATTGCTCTCCATCGGGCGCAAATGGACTGGAGCGGTAGCTCCTCTTTCGGGGCGTCGACAATGGGCCGGGTGGGCAGTTGAACCTCCGCGGCGCCCCGCGGACACCTGACGAGGTATGTGCCATCCCCTGCTAGGTGGCACCTAACACGGCCTGCAGCTGCTCGTCCGGGGCGTTGCTGGGTGCTGGTGACGGCTGAAGCGCAGCCGGAGTGGGTGGGCACACGTATCGGCACGCAAGGAAGCCGGCAGTGGAGGCGGGCTGCCAACCGCGCCAAGTGTAGATCTAGGAGATGTTAGCTTTTTTAATCTTGATTCACATGTATCTGCATATTAGTTTGCTTGTCCATGCATATAGGTAGTTGTAGCAGGTGAAACTTCGGAGAACATGCAGGAGGTGAGATGCGAGGCGCCGTGAGATATGGCGCATGGCGAGATGCCGAACGGTGGCGAGAGGCTGCTGTGTATGCATGTCCGAGGTTGTTAGCTGCTGCTGCATGAGTGGCCGGGTCGTGTGGTTCCTAGAATGATTCTAGGAGAAGATCAAGTCATTAGTTAGTGGTGTGCGTGGGTGCGTGCATGCAGTTAGTGGGCGAGTGTGTGGCCCGGCTATGTGAGCGTGAGTCTACTTAAGCACTTGTATGCATATTTGCTTTGAGGAGAGAAATACAGAGAAGAGAAAAGGGTCGGCTGTGTGATACAGCGGCCACCAAATATCTGTGTTCTTTTGTTCTTCCGTGAGCTTTGAGAGGTAGCTAGAGGAAGAAGAAGAGGAGCTGGCGATCAGCTCCAACATTTGGTATCGGAGCTAGGTGATGACGAAGACGATGCCGCGTGACTCTTCAACGAGTGGAGCATTGGTGCCGAGCGACTCGGCGGCGATGGCGGCTGCCGCGACGGCGGCGGCGGGGAAACTCCCGTTCCCGCTGCTCACGAGGACGAACTACGCAGTGTGGGCGATGAGGATGAAGTACCTCCTGCGCGCCAACGGCGCATGGGTTGCCGTTGATCGCGAGGCGTCGTCCACGGAGGTCGACAAGGGTAAGGAGGAGATGGCCATGACGATCATCTCCCAGTCGATCGACGACACAACGCTGCTGCGAGTTGCGGAGAAGGAGACCGCCGCCGATGTGTGGGCGGCGCTACGCTCCATGCACGTGGGCGTCGAGCGCGTCCGAGAGGCGAGGATTCAATCCTTGCGCTCGGAGTTTGACGGCCTCAAGATGGGTGATGCGGAGTCCGTGGATGACTTCGCGGCGAGGTTCACGATGCTCGTGGGGCGCATCCGTGAGCTTGGTGATGCGATGGAGGAGAAGTACGTCGTGAAGAAGCTGCTCCGAGCCGTCTCCAACAAGTTCATCCATGTTGCGTCTTCAATTGTGTTGTTCGGCGACACCACCAAGATGGCCATGGAGGAGGCCATTGGTTCACTCAAGGCACACAAGGAACTCGTCAAGGGGCGTGAGACGGGACGCGAAGAAGAGCAGCTCCTCATGGCGAGAGGACATGACTCGTCGCGAGGACGGGGTCGTGGCCGTGGACGCGATGGAGGGCGCGGAGACAAAAGTGAGGTACAGTGTTACAATTGCCGCAAACTTGGTCACTTCGCTTGGGAGTGTCCCGAGAAGAAGAAGGAGAACGAGGAGGAGAAGGCGCTGCTGGGACAGTACGTCGACGACGAGCCAGCTCTCCTTTGAAGCTCCATGAAGAATTGGGAATCAAGATTAGGGAGGTGACTGTTAGCTTTTTTAATCTTGATTCACATGTATCTGCATATTAGTTTGCTTGTCCATGCATATAGGTAGTTGTAGCAGGTGAAGCTTCGGAGAACATGCATGAGGTGGGATGCGAGGCGCCGTGAGATATGGCGCATGGCGAGATGCCGAACGGTGGCGAGAGGCTGCTGTGTATGCATGTCCGAGGTTGTTAGCTGCTGCTGCATGAGTGGCCGGGTCGTGTGGTTCCTAGAATGATTCTGGGAGAAGATCAAGTCATTAGTTAGTGGTGTGCGTGGATGCGTGCATACAGTTAGTGGGCGAGTGTGTGGCCCGGCTACGTGAGCGTGAGTCTACTTAAGCACTTGTATGCATATTTGTTTTGAGGAGAGAAATACAGAGAAGAGAAAAGGGTCGACTGTGTGATACAGCGGTCATCAAATATCTGTGTTTTTTTGTTCTTCTGTGAGCTTTGAGAGATAGCTAAAGAAAGAAGAAGAGGAGCTGGCGATCAGCTCCAACAGGAGATTCACGCCTGAGCAACTTCCCCGGCCAGCGAGGACGACCAGGCCTCTGCGACGTCATCCGCCGCCCCTAGACATGCACAGAGACGGACGGCCGTCGCCGTCACCGCAAAGATGCGGTGGCACTCCGCATGGTGCTCGAGGAGTCCCACCGGTTGGCAATGTAGCAGGCAACAGTGGCGGAGAGAGCCGCACGGCTTGGGGATGCCCGGTGCCGCAAAAAATGAGGCGGCACTCGGCATGGCGCTCGAGGAGTCCCGGTGGTTGGCAATGCAGCAGGTGACCGACGGCTGACAGTGAGTGGTATATTATATTGAAATAGAGTGAATGTTGGGTGAAGATTCTCATTCTGGGAATTGGTCCCGATGTTTTATTTCTTCTGGAACTAAAACGATGAAGCTATATATACGTAGTGAGGTTTGTTTGATATACATATACACAGATGTAAAGTACTCCACAAGAGCACACCAAATGGTTAAGATAGCGATGGATTGTGCGGTATTGCACAATACGCAAATAAAAAGACGCTCCACGCTGCAGACGCCCACGTGAAATACTAAACGGGTGCGTCGATGAGAGACTTGTAGAGTAGCCTACCCACCGGAAACAAAAACAGAGCATCGTGGTTGGTAGCGGCCGGCGGCCAAGGAACCAGAGGGTGGCCGGAGAGCAGTACTACTGAGGCGACGGGAGGGTCGTGAGTAGGGTGTTATTGTTGGTGGGCTTGGCCGGAGTGTCTTGGGCGCCAGCGAGGGAGCAGAAGGGAGGCGCGGGGCGACGAATGTGTGCAAGTGCAATTGATTGATGTGCACCCAGTGGAGGAGAGAACTAAGCGGGGAGCTGCCGGAATCGACGATGGCATGTCGGCGGCGGCGGCACTGGCCGGAAGGGAAGGAGGAGTGGTCGGGAGGCGCGGAGGTCGAAAGGGGGTGGGGGAAGAGAAGTTGGGTGGTGGCGGCTGGTGTAGGGAGGACGATTTTTGGCCGGCGCGACGGTGGGCGGATAGCAGCTCCATCCTTGCAGCCCGGGAGCTGAGGAACGACTCTCAGGGCATCTCCAGCCGTGCCCCCAGGAAGGCCTCCCCAGGCGATTTTTTCGTGCCAGCGCCGAAAAAACGGCCCAGTCGCGCCCCCAGGAGCCAGATTTTCGCCGGCTTGGGCCAAAAACAGCGCCGGCGGACCCAGGCCGAACCCGGCGCGCTGGGGGGGCGCCCGGGGACGCCGGGGCGAGCTGTTTTGGCGCGAAAAAGACGCGGGCCAACCGCGTCAGCGACTCAGCGCCTCGTCTTCCCCCAACGGCCTCGGTTCCCGCGGGGAATCAATGGTAAGGCTGCCGCCGGTCAGCCTTGCCATTGATTCCTCACGGGCGGCGCGTCACGGGACGGCGCGCCGACGCCTCCCCTCCCTCGCACGCATACACACGGGCGCGGCCCGGCTATAAAAGCCGGTGGCCTCCACTCGCCTGTGCCCACACCAGCCCCGCCTCTCGCCGCCGTCCAGCCCCTTCTTCTCCCTACCTCCCCCGAGCGTCGCCGCCCAGCCCCTCCCTCTAGCTCTCCCGAGCCCGCCCAGCCCCGCCGTCGCCATGGAAGAACGCTTCCCCGGAGACGAGGCGGCGGCCAAGGGCTTCGGCCGCCGTTCGCTCCACGAACAGGAGTCCTGGCTCCTGTTCCAGGCGAACATCCCGGCGCCGCCGGACATGCGCGCCGGGCCGACGGGGTGGAGACTCAGCGCCGGGGGAGTGCCCGTTCCCCCGTTGCCCGACGCCGTGGCGAAGCCGAAGTACTTCGCCGAGGAAGTTGAGATCGTGCGCGCGTCGCTCACCGACGTCCAACTCTCCCTCCCCCAGTACGCCGCCGACAACCACGCGGCATGGGTGGAGTACTTCCAGCGCCGCCAGCAGCAGCGCTTGGCGTCCACCAGCAGCGCGCCGGTGGTCGGCGGGCGGCAGAACAACAGCGAGGGGCGCCACCTCTGGTGGGGCGTCCCCGGCCGCACACTCGAGGACATGCTCACGTACCTCGAGGGTGGCAACAACCCGCCGTTGGCGTACCCCCCGGCGAGGGTGGCCGCCCCGTCGCAGCATCGACGCGTCGGGCCGTGGGCGCCAAGGAGGTTCGGCGCCTCCTCTTCTTCCTCCTCATCACGCTCTTCCTCGCACTCCTCTGGCTCTCCGGCGCTGCTCGGCGTCAAGGCCGAGCCTGCGGCGGAGACGCCGCTCGGCCGGCGCACTCGCAGTGCCGGCATCGTCATCAACGAGGGCGGCTGGCGCGCCTCCTCCTCGTCGGCTCCTCCGCGCTTCGTCAAGCCAAAGACGGAGCCGGGGCTGGCGCCGGTGAAGACGGAGCCGGGGCTGGCGCCGGTGAAGGCGGAGTTCGACGACGACGACGCGGCCCTAGAATGGGCGCGCCAGGACTCCATTGCGATGGAGAAGGCGCGTCAGGAGAAGGAGAAGGAGCGCCAGTGCGCCGCCCTACGCCGCTTCGAGGAGCGCCGACGCGGCCGCGAGGAAGGCGGGGTCGTCGTCTTATGCGACAGCGACGACGACGACGACGACGCGCCGCCGCCTGTCCGCCATGGCGACGCCGGGCAGGGGTCCAGCAGGGGCGCCCGCGTCAAGGAGGAGAAGGCCGACGACGACGATGACGGCGACGGTGGCGACGACTTCAGCGCTTTTTTTAGGTTAGGTTAATGTAATGTTTGGCCGAATTTCGCCGAAATTTGCCACGTTTGGACGAAATTTAACTAGTTTTTATCATAACTTCGCCGAACCGTTCTGTTTTTTTAAGATACGCGCCTGGGAACGGCCCTGGGGGCCAACGGCTGGGGACCGACTCGCACCAGGGCCATTTTTTTCGTCGGCTCATCCTCAGGTGGCGCTTTTAGACGCCCTCTGGGGGGCCAACGACTGGAGATGCCCTTATGTATGGGGCTTGGCCTTGCGACTTGGTTTGTTGCCGGCGTTGGATAAAAAGAGGACCTTTGTGCTTGTTGTGAAATACGTAGTAGATTATGTGCTCGATTGATTGAGGCGGCGGCGACGGGAAGCGATTGATTAGTGAGGTGGAGCGGGAGAGGAGGAATTGGGTGGGGAGTCGACAAACGGCGGCGGCGGGTTCAGTTACCGACCGGAGATGAAGGAGGCGAGGTCCCCACGGACGGACGGCGAGCTGGCCTCCTGGGAATGGATGGCGCGACGAGAGAGCTCGTCTCGCCGGCGTGGTAAGGTAAGTGAAGGAGATCGATTCTTTTTTTTTTTTGAGGAAGTGAAGGCGATCGATTCGATTCATCGTGGAGATGGAAAAAAGATAAAGTTTTGCCGCGAGTAGTCGATGAGAAAAAGGAAAGAAAAAAAAAGATGATTCCCGGGGAAGGAAAGGAACTGACGATCCTTGCCTTCCTTGCTGGCTCGACGCGCGGAAGGAATCAATAAGCTAGCCGCCTAGGATGGAGTGGACTGGGTCGGTTTGGTAACCGAATCGAATATGGCACGGATCGGTAAGACGATCGATGGATCGAGCCCATATTAAACCCCCGGAGCCGGACCAGATGAAATTTCAGCAGCACCCGACCCGCCGGGCCAATAGCTCCTATGCGACGTTTTTCATGCGAATTGGAAGGAGTGCGACGTTGTTGAAATAAATGGCTACGATGCGACGTTTTAGAAGCAAACAATAGCTCCAATCCGACATGGCTCTGTTTAACCATGAAATGAAAAACACGAGGGGTTAGCGATTCGAGTTATGACACGCGGGACCTAGAAGTTACTCGCATGCGGGTGGGACCCACAACTTATCCACGCAAGCATGCCCGTGCTCGCATGCGGGTGGGACCCACAACTTATCCACGCAAGCATGCCCGTGCTCGCATGCGGGTGGGACCCACAACTTATCCACGCAAGCATGCCCCGACCCAAGCCAGCTACGAGCCCGAGCCAGCCCACCCCCCCCCCCCCCCCCCCCCCCCCGCCCTCCATTGCTTGCCCTGCCCCTTTCCTTTCCCACCTTCTTCTTCCTCTGCTCCGGCAACGAAGCGCGCCGCCGACGAGTGATGTCTAGCTCGACTTCGGCCTCCCGCCAATCATGGATGCAGTATGGTCCACTGCCATTGACAAGATGCCCCGATTGCCCGCGCATGGAGCCTCTGAAGCGTTTGACTTGTATGAGGGAAGAAAATGGCAACCGTGGGCGCGAGTTTGTGAAATGCTTGAGCAAGCCACAACCGGGGCAGGTTAGATCTGTGTTCTTGACCAATCCTATGGTCTCCTTTCTCCCGATTTCTTTCTTTTTTCCTCGAATTAGGGCGGTGGATCTGGGTGGTGGATCTAGGATTCATGCGCCTCTGGCGCACTGTTTTTCAGGTTCTGAAGAAATGTGGGCATTTTGAGTGGCTCGATGACTATGTTGAAAGGTTAAAATTGGAGGGATCAACCGAAACCCAAGAGCTCAATTTTGGGGGGCGGCTTGCCGTGGAACAAGCCCCCAATTTGGCGGACAGAGCCGATCCGATGATGCACAGTGCAGAACTGAAGTGTGAACTGAAGAAAATTGGCAAGCAACTAAAGCATCTGATCGATTTGAAGCAGCAAGCAAATATGATGGCTGGAGCATTTTATGGTTGTGTCATTGCTATGGGTTTATTTTACTTGATGTTCATCAATCGCTAGAATTTGTTAGAGTTTTAGTTAGTGTGTCAACTAGTTTCAGGGGATTTGTTAGATGAATTTGAATTAGTGTGAAGCAAAACTTACTTGAATTATTGTAATGATATTCTTAGGGGCCCTATTCAGTGTTCATGCCCTGTTTCCTCTGTTTTTGTTCTTCAGTTAACAGAGTACACACCCAAATTCAGTTTCTAGTAAAAAAAACATAACTGGGCTGCCGAATAGATGTTGGGCCGTGAGAAAATGGGCCCTGAGAAAATAACCATGCCCAAGACCAGCCCACCCGCGTAGGGGCACCAGCCCACCTCTAGCTTCGGCAAATAAAATGGGGCCCAATAAAATGTTACTTGTCCTTTTATTTTGCCTTTTTCTTGCACTAAATTTTGTGATGGATAATTTTTTGATGCACTAAAGCTAAATGTTAATTGTTTTTATGCATGTCTACTGTTCCATGAACTAAATGAGTTGCATGCTTGCATGAAGTGCCCGAAGTAAATTAGTTTGCATTTTCTAGTTGCACCCATGTCCATAGTGGGTTTGCATGGGGCTCCTAGTTGCATGTCCATGGTTTGGCCAATATTTTGATGATGTTGTGTGTGGTGATCGGGGTGTAGAAATCCGGGCCCGTAGCAACCCATAGCAATACACGAATAATAAGAAAAAACAACCCCTAGCAATCCACAAATAATAGCACAAAACACAATATATATATATAGTAGCATACCCAATGATTATATAGAAGTATAACGATTATATAGAAGCATACCCAACGATTACATAGTAGCATACTCATAGTTCCACAGGGCATGATAGCCTTACAACTTAAAGTACTAATAAAACTTAATAATAGTAGCATAACTATTACAACTTAAAAAAACTAATACGATAGATCTAAGCTAGATAGATAGGGGGGCACAAAACGCGGGTTCTTGGGGTTCTTCTTCTCCTCCTCCTCCGGGGCCACCTCGCTCCTCGGGCGCCCTCGCTCCTCCGGGCGCCGCCCTTCACTCCTCCCCCTCCCTGTTGTTGATGGGGTACCGGAGCGTGTGCATGACGCCGTTGTTGGGGAAGATGCCGTTGAAGTCGGTGAAGATATTGTAGGTTGTGAAAGCTATGAACTCACAACCTACCCAAAACGCTCGCCCGAGGAGATGGAAAGCATTGAAAGGGTTAGTGAAAGTGGCGAGGAGCCCAACCACAACGCCGTTGTGGTTCACCTCCTCAACATGGTACATCCGAGGAGAGCCGCGGGGGAGGTGGCGGAAGCCGGCCGCAAGGAAGAACTCCGTTAACTCCCTTGCGCCCCTCCACCTCGAGATCGCCCAAACCCTAAGGGTTCTCTCGACATACACTCCGGCCGGGTAGAGCCTTTCCGGCGTGGTTGGGGGGAAGCGGTAGGTGGGGCCAGTGTACTGCATGGTGGCAGGGTGGCTCGAGGGCTCGATCGGATTTGATGGAGAAGAAGGAAGAAGGAGGGCAGAGGAGGCAGAGGATGGGGTGTGGATGAGGAGGGAGAGGAAGACGATAGTGCCCGGCTTAAATAGCCTAAGTGGGACGTGGTTTCACCGGTGAAGATGGGCGGGCGGCGTTTGGTGGCGCCCTAGAATTAATGGGCGGGCGGCTTTTGGTGGTGCCCCATGAAAGTGTGTACACGAGCGTGGGAAACGGGTTGCGATCCTTCTGTGCCACCGGTCGCGGGTCAAGGGGGACGGATTCACAGCCGCGTCTGTGTCGTTGTGGGTCAAGGGGACACGCCTGCCCCGGGTTCTCTGCGTGTGCCGCCCGTGCATTCATGCCGTAGCCCATTAATTTGCACATCTTGCTAGTGCCTGGCTAGAGGGAGACGTGACAATAATGGACGCCTTCATTTGCCCATCTTGTAACGGGCAGCACGCCATTTGAACTGCATCGATACCCCATGCCAGTTTTGCGTCCTCAAAGAGGAGCACGCCATGTACAGCACGCCATGCAGCGTTGGCTTTTTGGTTGTCTTCATCGGGCTGCCGCATTGTGGCCGGGTGCATGCTTTGATGCGATGACACATCGGTTGTAATGGTAGGCATGCGACAGCTTACTGCGTATGGGTGGCGGAGCAGGGCTACGTCGAGGCCATGCATGCAAGCGGGCCCGCATGCAAGCACGGGCGCAGTTCTGCGGGTGAGCATGCATGCTGCGGGTGGGCACGGGCACGCATGCAACGATGGGAATGGGCACTGCGTAGGCTTGGTCCATGCACCGCGTCAACTCTTGTTGTTGGATTCAAATGAACGGTAGCTAACCCTAGCGCCTGATCGATATACACTGTAGCTAACCCTAGCGCCTGATCTCAACCGTCCACGCACAACGATCGACGACCCAGTAGTGTGCAGGGTTTTGAGGGGTTTTGAGAGGGGTTTTGAGGGGTTTTGGCTGATTAGGGTTGAGCATAACTAATTCAAAAAAAATCAAAAAAATATAAAACTTGCACACATAGTCTTATTATGTCGTATAGTAACGAGAAAAAAATAATATAAATATGATTTACATACATTTTTACGAAAAATCCTTCACAAAATTGTCATTCCTCGAACAATGTAGTATGGAGTTCAAGGGAGAGAGTAGTGGGCACCCGAGAGTATAGGTGGGGTTTTGAAAATGAAAGTGTGAAAACCTCACCAAAACTTCATTTTGGATTGACTAAGAAAGATCTTAACTTACTTTTCTCATTTTCATGTTTTTAAACTTGTTTTATATATAATTTTCTATTAAACCTTGTTTTTCCAAAAAAAGAAAATAATAGAAAATCAATTCAATAAATAGTGAGACTTTAGATTTACACTATATAGGTAGAATAGATGTGTAGAAAAATTATTTGTCTGGTTTAGACAAGGTGCAAAAAAACTTGCTTAAATATGAGGCCGTTTACCCTACCTTTGAAGGTCATTTGAGACACACTTTTCATGACTATGAGTTCAACTTACCAAAAGGGCTGGGAATGATCAGCAAACAAACATATTTCAGTTGAGGTACTTTAGATAGCATTAAAACATCAATACCCCATCCCTAATTCAAATTTGAGCCCAAATTTGAATTTTATTTGGCTGGTTTAGACAAGGTACCAACAAACAAGTTCGAATAGAAATACGGGATACATAGTGACTACCAGTATGCATCAAGTTACAAATATTATTACATGCCCCAAATTTCAAAACTGTTCTCTGTTCTACCTCTTCCTACCACGTCGCGTGCCCTTCTTCGCCTTAACACTTCTTGTTTTTGGTTCAACTACACACACAAGTTCACTGATCATCTTGGTTTTTTTCACTGGTCTTTTCAACACCTCGCCAACACCCTCGTGATCAGTGTCTTCAATCTCAATGTTGACAGCAGTTTCAGTTTCTTCGGTGTGTACCTCAACATGGGTTTCTTTAGTCTGAACCTCGACATGCTCAGGTTCAGTTTGAACCTCGAGAGCAGTTTCTTCAGTCTGAACCTCGACACGCTTAGGTTCAGTTTCAACCTCGAGAACAGTTTCTTCAGTCTGAATGTTGACTGCAGCAGGATTTTCTTCACTCTGCTCAGGCTGAGGCACACTTCTCTTCTTTCTACCGCCATTGACTCTTGCTTTTTTTGTTGGCCAACACTGTTCAACAACAAGGGGCTGACTTGCTCGCTTCCTCCTGGCCATTGGGAAAATGTTATAGATATAGTAATTGGAAAAAAGCACCAAATCAAAACACAGACAAATAAACAAGAACATACTTTGGCTTATCAGGAATGTAACGGCATTTGACAGATCCCACTCTGTGCCCAAGTTCCTGGCACAACTTACTTGCATCTGTTTTTGTTACTTTTGGCCTTTTTGGCTTTCCATCTTTCTTTCCCTTCTTACTACTCCCACCTTTCTCAAACCATGCCTTGAATCTACTCTGTTTAGGCCTGCCAGCCTTTCTTTTCGTCAAGGGAGGACACATGGAAAATTCAATGTCCACTTCAGGCCACTGAGACTGATCTGTAAGTGCTGGAATTGGAGTAGCATATGCAGCTTTGAATCTTGCTACCGAATAATATTCATGCAAATATGGGTGCAGCATGTTTATCTTCGGTTGGGATGCTAAGAAGAGAATGGCATGCTCACATGGTTTACCAGTGTGTTGCCACTCGAGGCAAGTGCAATCATGCAATTCAGTGTTAACAACATGTCTCCTTCCAGTTTTGTTATCTCTAACTTCAGCACCCCAAGGTGAAGATTTTTCAACAAACAAATGTGAAAGACATCTGCTCCTATTGACCACCTGTTGTACCACTGCTGGAAGCTTATCACCTTGCAGACAATCACCTATCCTTCTTCTCAATTCCCACAACCGCATGAGCATGATCCTGATTTGGTCAACCATGTCATGCACAGGCAAATCTTTTAACTCCTTCACCTTGTTGTTGAAACTCTTTGCCAAATTGTTGTTGATGTGGTCACACTTGATGGCAGTGTTGAATGCTGACCTGTACCATAACAAAGAATGGTACGTGTTCAGCCATGGACCAAACTCATCACATGCTGCCATTATCTTATCAAGATGATATTTGTGTGTCTGTCTAGTGTAAGATCTTGCTGCAGGCCACATGCGCCCAAATTCTTCTCCTCTAAATTTTTTGATCAAATTCATCCACAAATGACCGAAGCACTCCCTCTGCTCAGCATGTGGGAAAACATTTTTCATTGAATTTTCAAGGCCCTTGCATGCATCTGTGTGTATAGCCAAAGGTGACACTGGCCCTAGGCATCTTTTCAAATGGATCATGAACCATGTCCATGAAGCCTCTGTTTCTGACTGAAACAAGCCAACAGCAATAGGAAACATCCAGTTGTGTCCATCTAGAGCATTGCATGCTGCCAACTGACCATTCCACTTGCCTGTCAAAAATGATGAGTCTATGCTCAAATATGGACGGCACCCTGCTTTGAACCCATCAATGCAAGGCTTCAAAGCCATAAAAAACTTGGAGAACTTGACTTCACCTTTGGCTGATACCTCTGTATCTATCTCCACAACACTGCCAGGTGACCTCTTTTCCACCTCTGCTTTGAAGTTGTAAAGCATCCTAAATGTATTTGCCGAATCACCATATAAAATTTTCATTGCCCTTTGTTTTGCCTTCCACACTGTGGTATATTTCAGTTTAATGGGGTACATCTTTTCCAAGTCTACTTTGAGTTTCTTCGCAGTAGTGTTTGGTGTTTTGGCTAAAATTGGGGTGATCTTTTCTGCAACCCAAAGTTGTGATGTCATGGTTGATACTCTCTGTGAACTTGTAATACAAGTATGTTGATTGGGGATTTGGTTAACCCTGACAGTACTTCCATCAGGTTGCAGTCTAGCAGATATGTACCACTTGCAAGGCTTCACACTACCATCAAATCCTCTGCACCTCGCAAAAAACTTCTTTCTATCAGTCCAAATAGTCTTGGCATCAAACTCATGTTTCACTGCATAAGTCTTGAAACACATCCTAAACTCCTTCATGCTTGGGAACAACTTTCCTACTTCAATGACAGGGTTTTCATTGTCATACACATGCACCAGCTAATCATCATGTGCATCATCTACCTCATCTGCAGCTTGTTGCATCAACTGTCCATCTACTTCTTCATCAGCATTAGCAGGCAAACTAGATTCACCCCTCTCCTGCTTATCTCTGTCATCGACTGGAATGCCAAAAAGTTTGGCCATCTCAATGTCAGGCATTGGTGCAATGACCAAATCAGTAGGCTCATCTAATTCAACTACATTCCAATCAATAGTTGCTGCAGTTTCAGTTTCAGTTCCAGTCGCCTGTCCCTCGGGTATTACTGTAAGTTCAGTACACATGGGAATCAATGGCCTCTGTGTAGCCCAATCATCATCTACCATCTGCGCAGCCAATTGTGATGGCACATATCCAACCTTCGAAAAAATGTTCAGATCAACGAGCTCAGCAAAATCATCATCAACCCCGTTAAACATTTTCAAAATCCTCAAAAACCTAATAGAAAAAAGTTACGGGGCTTTTAAGATATAGAGTGGAAAAAATTGAAAAATATTCAAACAGTGGGCAAACTGTGGTCAAACAATGGTCAAACTAATTATTCTAGAATATTAGTGTTACTAAATAATTATTTTAGTTATTTCAATTTTGGTCAAATCTGGTCAAACTGTGGTCAAACTGTGGTCAAACAATGGTCAAACTGATTATTCAAGAAATATTAGTGTTACTAAATAATTACAATAGTTTCAAACTCAAACAGTGAAATGTGTCACTTCATGCTCAAGCAAAATTCCTGAAGGTTAATAGGATTGACATCTTACTATGGTTAGGAAAACAACAAGTGCAGACTTGGAGCGAGGGAGAATAGAACCCGGAAGTTAAGCGTGCTCAGGCTGGGGGAGTGGGAGGATGGGTGACCGTTCGGGAAGTTAGATGATTTGGAATGATGAGGGGTGATTAGAGGATAAATTGAGAAGTGATGAGGGGTGGTGATTACAGACTAGAGGTTAAAATAATTCAGAAGTTTGAAAATAAAAAAAATTCAAAAAAAATTTTGAAAAAATTTTTTCAAAAAAAAATCATAAAGTTTCCTTTAGTCCCAGTTGGTGTTACCAACCGGGACTAAAGGTGGAGCTCCACGTGGCCGCGCCCTTTAGTCCCGGTTCTGGATTGAACCGGGACTAAAGGGTCAGGGCATTAGTACCGACACTTTAGTCCCGGTTCAGGAACCGGGACTAAAGGCCCTTACGAACCGGGACTATAGGCCCTTTTTCTACCAGTGATCTTTCTTGATGTCCACTGGAAGTTGGCAGACCAATTTTTTTTATATTGGGCAAAGATTACTCCATATGGAGGAATATCGACAATGGGAACACATGCTTGGAATCTTATTATCTACATCATCAACGACTTGGTCACATATCTTGAAACTGGATCAAGAGGCATATTGATTCTGGAATTTTAAATTTTAGTGGGAGGACTATGGTACATGTGAAGGATATGTGATTTTTAATACACCTTGTTTATTAAGGTGGAAGGAGATGAAAGGGCTTCACATCATTTCTTTTTGATATACTTATGGTATTTCTTTGGACACCCCCACTAGAGGTCAGATTATTTATTTCATCTCACTCTTCCATGATTACACTTTTACACGGTTATGCTTATATTTTATTTTACAAGTCGGAAGGTTTTATTGTGCTGGTCACATGTTATACTGAAGTGGAAAATCAGTTGATTAAATAATATCATAGTTTTAACAACCGATTGGTGGGGGAAGTACACTTCAAGAATATATCGTTTGTATGTAAAGAGCATGGAACTATTCATCATTGTAATATACCGTACACTCCACAATTGAATGGACGAATTGACTGTCTTGTATAGTCCATTGTTTCTTTGGAATGAAGCATTGCATACTGACATTTGTTGATATCATTCTCCATCTAGAACAGTCACTTGACTGGAAGGAAATATTCTATTTTGGCATGAAATTCTCTGTTGTTACAAAGCACACACCAGGAATTTTTCATAGTTCTTCTAGTGGATCAAAGGATGTTTCCTTAGTTATCTAGAAAAGGAATACTGGTGGAAAGTAGGAACACAATCATTTTTATGATCAAGGGTGGAATTATTGACAATCATACTGGAATAATCTTAACCCCAAGGAAACTACAAGTGACACTCCCAACATGACATGCTTAGGATAAGTGGGAGGAATTAACTTGGAATGTAATCTCTGGATAATTGTTATGTGATTTTTGGGGGAAGTCACTCTAAATAGTAGAGGAAGACTCCTAATTAAGAAGGCCTAGTTTTTTTTATCATTGTCAACTATGGGTGGAAGAAATGCGGGAAGGAATAAAATCAATGAGGAATTATATAGTTTGGGAACTTAATATCATACCAAATAACCGCAAGCCTATTGTCTGGAAGTGATTTTTTTGTAAGGATATTTGGCTCACTGGAATATTGTGTCACTCTTGTTATTCAATTATTCACACAAAGGGAAATATACTTTGTGGAAACTCTCTCCTGGAATTTTGGGAAAGAGGAACTGCATACATGGTTTGCTAATTGAATAAATTAATGTATGGTCTTATAACAAGCTTCACATTAATGGAATAGCAGGTCATATGGTTTTCTAAATGAAGCAAGGCGGTCATCTACAAATGTAAGTGTAAAGTATTTAGCATTATTATTGTATGCGATAACATAGTTTTGTTGTTTGCAATGATAAGTCACATTGATGGAAGTGAAAGCTTGGTCATTTTTTAACTTTCATATGAAAGGAACATTTGAAATATCCTATGTTTTACGAGTGGAAATATATAGAAAATATTTTGAAATGTTTCTCTATGGAAAATTGAAAATCTGTTAAAATACCTTTGATAAAGGGAATCATACTCAGTGAGGAATTATATTTGAACTCCTGAGGAAAATAGAATAATGAATGATACTGGAATTCATATGTATCTTCATTGTATTATTGTACCATAGCTACCGGAATTTATGCTGCATTCAAGTTGTGGAATGAAAGACGAGCAGCTAAGGGAATCTCACACATCATATAAGATTGTGGAAAGTACATCACAACCTGTCACTTGTTCTAAAATTTATATTAAAGGTAAACACATTGAGGAAACTATCACTCTATCTACAAGATGAGAAATAAGTCCAGATATGCATATTCAATTGTTTGTAGTACAAATATTGTGCAGGTTCACTGACCGAAGTAAGGAATTTCATTCAACATATGGTTAATTATGGAACTTCATTTACTGATTGGATTTGATATTTATGTGGTTTTGAAACTTTATTCAACATGGTTATCATCTAATTGACTCAATGTGGAATTAATCATATTATTGATATATGTGATGGAAAATAATTGATGTGGAATTTTACTTGAGGAAGCAAAATACTCAAGGTGCCTATAAAGGTGGAATTACACTCGAGGAAATAATACTCGAGGCGCCGAGGAGAGGTATGCTGGAATAATTAGGCGAAAACTAAAGGTCTCTAGTGATCTTAAGTGTCAGAACAAGGAAACACATTGAAGGGAAGTGTCACCATATATTTTTGTGGGTTTTCAACATAGTGTTTATATGATTCCTGGTCCCTTGACTAAGCCTCTTAGTCAGGAGGTGTTTGGCAAGCATGTTAGGTATATGAGTTTACGAATATTTGAATGATCGTTTTGGACAAGTGGGAGATGTTGGAATTATGTGTCCTGCAACTATATTCAATTTACTTGGAATTGTCAATATTTGGAATACCTCATTATGGAATTATACATGAACTTCTACATGGAATTGCTTTACATGATTTGCATGGAATTGGTACTTGTTGGAATGTACTTAAGTAATACTATATGCTTAAGGAAGCTGGTCAATTATCAGTGGAATACAATATATTATTTATATTGGAAAGACTACCCGGGTACATTGATAATTGGAAGGAGCTAGATCGTATAGTTAGATTACAGCCCTAACATTGATATAAGTAATTAGAGGATTTTACACTCTATTATGGCGCGTTGCTCACAAGCGCGTGCTCCGGGGACATAACGGGTAGAATCCGTTAACACACAAATATGATCGTGGTTGGTAATTTGATCTGGACTCTATCCCGGAAACTAGTTGTAACGACTCGGAATCTTATCTGTATAAGAGATGGACTCTTCGGAAAGACAGAATAAAGGTCCCTACCCCTAGCCTCAAAGATGCGAATTGTGAGCGGCAGCACGGATAAGCGCAGAGGAATTAGGGGGTAGACCGCAAACCCTAAATTTTCTAACATAGTGCACTCGGCGACTGCAACTTGGATGATTTGGGATATAATGGAGAGTTGTTCACATGGAGAAGGGGGCGTATACGTGAACGTCTGGACGGAGTGGTAGGTAACAGTGCATTGGCAGACCAATTTCCATGGTTATCCAATGATCAGTTCGACAAATCTGACCAGAGACCGATCGTGATAGACACTGGACTCCAGAGTCGAGTGCAACCGAGGGGACCCTGCGGGCCTTGAAAGTTTGAGGCAAAGTGGTTAGCTGACGAGGACGTAGAAACAATAGTTCAAACAACATGGGATTTGCGGAAATCACAAGGTGTAGCATCTCTGGCAGAGATCACGTCTGATGTGCACACCGCGCTTCACCGGTAGGACAAGGAGGTACTAAAAAAGTTGAATGGAGTGATGGTTGGGCCGCTGACACATGAGGCGGTGGCATGTCAACATGAACTGCACCTCCAAATTGAGAATTTGCTCGGGCGGTATGAGATATATTGGCTTTAGAGAGGGCGCACTGACTGGCTTACAATGGGGGATCAGAACTCTGATTTCTTCCATTGCGTAGCTACTGGACGACGTAACAGAAATTTTATAAAATGTCTACAGGGGGCTGTGGATAATTGGATTGTGGCACAGATTGCAACTTTGCAAGTGATAGAGTACTTCAAATCTCTGTTCACTTCCGGAGTACATGAGCCAGATCAACTAGTCCTTGAGAAGGTAAAACCAGGAGTTACAGATTCTAACACCCCGATAATTAAGCTACAGTAATACCATAGTAATGATGACATGTCATCACAATTACTGTTGGTAAACCTCACCTTGATTCAAACACAAATCAAATTCAAATCTAAATTAAAGTCAAATAATTAAAGTTCTCAAATGACAAACTAAAATGTGCATAATGTGAAAAATAATCCATAGATAATTATAGTGAGGAAACCAACATGTTACAAAGTCTTTCAGCGCCCTAAAATAATTGAAACATGTGATAAAACAATAATTTAAATGCCTTTTCAATTACAAAATTTTGCCAACAATTTTATTTGTGTACCAAACCTTTTGTGGTAGTAGAATAAATTAAAATACTAATTTAGGAGTTGGTTTTGTATTTTTATAAAACTAAATACAATTAAAAGAAAAGGAAAACAGAAAATGAATAAAAAGAAAAGCAAAAGAAACAAAAAAAGAAATAAAGAAAATCGGAAACCACCGGGCCACTTGGCCCGGGTAGCTACAGGGGCCAAGCCCACCAGCGCCCCCCCTCCACCTCTGTTCATCGGGGGCTCATGGCCACCGCCGTTGACCGCCACGGCCGCGGAAGTCGCCGTGGCGGCCATCCGCCCGCCCCGTGCACCTACAAAGCCGCCCTCGGTGCCGCCCCCGAAACCCTAGTCCACCCACTCCCCTTCTCCTCGAGCCCCCTCTCTTTGTCCCGAGTGGGCCCGAGTGCCTCATGTCGCCTCCGGCCGCCGTCCGCCGCGGTGACTGTCGTCACCGTCCCGCCTCGACCGGCCTCCTCGACCCTCGCCGCCCCCTCTTCCCTGCGCCGTTGTGAGCTCCTGTCCTACCTCGCCCCTCCGTTCTGCCGCCGCTTCAACGTGGTCGATGCTCGCCGTGGCCACGCCCAGGCCCCGCGCTCGTCGGATTAGCGCCCGTGGTCGTGTGCTGCGCGCGAGCCCGCACTACAAGAAATTTGTTAATCCATGACGGATTTCTATTGACTTTTCAAAACTGTCATGTATAGACCGTCAAGCCCGCCCAAGCCCGCTAGAGCCCATCTAATCTTTACCCATATAAGATGCTAACCCTAACCCTCGTCCTCGGCCCCTCTTCTCTCCCTCGTCGGCAGCCCCCTCCTAACTCCCCATCGCCGCCACCTACTACCTCGCCTCCCTCCTCCCACCACTCTCCGTCGGCGAGCAGTAGAGGAGCCCGCCCCCGCCGCCGGCCGCCTGCACGCCGGTGCCCCCTTCCTCACCCCAGCCGCGGCGCTCGGATCTCGCCCCGCCCTGCCGCGGCAGAAGACCAAGCCGACGGATTCACTCCTCCGCCCGATTCACCTCCACCCAGGCCGCCTCTCGCCTTCACCCGCCCTCGACGCGCAGGGATTCCCGCATTCACTCAGGTACCGATGGATCTGCTCTCCCGCATCCTCTTCTTCCTCTCGCCCCCGGATTTCCTGCTCAGATTCGCTTCTCCCTCCTCAGATGGACGCAGAGGACGCGCTGGGCTTCTGGGAGGACGGCGCCATCCGCTTCATCTTCGGCGAGGATGTGGACGCCAGGGTAGATGACGACGACGGCACTGGTGCGAGTGCCTTCGACAGGTCGCTCATGGAGCTCCGCGTCTTCTAGGAGGTCTTCTCCAGGGCGCCGGGGCAGAAGGAGGGCGATGTCTGGTGAGGCTTTGCTTCTCTCCATACCCTCTTTCCCACAATGTTTTTCCTTCCACATCCATTCACTGGTTCGAAACAAGATAGATAATGCATTTCTATGATGAAGATCTGTGATATTTTCTCTTTTTCTCTTTGAGATACTATGGACATATACTGTACAACAACAAAACATAAATCTGTTGCACTAGGTTTTTTGTTGCTTACATAAATCAAAGCATGCATGCTGCAACGTCGACTTGTTTGTTTCATATGATTATATATTGCAGTATATGTTCTGTTAAAATAGGTCTCTGAGACACGATTTTTGCTACTGTATTAATAGAGTGACATGTTTTTTTAGCGTTTTGTTCTCAAGTTAATTCATTGATCTCAAGTGACTAAGAGTAATATTGTTTGCTTTGTAGTTGTACACTGCTAATTCAGAAGTCCGATGTATGTTGTCTGATTTTTTGAATAGTAATTGCCTACAGCATTTATCCTGCCAGCTTTTAGAATTGAGAAACTCATACCATTTTATATCTAAATGAAGAAAAACTCATATCTGCAGATTCTGTAGGTACATGCTCGTTCTTATCTGCAGTTTTATTGCATGTATTGAGAAAAAGTGCCATGGCTGCCATCTCCCATGTCCTCCGTCCGCCTCATCATCCCCGGTGAGCTTGCCAAGAACGCCATTCTTGAATGTCTATGAAGTTTGGACAGTGCACTAGCAGATTTTGTGAGATCCGCTAGTAAGTTAAGCAACTACTAGAATTTTGGATAAGAAGTTTATTCAGTTTTTACATTTGTTGCAATTCTCTTCTATCTATTTATATCTAACATATCTAATGGTCTTGTAAATATGCTAGGTATGATTGCATAGTTGGCTACTTGGTGCTGCCAATAACAATCAGCATGACATGATACATAGTTTCCATCAGGAGGGCCGACGACAAGATGAATAATAACTTCAATAGTTTAAATGTTCTCTTTGTGTGAGCTGGATTATACTATTTCCTAACTTTGTTGAGTGATATTTTGTCAACCTATATTGTAAAATTATCATTTCCCGAAGGATTTTGTAAACTTCTATATTGTAAATACCTGTGGATAATTGCATACTGATTCATATATGTATGTATGAAACTTTGGAAATACTTTGTCTTGGGCCATAGTTTGCATTATAATTTGTGGAATGCATTGTGCTTAAAACTGTAGTTGTTGAAAATTTGGCCGAAAGAAATAGGCTAATGGGAAGAACTAAATTTAAATTGCCCCAAAATCCATGACGATTTCTGTGACAGAAAATAGTGTCCACGTAGGCAGCCACGTCATTGCAGTTGGTTAATTGAAAATCCTACGTGGCGTCAATCCATGACGGATTGTTCTGTCACAATGATTTGGGCCTTGGGCGGGCCTGGGCAAATCCATGACGGTGAAAATCCGTCATGGTCAGCATGATGCCAAATTATGACGCGATATACATGACGGACATCGACTCCATCATGGGTGGGCACCCATGATAGTTTTTTCCTAGTCCATGACGGACTGTCACCGTCATGTATTAAACAATTTCTTGTAGTGCCGCACGCCCCTGCTCGCGCCCCCTACACGCGTCCGTCCAGCGCCTCGCACCGCCATGCATGCGCTACCGCCGTAGTTGCTGTGCTGCTCGCGTCTGACCTTCCCTCCGCCCCATCGCTGCCTGCTCGTCCGCCACGCCCGCGCCTCGTTGGCCCCCAACACGCAACTGCCACCACGCTCGACCTGCTGCCGCTGCTCCTGCAGTTGCTACCTGCACCACGACCTGCCACCATGCCTGCCTTCGTGCACCGCCGCCACTCCGGGTGTTGCCGCCCACTCCCGCCGTCCAGCCACTGCGTCCCGTTGCCTCTTTGCCCACTGCACATCCCGCTCGACGACCGCGCCCGTCTACTGCTGCCCTTGGCCGCCCCGCCTGCAGCTACTGCTCACCGGGCCAACCCCGCTCGCTGCTCCTGCTGCGTCCGCCGTGAGCCCCCGCTGCCGCCCAGCCCGCGCGCCGATTGCCCCGGCCTCGCCCCCGTCCGCCGCTGCCGCCCGACCCGCGCTACTCGACATCGTGTCGTGCCCGCCTCCACTCTGTCGCGCCACGGCTAGGCCCTGCCTCCTACCATTGCCCTTCCTTTGCCCCCGCGCCGCCCGGCCGCCGAGCGCGCCTCTACCGCCACTGCCGCGCTCGTCTCCGGCCGCCGGAGCGGCTGCTGCTCCTGGTTGTGGTCGCTGGAGCGTCCGCGCCCAGCCACCGAAGAGGCCCGACTGCGTGCCACGCCTGTGGCCAGATGGGCCACTGCCTAGTGGGGCCCGCCCCTGTAAAAGAAATAATAAATAAATATAATAAAAATAACAAATTAATTAAGTAATAATGTAATTAATTAACCTAATTAACTGATTAGTTAATCTTAACAGAAACTGACATGTGGGTCCCCTAGACCCAGTTGACCCGTCAACTGGTCAACAGGGCCTAGTGTCAGCCTCTGGTGACCCTGCTGTGTACACTTGTTGTGTCCGCATTGCAATTTCACTTTTTATTTTGAATTAAAATTAAAATATAAAATCATTTAAAACTTCGAGAAATCATATAAAATAATTCGTAACTTGGATGAAAATAATTAATATATGAAAATTGCTCATAAAAATATAACGAATCATAATATGCAATCCGTTCATCTGTCACATGTCTCTAGCATGACGAACATGGATACTTCCCCTCCGTTTCATCTGTTTGAAAATGTTTTCCCTCTTTGTCTGTATCACTTAGCACTGTGATAGTTCACTGTCGGTGTCAAAACCGGCGGATCTCGGGTAGGGGGTCCCAAACTGTGCGTCAAGGTCGGATGGTAACAGGAGACAAGGGACACTTTATTTTACCCAGGTTCGGGCCCTCTCAATGGAGGTAAAACCCTACTTCTGCTAGATTAATATTGATGATATGGGTAGTACAAGACTAGATCTACCACGAGATCAAGGAGGCTAAACCCTAGAAGCTAGCCTATGGTATGATTGTGTATGATGATGGTTGTCCTACGGACTACAACCCTCCGGTTTATATAGACACCGGATAGGGTTAGGGTTACACAGAGTCGGTTACATAAGTAGGAGATCTTGAATATCCGCATCGCCAAGCTTGCCTTCCACGCCAAGGAAAGTCCCATCCGGACACGGGACGAAGTCTTCAATCTTCTATCTTCATAGTCCTGGAGTCCGGCTGAAGGTATAGTCCGGCTATCCGAACACCCCCTAATCCAGGACTCCCTCAGTAGCCCCCGAACCAGGCTTCAATGACGACGAGTCCGGCGCGCAGATTGTTCGGCGTTGCAAGGCGGGTTCTTCTCCAAATCCTGTGTACTTGTAGGAATAATGTTTGATTTTTGTAATGTGGCGCTTCTCGGCTTCCACGCCTAATAATGGCCGTCTTCCACGTGTCGAACGCGAAAAGCCGGGGTGTTTTTACATCCACACCCCTAGCCGTATAAACGAGCCTCCTATTTAACGGGATGGGGATTCAGATCCAAACCACATCTTCTCCTCCCCGCGAGTTATCATCAGAGTGCTCCCAGCAAATGTCCATTCCAACATGGCCAGCCATCGCAGCCCCTCCCCTCGCCCCTCCGGTCCTAAACCCGGGGACTGGGAGATTTGCACCATCCCACATAGCGAGTTAGTGTCGCTTCAGGCCAAGGGATTTCTCCCTCAGGCATACATGGTCCCGGTCCGAGCCGGTCTCGCCACCTATAATGGCGGAAAACAAGCGGAGAGCACCCCCAATCCTTCTAAAGGAGAACGGGTGTTCCTTGTTCCCTATCTAATAAGGGGGCTGGGATTTCCAATTCATCCATTTCTCCGCGGGCTTCTGGAGTTCTACGGCCTCCAGCTGCACAATCTCACGCCCGGCTCCGTGTTACATATTGCGGGCTTCGTTGCCCTTTGCGAGCTATTTTTAGGCGTCGAGGCTCATTTCGCGCTGTGGAAGAGGTTGTTCTGCTTGGTACCCCGTTCTCAAGAGGGGTCCATATATCAAGTGGGCGGAGCCGAAGTATGGCGCATCGCCGGGACCGGATACCTATCCGAAACCCCAAAAAAGGCGTCCGAGGACTGGCCTTCGGAATGGTTTTACATAGATGACGTCCCGCTGCCGGACCCTATCCGGGTGGGTCTCCCTGAGTTCAACAATGCTCCATTGAAGAAACGCTTGAGCTGGCGTCCGCGGAGCTCTCAGAGAGAAAGCGACAGAGACGTCCTTTACCTGATGGGCCGGATAAGACTGTTGGCTCATTCCGGACTAACCATGATTGGAGTCATGGCCGCATGCATTATGCGGGGGGTGCAGCCGCTTCAATATAGAGGCCACCCCATGTGGGATTTCAATGGGGAGGATGACGCCACCCGTTACGGCCGTAAGGGGCCAGCCTCAGCTGCCGCTCTAGTAAAGATTTTAACATCTTTGTACAAGGGAGAAAAGGAGGACTTCCTCCGCGACAACCCACGGGCCGGATTCACTATGTACGAACCTCCAAGTTGGGTAAGTGAACAATTGCGCTTGCCCGTTTGTTTAACACTCCCATGGTTAGATACGTAGTCTGACGACTTCAATGCAGGAACTGCAACAGGAAATAAAGGATATCAACGGCCGCCCTCCACAGCCCGAGGACCCAGAACGGTCCCTCGATCCGGACTCCGAAGAGGATCCGGACATATCGGTGGAGCTTATCGACGGGGTGTTCCACCAGTTAAGCAAGGACAATACCTTGGTAGCCATTACGGCTGATTACCCCGGGTTAATCCCGGCCTCCCAGGTGACAGAAACCGGAGTGTTTATTCCCTCAAGAGAGATTCCATTCTCACATATTCCGGCGTTTCCAACGACAACCGTATTTTGCAGGGGAGATTTCCGAGGCGGGAGGCCGAACCTGCGGCGGCTAGCCAACGAGGGGCCACAGGGCCCCGTGGGGCAAAAAGAAATGTAGTCCGGACTGAGATGCCGGTGCAAAGGTATAACGCGCCCTCTGTTTCCCTGGTGTTATTATGTCAAGGCATATTAACGTTCGTGCTGTCTCCAGGACGAAGAGGCCTCGCCGGACTATATCCGGAGAGGTTGCCAATCACGCCTCCACCAGCCAGGCTCCAACGTCTGGCCAGGAAGCGGGGGCGAGCACCAGGCGTGCACCGGACGCTCCTCCGACAGAGGATGCGGACCGGCTGTCTGCCACAAATTCAGAAGTGGAGAGTGCCATGAACCACAGGCGTCGCCGGACAGTTCTACGCGACGCTTGTTTCTCCCGAGAGGCTTTAGATGCCTTTAATTCGGGAGATGCGTACCTCCGTGCCGCTCAAGATGGTTTAGCCAGAGCCACGGAGCAGTATGTGAAAGACATACGGGTAAGAAAATTTTGGTTAAATATATATATATATATATATATATATATATATATATATATATATATACCAGTAGCCCCCGAGACTTGAAACAGTTAAAGTAACTGATTTAAGGATCATATAACATGCAGGTTCCAACTAGAGGCCGCACTAGCCGCAACAGGGGAGCCCAAAGGGACCCCCTCAGGTAAGATACACTTCGAAAGATTAGTATTGTGCGGCTTGGGTGCAAATCTGACAATTCATGTTGCAGATGGCGCCGGACTTGATCCGGAGAAGCAACAACTCTTACGCCGGTTAAAGGCCGGTGAGAGTACGTTGACAAAGGTGAGGCAAGAGAAGAATGATCTTCAGGATGCCAACACCAAGCTGGATATTGAACTTAAGGACGTTCGAGGCCAGCTGTCGGACTCCTCGAAGGAGAATCAGCGGCTTCGACGTGGCATATTTAGTAAGTGCTTGAACGAACTTTGAAAAATGAGTTCGGTGAGGAAGTCGAATAACAGAGTATTGTCTGTAGGTATGCTCACAGGTCGTCCTGCAGAGGAGATGCCCGGTTCTACGGGTGACCTTCTTCCCGAACTCCTGCAACTGCACGAGCGAATTCGGCAGGCGATGCAAGGCGTTGCCCAAGCCTTATGGCCTGCCCACTCCACGCCCGAGGGCCTTAGAGAACTTGCGGAGAAGCTGAAGGGAGCTCGGCGGCGCTTCCGGTTGTGGAAGATATTAGCCTGCCGACAAGGCGCTAGGGAGGCCTGGGCCATGGTGAAGACCCGCTTTACGAAGTCTGACCCCAATCACATGGCCGAGGTCGGACTGGTGGGGCCTGACGGGAAGGAGATCCCTGTGAGCTTAGTGTATGGCCAGGTAGAATTGGCCGCAAAGTATTCCCAGTAGGACTGTAAATTAGATAGCCTGTTATATGATATAGAGGAGGAATACAATCAGTCAGGATGACTATGTAATTTATAATTGACATGTGTAATGCCTTCTAGCCGGATTGTAGATCGTTTGTCGTTGCCGACATTTTCGCTTTGACCTCGGGACCTGACGGTCCGGAGTGTGTCCGAATACCATAACGGTTATATAAGAACCGAGGTATGCATGGAGACCAGGCGTAGGGGTCATTAGTGCTTTATCAGACAAGTGCCCAACTAGTTATGTTATATTACATGGTTAGTAAGAAACATCTTCCAGAGAGAATAGTTCCGTTAAGGGTTCCTTCCGCTGGGGTGGCGTGCCCTGAAGTGCACGTCCAGACTGCAAATGCAGGAAAACATCTGGGGGCATGTATAAGTAAAAAAAGGTTCATCTTTAGTTCACCGACCGAATATTCCCTTAAGAACGCTAGCTTTCGGCTTCACCCAGTCTGAGGTACACATCCGGCTTATCCGGCAGTAGCAATCGCAGAGGTGCTCCCTTTACCGCCTAGCCAAACAATCGGGAACGTAGGGGTAAGCACAGGAGCCAGGCAACCCAGCTTGGCCAAAACTTAAGTCATATCGATGCATATAATGGTGAAGAAAAGGTGCATGCGGAAGTCTGACGCATGCGTCGGGTGTGAAACCCATATAAACAAGCTTCTGTTAAAGAAGCCCCCAGGTTTAAGGAGCGCTAGTAGCGCGTCACATGATGAGCCTTTAAGGGCTATAAAAGGAAAGAGTGGGAGGAGAAAAAATAAAAACAGAAAAAAAATATATAAATGGACAGAGGAAGGAGACAAACTCAGAGTTCGGCGCTAGGCATAGAATCTTCGGAGACGTGCGGCGTTCCATGGGTTCGGCTCGAGTCGGTTATCCGACGCATCTCGCAGGTGGTACGCTCCACCAGTTAGGACTTGGTCAATTATGAAGGGACCTTCCCCTTTGGGCTTGAGTTTGTCCTTTTTCTTATCCGGCAGGCGTAGAACTAGTTCGCCAACGTTGTAATTTTTGGCCCGTACTTCTCTGCTTTGATATCTTCGAGCCTGCTGTTGATAAAATGCGGAACGGGCTTTAGCCACGTCGCGCTCCTCCTCTAAGGCGTCCAGGTTGTCCTGCCGATCAAGCTCGGTTTCTCTTTCTTCGTACATGCGCACTCGAGGTGAGTCATGAATTATGTCGCAGGGCAGAACTGCCTCTGCGCCGTACAGCAAAAAGAATGGTGTGAATCCGGTGGTACGATTCGGCGTGGTTCGCAGCCCCCAGAGTACAGAGTCGAGCTCCTCTACCCAGTGCGTATTAGATTCCTTGAGGGACCGCACTAGTCTGGGTTTAATGCCGCTCATGATGAGACCATTTGCACGTTCGACCTGAACGTTAGTTTGTGGGTGATAGACAGAAGAATAGTCGAGCTTAATGCCCATGTTTTTGCACCACAGCTTTACTTCGTCGGAGGTGAAGTTTGTGCCGTTATCGGTGATGATACTGTGGGGGACACCGTAACGGTGTACGACCCCGGATATGAAGTCTGTCACAGGTCCGGATTCGGCCGTCTTAACAGGCTTGGCTTCTATCCATTTGGTGAATTTATCCACCATGACCAATAAGTATTTTTTTTCTTGTGGGTTCCACCTTTAAGGGGTCCCACCATGTCAACCCCCAGACCGCGAAAGGCCAAGTGATGGGGATAGTTCGGAGGGCGTTGGGTGGCATATGGCTTTGGTTTGCAAAGAGCTGGCAACCGACGCATCGTTTGACTAAGTCATGAGCGTCTGCTCGGGCCGTCGGCCAATAAAAGCCCGTACGGAAAGCCTTGCTTACAAGGGACCGAGCTGCGGCGTGGTGGCCACCGAGTCCGGCATGAATTTCAGCCAACAGACTCCGCCCTTCCTCTTCGGAGATACATCTTTGAAGGACTCCTGTAGTGCTTTTCTTATATAGCTCTCCCTCGTGGACTTTATAGGATTTAGATCGCCGCGCTATGCAGCGTGCCTCGTTTTGGTCCTCTGGGAGTTCCTGCCTAGTAAGGTAGGCTAGGAATGGTTCTGTCCATGGGGCGATGACCGGCATTATTACGTGGGCTGAAGGTGTGATTTCGGTGGCAGGGCCTCCGATTATGTCGGATTGTTCGGCGTCGGGTTGTGCGGTTGTGTCCGGACTGTTATCCGAGGGTTCCCCCTCCCATGCTACAGATGGCTTGAATAATCTTTCTAAGAAGATGTTGGCGGGGGACTGCATCTCGTTTTGCTCCGATGCGTGCCAGGACGTCCGCTGCCTGATTATTTTCTCGGGCTATATGGTGAAACTCCAGTCCCTCGAACCGAACTGACATTTTTAGGACGGCATTGCGATAAGCTGCCATTTTTGGGTCTTTGGCGTCGAAGTCGCCATTTATTTGGGATATCGCGAGGTTTGAGTCCCTGCGTACTTCCAGGCGTTGAATGCCCATGGATACTGCCATCCGGAGACCATGTAGAAGGGCCTCATATTCGGCTGCATTGTTGGAATCCGTGTACATAATTTGGAGTACATATTGGACTGTGTCTCCTATAGGGGACGTCAAAACGACGCCAGCCCCCAGTCCGGCCAACATTTTGGAGCCGTCGAAATGCATGATCCAGTTTGAATATGTGCCGTACTCTTTAGGGAGTTCGGCCTCTGTCCATTCGGCGACGAAGTCGGCTAGGACTTGCGATTTAATGGCTCGCCGTTGTTTGCAGGTTATGTCGAACGGGAGGAGCTCTATGACCCATTTTGCTATCCGGCCCGTTGCATCGCGGTTGTTGATAATATCGTTGAGTGGTACTTCCGAGGCTACTGTTATAGAACACTCTTGAAAGTAGTGTCGTAGCTTCCGGGATTCCATAAACACCGCGTATGCAATCTTTTGGTAATGCGGGTACCGTGATTTTCATGGTGTGAGGACAGTGGACACGTAGTAAACCGGCCTTTGAAGGGGGAGTTTGTGTCCGTCCGTTGCCCGCTCGACGAGGAGTACTGCGCTAACAACTTGATGAGTTGCGGCAATGTACAATAGCATGGGTTCGCCAGTGTTCGGCGCGGCCAGGACTGGGTTTGTTGCCAAGATGGCCTTTATTTCCTCGAGTCCGGCAGTGGCAGCGTCTGTCCACTCGAAGTGTTCGCGCCTGAGGAGGCAGTAAAGGGGCAATGCCTTTTCTCCCAGGCGGGAGATAAAGCGGCTTAAAGTCGCCACGCATCCGGTGAGTTTCTGTATTTGTTTGAGGTCTTTTGGGACATCCAATTGTGACAAAGCTCGGAGTTTAGCTGGGTTTGCCTCAATTCCTCTACCGGATACAATGAAGCCCAGGAGCTTTCCGGCTGGAACGCCGAAAACGCATTTTTCCGGATTGAGCTTAATGTCGTATTTTCGGAGGTTGTCGAATGTAAGCCTCAAGTCGTCTACTAGAGATTCAACATGTCTTGATTTAACGACCACATCATCTACATACGCCTCCACTGTTTTGCCGATCTAGTTTGCCAGGCATGTTTGAATCATGCGCTGATATGTTGCGCCGGCGTTTTTTAGCCCAAAGGGCATTGTGTTGAAGCAGAATGGGTCGTATGGTGTGATGAATGCTGTTGCGGCTTGGTCTGATTCTGCCATCTGGATTTGATGGTAACCGGAGTATGCGTCGAGGAAGCACAGCGAATCGTGTCCTGCAGTGGCATCGATGATTTGATCTATTCGAGGGAGGGGGAAAGGATCCTTTGGGCAAGCCTTATTAAGGTCTTTGAAATCGACACACAGGCGCCAGGATTTGTCCTTCTTTGGTACCATCACCAGGTTTGCTAGCCAGTCCGGGTGTTTTATGTCTCTAATGAATCCAGCCTCCAATAACTTGGCTAGCTCCTCTCCCATAGCCTGTCTCTTTGGTTCGGAGAAACGCCGAAGGGCTTGTTTGACAGGTTTGAATCCTTTCTGGATACTTAGGCTATGTTCGGCCAACCTGCGTGGGATCCTAGCATGTCTGAAGGGTGCCAAGAGAAAATGTCCCAGTTCTCTCGTAGGAACTCTCGCAGTGCGGCGCCTACATCAGGGTTCAGTCTTGCCCCGATGGAGGCTGTTTTATTGGGGTCCGTTGGGTGGACCTGGAATTTGACTATTTCGTCCGCTGGTTTGAAGGATGTGGATTTGGATCTCTTATCGAGTATCACATCATCCCTATTGACCGTGGATCGCAGCGCAGTCAGTTCTTCGGCCGCTAAGGTTTCGGATAGTGCCTCGAGGGCCAATGCGGCTGTCTTGTTCTCGGCGCGGAGTGCTATGTCCGGATCACTAGCGAGAGTGATAATTCCGTTTGGCCCAGCCATCTTAAGCTTCATGTACCCGTAATGGGGTATAGCTTGGAAAACTGTGAAAGCCTCCCGTCCTAGTATAGCGTGATATCCTCTTTTGAACGGGGCCACCTGGAACGTGATCTGTTCGGACTTGTAATTATCCGGCATGCCGAATACCACATCTAGTGTGATCTTTCTGGTGCAGCGCGCTTCCTGACTGGGGATTATTCCTCTAAAGGTTGTGCTGCTTCTCTCAATACGGTTCCAGTCTATTTCCATCTTTTGGAGGGTTTCCTCGTAAATGAGGTTCAATCCGCTGCCTCCGTCCATGAGTACCTTTGCGAGGCGACAGCCGTCCACTATGGGACTGAGGACCAATGCGGCTGGTGCTCTGGCTGTTCGAATTTTAGGTTCGTCACTCGCGTTGAAGGTGATAGCAGTATTACTCCATGGATTTATTGTCGCTACTTGATAGACTTCAGTGAGGCTGCGGAGTGTTCTTTTTCGCATGTTATTTGATGCGAAAGTCTCAAAGACTGTGAGGAAGGAACTGAAATTCTCGGGCTGGTTTCCTTCGACCTCTGGAATTAGGAGGTCCTCGCCAATTTTGGCCACCTGCCGGAGTATCCAACATGCTCTGAGGCTGTGAGTTGGGGTGGCGTCCTCTGCACTATGAATCTTGCAGGGTCCATCTAGCCACTTTTCCAGTACGGTTCCATGCCCTCTAAAGGGTTTTGATTTTTTGGTATTTAGTCCGGGTGCCTTACTGTGGTGCGCCCTCTTAATTCGGACGGGATTGCTATTCAAGGCCGGATTATCCCAAAATTTTATTTCGGTTTTCCAAGCACTTTCCATCGCACAGTATTTTTGTACTATGGACGCCAAGTCAGCAAAGTGTGTAATATTACGACGGCTTACTGCGTTGAGTATTCCCTTGTCTGTGCAGTTACTGCAAAAGATTGAAATTGCGTCTCCCTCGCGGCAGTCTTTTATCCTATTCATAACCAGTAATGATGTACTGTTTCTTCGGGCATTTGCCTGCTTTGGGAAAGATCGCTTAAGATCGGGCGGGCGGGAGTCGTTGAGTCTGAGACTTCGCCCAGTTTGCTGTTCGGAGGCCGAAGAACTTCCGGATTCTGAGATCCGGAGTCTTGGATGTTATCCGATTTGCCTGATTTTAAGCTCAGGTCTTGGATTGTATCCTCCCCTCCGCGGATATCCCGCATGGAGGGTTCAGGAATTCGGACGTAGCTAGTCCTTAAGATAGATGAAGGGTCGCCGCATTGTGTCTCCATCACAACAACGTGGTGGGTGACTTGGGGAGAGTTAATTTCTCTTAGATCAGATTTAAGCCCAACCTGGTCGTAATTTGTAGCGACACCCAGTGCGGCGATGCGATCCAGGAGCTCGTTTACAGAAGAGAGCTCCATTGGATCCAATTGCTCGGCGAGTTCTGAGCCGACGTGGAGGTTGCTTTCGATGACCCGGGAGGTCACCGTCGGCGCAACAGCCGAACAGGTGGTTGCGAGAAAACCACCTAGCCGGAGAGTTTGGCCGACAGCCAAGGCTCCTTTTGTAATGGCGCCGTCTTTAAAGACGGGAAGAGGCATCCTTCCTGATCGCGACGGCACAGAGGAACTCTCAATGAAAGCACCAATGTCGGTGTCAAAACCGGCGGATCTCGGGTAGGGGGTCCCGAACTGTGCGTTAAGGTCGGATGGTAACAGGAGACAAGGGACACTTTATTTTACCCAGGTTCGGGCCCTCTCGATGGAGGTAAAACCCTACTCCTGCTAGATTAATATTGATGATATGGGTAGTACAAGAGTAGATCTACCACGAGATCAAGGAGGCTAAACCCTAGAAGCTAGCCTATGGTATGATTGTGTATGATGATGGTTGTCCTACGGACTACAACCCTCCGGTTTATATAGACACCGGATAGGGTTAGGGTTACACAGAGTCGGTTACATAAGTAGGAGATCTTGAATATCCGCATCGCCAAGCTTGCCTTCCACGCCAAGGAAAGTCCCATCCGGACACGGGACGAAGTCTTCAATCTTGTATCTTCATAGTCCTGGAGTCCGGCTGAAGGTATAGTCCGGCTATCCGAACACCCCCTAATCCAGGACTCCCTCATTCACCCTTAGCACTTCATATTGTCATATCATGCATCATGATGCATCTGTTTGCTTTATATTTATTGTTCTTCCCCCTCTTCTCTCTGGTAGACACCGAGACTGGCGCTGCTTCCCAGTACGACTACGGTGTCGACGACCCCTCCTTCTCGACAGAGCTTCCAAGCAAGCAAAATCCCCCTTGATCATTCCGATACCGCCTACTCTTTCCCTCTACTGCTTGCATTAGAGTAGTGATACTGTTATTGTCTTATCGTTTGATTATTGTTGCTGATACTTTTACATGTTATCCTAATGCTTAGTATAGGTATGCTAGTATTCTATCAGTGGCCCTACATTCTTGTCTGTCTACAATGCTATACTATCGGACGTGATCCCTTCGGGAGGTGATCACCAGTTTATATATACATAGTATACATGATACATGTTGTGACTAAAGTCGGGTCGGCTCGTAGAGTACCCGCGAGTGATTCACGCACTGGGGGTAGAAAGGCATTTATCCCGACGGCCCCCTGAGTGATTCTTTGGGGCAGAACGACAGGGCAGGTTGAGACCACCTAAGAGAGAGGTGGGCCTGGTCCCTGGTCGTTGTCCGCGCTTACTTCAAAGTAACACGCTTAACGAGATTGGGTATTTGATCTGAGTTGCCGGAATGGACGATGGCATGTCGGCGGCAGCGGCACTGGCCGAAAGGGAAGGAGGAGTGGTTGGGAGGCGCGGAGGTCGAAAGGGGGTGGGGAAGAGAAGTTGGGTCATGGCGGCCGGTGTACGAAGGACGATTTTTGGCCGGCACGACCGCGGGAGGATAGCAGCTCCATCCTTGCCGCCCGGGAGCTGAGGAACGACGCTCATGTATGGGGTATGGCCACATGTATCTTTCCGATGCAGAGGCCGGGCGATGTCCTCCTTTTCAAAAAAAAAAGTATGGGGTATGGCCTTGCGACTTGGTTTGTTGCCGGCGTTGGAAAAAAAAGGACCTTCGTGCTTGACTGAATACGTACTAGTTTGTGAGCTGAATTGATTGAGGCGGCGGCGTGTTGTTTGTGGTTGTCGGCGGCGACGAGAAGCGATTGATTAGTGAGGTGGAGCGGGAGAGGAGGAATTGGGTGGGGAGTCAACGACGGCGACGGCGGGTGCAGTTACTGACCGGAGATGAAGGAGGCGAGGTCCTCACGGACGGACGGCGAGTTGGCGGCCTGGGAACGTACGGCGTGACGAGAGGGCTCGTCTCGCCGGCATGGTAAGGTAAAGTTTTGCCGACCGATTCGATTCGATCGTGGAGATGGAAAAAAGATAAAGTTTTGCCGCGAGTCGTCGATGAGAAAAAGGAAAGAAGAAAAAAAAAAGATGATTCCCGGAGAAGGAAAGGAACTGACGAGAAACAAGCAGGCTGGACGCGCGGAAGGAATCAATCAGCTAGCCTACTAGGATGTGGACTGGGTCGGTTTCGTAACCGAATATGGCACGGATCGAGCCCATATTAAACCCCCGGCCCTGAGCCGGACCAGAAGAAATTTCAGCAGCACCCGACCCGCCCCCTTCTCTGCTCGCAGATCGCTGTGGCAGATAATATGGCGTCTGGCTCTGTTCCCCTTGGGAGGAGAGGGCTGGTGTCTTGCGCGCACAGCCTCAGCTGCCGCGCCGATGACGCGCCTCCTCTACCTCCCGATCTGGAAAATGCCGTCTACGAGCTCATCGTCGGCTTCTACGACCAGGCGTTCGACCGGCTGCCCTGCGGGAGGATTTCGGGCCTCCTCGACCTCCTTGCCACCGGCGGCGGCGGCACCTGCCTCGGCCTTCTCGACCCCGTCTCCAACATCATCCTCAATACCCTCGCCCTCCTCCCCGAAGGCGCGGCCGCCGCCGCCTCCACCGCTCCACCCGCCGCAAAGAGGTCCAAAAGACAAGTGCGCAACGCCTGGCAGTGGCAAGAAATTGCAAACAGGTCCTGCCAAAGTCTCCTGGCCTTCCTCATGGTCTATTTCGGATGCCTCGAAAAGGAACAGGCCGCCCGCTACCTCTACTGGGCTGACGCCAATCTCAGCCTCGCCGTCATGCTCGTCCAACACGATCTCTACTATGCGGAGGCGGAGGAACTGGACCCTGAATCCAACAGGACGCGGGCCGCCCTCGAGTGGGCGGCCACCATGGCCGGTCACCCTTCCCCTGGCGTTTTGACTAAGCTCATGTCATCCCGGCTCAAAGAGGACGACTTTCACCTTCTGGAGAAGGTACTCTTTTCAGCAGCAGATACCCCTCTCAAGGTTGATGATGTCGGAGCAATCGACCCCATATTGCGCATGATTATGAACCCGCCCTGTGTTGCCACCATAATCAATACCAGAAAAGGGCCGATTCTCCATGTCCGTAAGAACCTCGACACCGTGTGCTCGACCGCCCCCGCCACTACAGAGGACACCAGGATCACCTCCACAGCCCTGTGCTGGGACGGAAAACCCATCTCGTCGCTGCAGTGCGGACTGCCTGACAAGCTGCAACGTTGCCTGGGAAGAGCAGATGGTCTGGAACAATATTTGAAGACGACCCCATGCAGCAGTGACGCCTGCGATTACCTGCAAACTCTAAATATACGCCTCCACGGTATGATTCACAACTTCTGCATCAAGGCGCTCAAGCTGCTGCCCACGCCATCCGGCTCGCTCATGCGCGGCTTCCTCATGGCCGGCCACTGCTACGGCTCCATGGACCCTGTCTCCAACATTATCGTCAACTCCATCTGGTACAACAGCCAAGGCTGCGTTCTCTCAGAGTCTGATCGCAGCAAGATTGAGCAATACAATGACATACTGGACCCCCTATCTCTGCTCCGCACACAGGTCCACTCCCTCAAGGGCCTTATGGAGCTCGCCGCATTCGCCGGCCCCCAGTTCTCAACAAAGGCTTGTGCTCTGGAGTTGCTCTGCGGTGCAAGATGTGACATCGTTGACATGTTGCCATTATCGCCAGAGATGCTTGAAAAGAAGAACCCCTTCCATGAAGCTGCCAAGGCCGCTGGACACCCTCTACCGCTTCAGCTGGGTGAACTGCACATGCTGCTGCTGCGTATGCCCGATGAGCGAAGCGCGCTGCTCTCCTTTATGACCGAGGCTCGAACTGGCCGTACTGTGTTGCGCCTTGATGACATGATAGTTCTTCTTAGGCGTGTGTGGCACAGAAACACGGCTGCTAAAACTGGCCGCATTGTGCAAGATCCTGAACTTTTTCCAGAGTATTGGAGGTTGGTGTCTAGCATGAGATCACAGTATGAGGAGGGGAGGAGCTGGTTCCGTTCAAAGATTGAACAGGTGCTGAAGGATTACACGACCCAGCATTTTTGGGTAGGTATATCCTTAGCTAGCTGCTACGTACATTTGCTTTAATTACCTTCATTTGGCCTACTCTCTTACTCGACTTGCCTGCTTCTTGTTGTAGGAACCACAGTATAAACTTGATATTATCTGTGGCGTGGAGGAAATCAACCAAAGCTGCCCCCCCTCGGGTAAGATGTGCTACCGCGTGAACTTCACTGCTACTTCTGATTTGCAGCTTCAGAGGACGCTATTCTTCGCCGAGTTTTTGTTCTCAGGTGGGCCAAGGCCAGAGACCTGCTACCCTCTACCCTATGAGTATGCAGGTAAGCCCCCTCTAGTTTCCCTGCGGCACGGCTGATTGGCTTTTTATTATCGTGTGTTGTAGTAGTCTCACTGAACCATGCATGATCGGGTTTTATTTTGTTGACAGGCCGTTGCTACTCTGGCGTGCTTACCGCAAGGAAAATTGTGTATCCAGATGACGCCAAATACATCCCACACGATATCACCGATGACGGAACCTGCCACATGGATGACATGCTAGAGATGGACGTCGTCCTCAGTTCGGAGATGGACGTGAAGCTTGTGGAGAAACTCAACAAGATGCGCACTGAAGAGTGAATCACGGCGGGCGAGCTTGTGTGTGATGCTATCAGCTGTGAAGTTGGACCATAGTACTATAATATATGCTTCCTGCTGTGTGTTATGATGTCCTAATTAATGGGCATCCTGCGTTGTATTATCGAGACTGGATGATATTCTTCACCATGCATGTTTGGTTGCCTTGAGCTACTCTTATGCACGTGTCCATGCCTAGCTTGCTTGCTTGGCCTTGTTAAATACTATCGTCGTGAAGCCCGTGCATGTACCTTTGTTGCTTTTTTAATTGAGAGAAAGAGAAGCAATGGTTTTTAAGGAAGGCCGATGGTGTGGTAGTTATGTTTTTTTTTTTGACCGTGGAGGTAGTTATGTTTACCAGACGGGTTCTTGTAACTCCATGTAGTTTTTCTTATATTTTGTTACATGCGAGTCTTTATTGCTTCTTTTTCTTAGTTTTCTTGTATGTCTAGCATGCTATCTTGTATTCTTGTCTTGACCAATCAGGTTCGCTTAACGATGGCCCAAAATATAGTTAAGGGAGGTATAGATCTAGTTGTTCATGCATGAGAGAATACAGGATCATGAGAGAAACCGGTAGAGCAGAAGTTTTTGTGTACCTTGTGGTTTCATGCACGTGTTTGCATTTTTTTCCTTTGATATGTACAGATGCTTGTGTGCGTTTTTGAGCAAGCATAATTTGGAGGTTTATGATGGTCGCTGAATCTACATGTGCGTGCCATCTGAACATAATTTACTGGTGTAATTCATGGTGTCATTGGAAGTTTGTTACCTATATATGTAAACTACCAGGGATATTTCAACTTCAGATAGCACTGGTTGTAACGTCCAAAACTCTTGCTGGTGCACATCAGCACATGACTAATGGGGATTTGACGAATGACCTTGCTGTCCATCTGGCAGTAGATGGGTGTCAACTGTCAAGTGCCTGACCATCCCAAGTTTTGGTTGCAGCACTGTTTTGGTTACCGAGTGGTGCATTTTTATCGAGGGGAACTGGTAAACGTGGTTATCATGGTTACCAAGAAATTTTGAGAAAATTTCGAACGAAATTTATAATTAAGTTTTGAATTCATTTTTTAAATTCATATAGATTGCACTTGAACTAATATTAGTTCAAAAAACGTGCACGAAGGAGAACTCAAACAGAGGTGCACATGAACTTCATTGACATCCATATAAAAGAAACCAGTGAAGTGGGATGGAGCTTTACTGGAGTTTATGGTGAACCAAGTGGCGACAAGAAACACCTGGCATGGGACTATGTTAGGCAACTACACGCGATGATATGCCTGCCTTGGCTTATGGCCGGTGATTTTAATGATTTTACCAGTGCTCAAGAGAAGGAAGCTACAAGACCTCAACGATCTATGCATGCGTTCGGTAGTGCACTCGGCGACTGCAACTTGGATGATTTGGGATATAATGGAGAGTTGTTCACATGGAGAAGGGGGCGTATACGTGAACGTCTGGACCGAGTGGTAGGTAACGGTGCATTGACAGACCAATTTCCATGGTTATCCAATGATCAGTTCGACAAATCTGACCAGAGACCGGTCGTGATAGACACTGGGCTCCAGAGTCGAGTGCAACCGAGGGGACCCTGCGGGCCTTGAATGTTTGAGGCAAATGGTTAGCTGACGAGGACGTAGAAACAATAGTTCAAACATGGGATTTGCGGAAATCACAAGGTGTAGCATCTCTAGCGGAGATCACGTCTGATGTGCACACCGCGCTTCACCGGTAGGACAAGGAGGTACTAAAAAAGTTGAATGAAGTGATGGTTGGACCGCTGGCAGATGAGGCGCATGTCAACATGAACTCCACCTCCAAATTGAGAATTTTCTCGGGCGGGATGAGATATATTGGAGTATGGTTTTTCCTAGCCTAAGCTACACAGCACCCCCTATCCTAACCGTTCCCTCTGGACTCGCACGCATAGAGATATGAGCAGTGTTCTGAGAATTTGTAGCTGTGTCAGAGTGATCGCTGCTTATATTACACCGGAGGGGACCTGCAAAATCTGAATCTTGATGGGACGCGTTGGCTACTATTCACCACGTGAACTGCCACATGATCCTGACTTCTCAGACGAGCTGGATGGATTCAACCGTTCCCTCTGGACTCGCACGCATAGAGATATGAGCAGTGTTCTGAGAATTTGTAGCTGTGTCAGAGTGATCAGTGCTTATATTACACCGGAGGGGACCTGCAAAATCTGAATCTTGATGGGACGCGTTGGCTACTATTCACCAGTTTTGGCTATTAATGGCGCACTATAGGTGCGCCACTATTAACACACCACTAGTAACTGTTAGTAATGGCGCAGATTTGGTGCGCCATTACTATCACATATAGTAATGGCGCGTCAATATGCTTAATCTCAAGTCAAATCGTAATCCGTGGTCAAACTTCCCGAAAGGTCACCCATCCTCACACTACTCCAGCCCGAGCACGCTTAACTTCTCAGTTCTATCCAACCCCAGCACCAGCTCACTTAACAGGCACTTGTTGATATATCTATCATATCAATCCTATTAAACCTTGTTGATGTCTAGGACTTTGTTCATGTTCATGAGTGTGATGAAATTTTGAAAAAATATTTCAAACATCCAGGTCATATTACGTATCATATTTTGAACATTTTTTCCAAAAAAAAAAATTTGAAACCAATTTTTTTTTGTTACTAGTGGCGCACCTAGCAAATGGTGCGCCATTACTAAGTTTGAATTTTTTTTCCATTTCCCCTCTAGATCTTAAAAGCCCCGTATCTTTTATTCTGTTAGGTTTTTGGGGATTCTAAAAATCTTCGACGGGGTTTTTGGGGAAGTCATATTTTGGTTTCCGGAAAAAAGTGCATTTTTCGGTATTGTACCGGGAAGCTTCTAGAAGGTTTCGGAGGATTCCGGAGGATTCCGGAGGGGTCCGAAAGTCCACAAGTGGGTCCACCACGACCCAAGGGCTAGCATGGGCTGTGGGGAGGTGCCCTGGCCTTATTTGGCTAGGCGCACCAAGTCATCAAAAGCCATTGTGGCTAGGGAAGGCAAAAAAGGAAGGAGTCCTAGTAGGAATAGGATTGGACTTGGAGTCCAAGTCCTCTCCCCCTTACCTGCGCCCTAGGGCTTGGAGGGGATGTTTCCCACACCCCTCCACCTATATATAGAGGGGAGGGGCGCCCCAAGAGGAGACACCAAGCCCTTGGCGCCCCTCTCTCTCCCGTTACTCCGTAGTTCCACCGCCTCGTCCCGGTGACGCTTAGCGAAGCGCTGTCGGTGCTCCGCCACCACCATCACCACCACGCCGTCATGTTGGTTATGATCCCCGGGTACCGAGCTCGAATTCGCCCTATAGTGAGTCGTATTACAATTCACTGGCCGTCGTTTTACAACGTCGTGACTGGGAAAACCCGGAGGTACCCAACGTTCGGCACTAGATCTGTTGGATCATGATCGGATCGCGAAGAGTACGACTACATCAACCGCGTTGTTAAACGCCTCCGCTTACGGTCTACGAAGGTACGTAAACACGCTATCCCCTCTCGTTGCTATGCATCTCGATGGAAGATCTTGCGTGTGCGTAGAATTTTTTTTGTTTTCCATGCAACGTTTTCCAACAATTATTTTTAGTACGTATAACTTATGCTTTATTACTTAAAATCATGGTAAAAATATGACCTAAAATATGAGTGGGACTAGTAAAATAGGGTGGAGGTTGTATTTGAATCACCTATCTTGGAAAGAAC